>NC_132845.1:53105322-53408352 GCF_048164855.1 Canis lupus baileyi | reverse complement strand
TCTACAATGTTCCAGGCACGGTGCTATATATGCCACATGCACTATTTGAACCTCATCACTCTGTACAAGACAATAGGCACCTGACTTCATGAAGAAACCCAAGCTTGCTGCTTAATAAATTGCCCAAAGTAATTGGTAAATGGTGGCATTTGAATGCCTATCTAACTATGGCCTGCATAACATAATGCTCTGAAGTTATGACTATATACACTCACAAATTGGTGTTTGTCCTCTGAGCTCTGCCTTCAGGGGCCTGAACCTGGAAAACCTTATACTATCCTCTCCCTTGCTAAGCTCTTAAACTCCAGGTACATTCCTGTCCCAGGACTACACGTAGTCCCTCCTAACACAATTTTCTGTATACGTATAGGTACCATCATAGAGCTAAAATAGCAGGAGTTATCTACCTTTGTCACTGACCTTTACGAACTGCCTAGACATAACTGGTACTCACATTAGTAGGAAGAATTAAGTCAGTGACATCAAGAACTCCTATAAAACTTGTAGCTCTTTATGGGTGTAGCTGGCAAACAAATAGGTACTTAAATCCTATAGGTTAGAAAAACAACTAGCATGTACAACTGACGACTTTTTTTGATAGACCACATCAGAAAGCATACTAATTAAAAGATAAAGGTAGAAGGTAGAACAATTCTGAAGGTATTTGAATATGTGGCTGTATCTGGGCAAATATTGAGTTAAACTTTGGGGGAAATGTGGCTGATGTTCTTCCCTGGTATATGCCTCCTAGCTGTGAATACAATCTGGACAACTACAGAACGACCTTCCATCCAGTTGGCTCCTCTGTGACCTACCCTACTCACTATCAGAGGTTTGATGTGAAGACCTTTGCCTTTATATCAGAGGCCCAAGTGCTTTCTAGCCTGGTAAGCGATTAAGTCACCTGGGACTGTTTGATTGTGAGTGCATCAGTTCCACTTAACTCTTCTTCTATCTCCAGGTCTACTTCCACTGCACCGCATTAATCTGCAATCGACTGTCTCCTGACTCCCCTCTGTGTTCTGTGACTTGCCCTGTATCATCCAGGCACAGGCGAGGTAAAAATTTCAAGTCCTCCTTACCATGAGTCCTTAAAGCAAGCATTATCCTTTCACAATTGGAAACCTCAAGAATAAGGGCTCTGGGGTGCCTGGCTGACTCAGTCAAGATATGATTCTTGATCTCAGGGTTGTGGGTTTGAACCCCATGTGGGTACAGAGTTCACAGAAGTTTGTTTTTCTAAGTAAAGTCTTCACTGGGACTCTTAATTCCAAGAAACCTTCTCATCCCAGTCTGCCCTAGTCCTATAAGGCTGAAATGGCAAGTTCCTGATGATGGGCAAGTTTGGTTTTTTTTTTTTTTAATTTTTATTTATTTATGATAGTCACACACACAGAGAGAGAGAGAGAGGCAGAGACACAGGCAGAGGGAGAAGCAGGCTCCATGCACCGGGAGCCCAACGTGGGATTCGATCCCGGGTCTCCAGGATCACGCCCTGGGCCAAAGGCAGGCGCCAAACCGCTGCGCCACGCAGGGATCCCGGCAAGTTTGGTTTTGCACATGGACTGGAGCCTGATCTTTCACAGACGTGACTCTCCAAAGTTACTATTCTAGATTCTAGGTGGACTGAGAAATTAATCTTCAGATATTGTTTCTCCTGCAAAGGTTGGGAAAACCCATATAGAGCAGGGGACTCCATGCCAATGTGCTCTAAGAAGTCCATTGACACACCTTTACTAGTCATTATTCCAGAGGGTCAGACACAAACGGTTTTCTATCTCCAGCCACAGGCAGTACTGAAGAAGAGAAGATGATAGTAAGTCTCCCGGGACCCATCCTCCTGTTGGCAGACAGCTCTTCACTCAGAGGTATAGTTTTAAAGCCTAGGGCACTGCCTGGACTCAAGTTCTTAGTTTTATGTTAAGTTTAACTATGCATAAATACATGTTTATGGTAATCCAAAGTAATAAAGACTAAGTCTCTCTTCCTAGCCATACCTTTGTTAACTCTCCTATGTACTTTTCCAAAAATCACCCTTAAAAAAAAAAAAATCTCTTAATGCAAGTAGAATTATCATATATCCTACCTACTTATAACTTTTTAAACTTGTTTTAACCACTTTATCTGTTTGGAGAGCTACCTCCCTGCTAACAGCTATATAGAATCCCATCCACGTGGCTCTGTCTCAGCCATGGTCCTCATTCGTGGATATCTAGATTACTTCCAGTTTTGTCACTAATGCTGCAATACAATCCTTTTAAATATTTGCCTACTACACCAATTTGGGATACCCATTTGTTTGTTTGGGTTTTTTGTTTGTTTTGGTCTTGGCCCAAATTGGAGGGGGCAAGGAGAAAGAATCTCAAGTAGACTTCAGCTGAGCATGGAGCCTAACTTGGGACTCCAAATAGAAGACCCTGAGATTACAGCCTGAGCCAAAATCAAGAGTCGGATGCTTAACTGACTGTACCACCCAGGCATCCTCAGGATATCTTTCTAGAAGTGAAACTATTAGGTCAGAAGGCATGTGACTTAACATTGCCAAACTTTAGTCTGTACTAGATTCTATTTCTGTTAATATCCCATATTTTCATCCCAGAACATCTTAATTTGAGGCCTACAATTTTAAAGTAAGCTGTATTAAATCCCTAAAAACCTGCAAGAAATCATGCCCTTAGAACCATCTCTACTAGTGCCATAACGTTAGTTAAATAGGCTGGAACAGTAAGGTTCTTTCCAGGTGTCAGCTCATCTGTTTTAGATTAATAAAAGTGAGTAGGAAGTGGGAACAGCCACGGGAGCAGAGAGCAGGATGTTGGCTCAAAGAGTAAGCCTATATATATATACCCCGTTATAAGTTACCCAAATGAGTCCTTTGAACCTTAATCTTACCTCTCTGGGGAGCCTCAAGGCTTCAACTTAAGATCATTTAAATCAAAAGTCCTAAGACTTTAATGTCTGCTTCCTTCCTAGATGGTGTGGACTCAAAAGGGCACAGGGCTGCTGGATATGTTGCTTTTAAAACTGTAGTGGCTGTGGCTGCCTTAGCAGGCCTTGTGGCTGCTCTAGGTCTCATCATCTACCTGCGTAAGAAAAGAACCATGGTGTTAAATCACTAAGGATTTTCAAATAAAGTGTTTGTTAAAGTAAGCTGCTTGCTTGTACCTCATTAAACTTCGATGGAGTTCAAGGATTGTTTCTTGCTGTCACACTTGAAGAGGGAATATAGAACCTTTCCACAATCCTGATGGGCTTTGGCTGTGTAACATGAATAAGGAAATTGAGGACTTAATTGCTTCCTGTTAAGCTTTTTCTGACCCCGCTGCCAAAACTGGCAGTGCCAGAAAATTCAACCAGCAGTGGGTCTTAGCTACAGCCCAGCTCTGGGGATGCCTTTAGGTAACTTTAGTCTTCTACCCTCCATTCATATATGCAAGGTGCAGAGACAAGAAGTCACCCTTAGTCATTGGCAGGATTTCCTTTCCCTAGAAGGGCAGGGTAACCAGGTGTTCCCAAGGAATTAATCTAGTGTTCTGCTTCAATTTTCCCTAACTCAAATTACTCTTTGAAAGAAACTTCCCCTGAGAACTTGAGGTATTCACTTACATTCTTCCTTGTACTCCTCATGCAATCTGAGACCAGTTATCTCCCTTAGGGCATGGAAAAGAATATAAGGTTCTAGTTTTCTTAGGGACAGTTAAAACATTCCCAGTCTCATTATGACTCCACAGCTATACACCAGCCGTTTAGCTGAGCCTGGAGAGCTGCTTTCCCACTACCTACACTTGATTATTCCCTCCACTTGAGACTTTTCCCTGAGGGTCCCCCATCTTCTGCTATGCTGTAATTGTATTGAAAGAACCAGTGTTTGCTTCACACTGTAACTCTAACAGACTATCTTCAAGATAACTAATACAGAAAATAACTTGCTTGTATCCTTCAAATAGAAAACGGCTGGCTCTAAACCAGAAACTTTCCTAGGAAAAGTCTTAAAGCTTTCAAATACCTATACATGGCTGGGAGGTTAAAACAGTCTTCAGTGTTCTTCAGTCTTCAACCCTCAACTGTTCGTAGTCTATATTCTGGCTTTTTAAAAACCTTCTTGAGGAAAGAATATTATATATGAATAGTGGATTCTTTTTCTTCCAATATACCTTTTTCATTCTACATCCTTTCATTAGATTTACGTGGTAGAACTTAGCGGCAATGAGGGGAAGGAAACCACTCACATTGTGTGAAAGATCTGGTCTTTCTACAACGATAAAAGTCAAAGCTTCTAGACTGTAATAGTAGTCAAAAGTTCAAGTTATCTCATCAAAGCCATTATTTGGCTATTGCTTTACAAGGGAATATCATTTGCTAATGATAAAAAGTCTTGGAGTCAAGCTCTTCTGTGGTGGTCAAGTTAGTGTTACACATCACAACTAGAAACCTGGTAGTGGACTTGTTAAACCTTGTTTAACCTTGTTAAACCTGTGCTGGACTTGTTAAAATGGCATTTAAAAGTTAGCCATTTGGGATGCCTGGATGGCTCAGCGGTTTAGCATCTGCCTTCGGCTCAGGGCATGATCCTGGGGTCCTCTCTCTCTCCCTTTCTGTGCCTCTCATGAATAAATAAAATATTTAAGAAGTTGGCCACTTAAGCTTCCTGATCCACTGTGGTAGGCCGAATAATGGCAACCCCAACAGATCCATATCCTATCCCCAAGAATCTGAATATTATCTCTATAGTCCCAAATGGACTTTGCAGATGCGGCTAAGGACCTTGACAAGGGGAATATTATCCACTAAGGCCCGATCACATGGGTCCTTATAAAAAGGACAGAAGGATCAGAGTCAGAAGTCCCAATGGAAGCAGAAATCAGAGTGCTATGGGCCACAAGCCACAGAATATGGTCAGCCTCTATTAGCTGGGGATGGCAAGGAAATGGATCTCCCCTAAAGCCCCAAGGAACATAGCCCTGCTGCCCCATTTGGGACTTCTGAATTCCAGAGTTATAAAATAACCTGTGTTTTAAGCCACTAAGTTTGTATTAATTTGTTCCAACAACAATAGGAAATAATCTCTAATCAGTCCCTACTGACAACACTTTGATAGAGATGCACACATTTTACACAGAAGAGCAACTTAAGCCCTAGGGTAGCTTGTCCAAGATCTATCTTGAGGATGGAGCTGGAGCTTCTCATCTCTAAGTTGTTCTGTTTGTGTAGTGTCATAGGTCAGGATCAAAGTGACCTGGCCTCCAGGCTGCCCCCACAGCAGGCATGGTTCTGATGTTTGCCACAAATGCTACGGCAGAACTGAGAGAAAAGCTAAGCTAGCTGTGGAGCAGCTGCTGGGATGAACACTTGTTGCCATGGTAGCCTGGCACAGGTACAAGGAGTGATTGACTAAAGTCATGTTCTTAACTGCTGAAGGTACACATCCTACTGTACATGGGGGAGGCAGCCTCACTGTGTGGAAAGAGTGAGTGTTGGATAAAGCTATGTGCTAGAAGAGATATTCTTAATCAGGCATACATATTTTGAAAAATATGTCATGTCCTGACCCCACCTACTAAACTAGAATCTTTGGAGGGGGATTTAACATGTTTAGGCTCTGTGGGAGGCCAAAGAATGGCCCCAAAATATCTATGTCCTAATCTCAAAAACCTGTGAAGATTACCTTCCATGGGAAGAGGGACTTTGCATACATGATTAATTTAAAAGTCCTGAATGGGGAGATTATCTGGATTATACAGGTAGGCCCTAACTGCAATCACAGGGATCCCTATAAGAGAAAGGGTGAGATCTGACCACAGAAACAATAAGGCAATGTGACAATGGCAGCAGGAACTGGAGTGATGCAGTGTGAGGCCAAAGGAGGGGCTACCAGCTAAGGAAAACATAGACACCAGAACCTAAAGGAGTCCAGAAAAAGGACTCTCCCCTTGAGCCTCCAGAAGCAACCAGCCTCACTGGCACCTTGACTTTAGCCCAGTGAAACTGATTGCAAACTTTTGATCCCCAGAATAAATCAGTCATTTTTAAGCCACTGAGCTTGTGGTAGTTTGTTATAGCAGCAAGAGGAAACTGATACAAGCTCCTCCAGTGATTCAGACATACACCCCTGGGTAAGAATCACTGTATTAGACAAAGGCAGAGGCCCGCAAACTTAGTCACAGACAATGTGTTACAAACAGACATTGTTGCTTATACACAGGAACTAAGAACAAGGGAGCAGTTTATTGTTTCAAGGACTTGGTGGATTCAAGTTGCAACCAGCTTCATTTCTAACCCATAGAATATTCTGGTGGAATTGAGGAATTACTGAGAACACAAGTCCATCCTGAGATGAGAATTGAAGTTGGAAGCCACTGAAGTACCAGAATGTGGATTACCTTTGATGGCGGTCACTACTATGCCTATAAGCAGAGAATCCATGGAGTTAGCATTGCTTCTCGCTTGAAGGAGGTGGTGCATGAAGTGGGAAGCTACCTCACTGTGGACAGGACAGGGGGGCAGCAGAAGGTAGAACATGCAGTGCCTGGCATATCCACACTCTTGATCAGAGCAGCTTCCACCTGCTGAGTCAATGGACTCCAGTGGACTCCAGTGTGTGGGTTGGATTATTTAGGTAGTTTAAGTACTGCTTCTTCTCTTGAGAGTAGATGTCCTGCCAGAGATTAGAGTTCCAGCTAACTTCTCCATGGCCCTGACCTTGGATCATACAACATTCAACGAACCTTGCTTTGTGAGTAAACGCAACTAAAACACTCAGTGCACCAGGACTGATGGTGTAGAGTAGGCTGCTGAATCAAAAAGACTTTTCTTCCCCCTTTCTTCTCCTGTGATATTGTGATTTACAGTAAAAAATAGATATTTGGTCTTTGAGCCATCTAGCACACAGCTCCTAAAACCCTGGGAATTTCTGAAGTGTTGGAGCAATTAAGGAGCCTTTTGTTACATTATTAAAGAACTTTGGGAAACCACCAGATAACCTAGGGGAGGGGGCTGGTTGCCAGGGAAACCAATCTTGAATAGAGGGTAGGAACTTTCAGTCTCACTCCCTTGACTTCTAGGACTTGGCCAGTGACTTAACCAATCACTCCTACATAATGAAGCTTCCATTAAAACCCAAAAGCAGAGGGTTCAGAGAGCTTCCAGTTTGGAAAACACAGGGAGATTTGGGGAGAGTGGTGCTTTCAGAAAGGATGTGGAAGTTCCTTGTCCTTTCACCATCCCTATCCATTTCTTCCATCGGGCAGTTCCCGAGTTACATCCTTTAATAATAAACCAGTGATCTAGTAAGCACACTATTTCTCTGAGTTCTGTGAGACACTCTAGTAACTCTAGCAAATCAAACCCAAGGAGGGTTTGTAGCCAGACCGTCAGAAGCACAGGTAACCACCTGGACTTGTGACTGGCAACCGAAGCTGGGTGGGTTGGGTGAGGACAGTCTTATAGGACTGAAATCTTAACCTGTGGGATGTGATGCTATCTCCAGGTAGATAGTGACAGAATTGATTTGAATTGTTGGACACCGAGATGGTGCCAGAGAATTTCTTGGTGTGGGGAAATCCCCATACACATTGGAATTGGATCCCAAAATCCTCGTTCTCTCCCATCCCCATCTTCCCTAATAAAAGAACTTGGACTCTGTTCTGGAATGGCACAGTATATCCCTAGGGATATACCCTGATTGGGCTAAATAATCCAGATTAAAACTCAATCCCTTTGCAGACCAGCTACCAGCAGGCATATGGTTCTGTTCAATGAAATTGAAAGGGGTATTAGAAAGGGGGTATCTGTCTTTTTCTTGTTTTTTTTAAAAAAGAAAAAAAGCATGTAAGTCTAGATCCTTTTCTTTCTGCTTGTGGATGTGGTTGTGTGACACTGTGATTCTTTGAGCTGTGGCAGCCATTTTGTGACCATGTGGAAACAAGCCTAATGATGCTATTTGAGAATGATGAGAGTAAAACATGGAAAACCTAGATTCCTAATTACTTTATTGTGCTTCCTGAATCAACCCTGAAATCACTTGCATCTTGCTAAAAAGAAAACCACAGGCCCCCAAAGGGAGTAACTCATACAAGGCCAATTCATCAAACCAGAGCTTAATACTTAATCTAACTGCAATTAGATTAAGTATTTCCCCCAGAAATGAAGTCTTAACTGATCAGTCAGGACTTTTCTAGTCAGCATCAATGAGGTAATCTGTCACATGGGCCCTCTCCCTTCCCCAAAGAAAGATGAGGTCATCTGTGTAATACTTCCAGCGCTTCCCACTAAGGGAAAGTGACTTTGCCTAAAACAATATTTTCTTTTGCTAATAACTTCTTTGCCCCACCCTCCTTCCTATAAAAACCTTCAATTTTGTACAACTCCTCAGAGCTCCCCTCTACTTGCTAGATGGAATTCATGACTCACTTCATAAAACCAATTAGATCCTCAAGTTTACTCAGTTGTAATTTTGTTCTTTAACAATCCTTCATGTTTAGTGAGATGCTAAAGATTCCTATTTTTAAGGGCGGCAGTTTGTTTCTTGTAGGTAAAAACATTCAAAATGATTCAGGATTAAAGAAGCTTTATTTTTTTGGAGAACGATTATGGCTATAATCTGCATCTATAAGAACATACCAAATTATTTGTAAGATTTCTTTTAGATTAATAGCAAAATTTGTATAAACCACAAATAAGATCACCTTCTGTTAACAAATTTATTTTGCTTTGGCTCCCTCAAGGCACAAGAGGGCCAGAATCTTGTGGTGTTCATCTCTGAATTCCCACTGGTCCTGAAGGGAGGGAAGATGATTTGACCAAAAATATAATACAAAGAAGCTTGATTATGTGAAAATTAGTAATGGGAAACCTGGCTAAAATGGAGTCAGGAGGTTTTGGCAGGGGGAGCATTTGTGCCCTACCACTCCAAATCAACTGCAGACCCAAGAGGAAGAGACTGACTTAACTGTGAACATAGATACCACTCTACTCCTCCAGCCCAAGGAAGAGCTGCTTTCCTCATTCCCCACCCTCCACCCGGCCACAGCTCAGCCAATGAGAAGCTACTAACTACACTTTCAACTCCCACTTTCCTCTAATGGACTTTCAGCTCATAACAGCCTTCTTAACTTACCCTTTCTTTTCTCAAAAAAGCAAGCCTTGGTGTGCCTGGGTGGCAGCAGTCAGTTCAACGAGGGACTCTTGGTTTCAGTTCACGCTATGATCTTAGGGTCCTGAGATGGAGCCTCTTGTGAGGCTCCACTCTCAACACGAAGAGTGCTTGAGACTCCACTCTCAACACGAAGAGTGCTTGAGATTCTCTCTCCCTCTGCCCCTCCTGTGAGTGTGCACTCTCTCTATATATAAAATAAATCTTTAAAAAAATAAGTAAATAGGGGTGCTGGGGTGGCTCAGTCAGTTAAGCATCTGCCTTTGGCTCGGGTCATGATCCTAGGGTCCTGGGATCCAGCCCCACATTAGGGTCCTTGCTCGGGGAGGAGTCTGCTTCTTTTTCTCCCTCTGCCCCATCCCACCTGCTCCTTGCTATCTCTCTAAGATAATTTTTTAAATGAACAAATATAAATAAATAAATAAATAAATAAATAAATAAATAAATAAATAAGCAAGCAAGCAAGCAAGCCTCTCCTTTGTTCCCTGGATTTACCTACACTTCTGCCACAGCTTGGTCATCCCAGATTGCAATTCTCTTTTATTCCCAAACACACACATCTTTTGCTGGTAAGATAACTGGCAGCATCTATTTTTAGCATTTCAGAGCAGACCTATGTAGTTTCTTTCCTTCCATACCTAGGGATGGATGCTCCCCGCCTCCCCTTAGTTCCTTTAGGGTCAGAGGAGCAAGGAAGATGCTGTGAAGCAAGCACTGGCTGCAGGAAACATGGCTTCGAGCCCTGGCACTGTGGGCTTACAGTGTCTGTGGGTAAAGCACTTGCCCCTCTCTGGCCTCAGGTGTGCCATCTTTAGAAGCAGAGGATTGTGTGATCTGTGGAAGGCTTCACCTGGGAGCTTCTAAGCAATGCAGAAGCTTTGGTCCTGCTCCAGATCTAAGGACTCAGAATCTGCCTTTTAGCAGGACCCCTTGTACAGATGCATTTAAGTTTAAGAATCTAAACTTTCAAAAAAAATAATAATCTAAAGTTTCTTCCGTCCTCAGTGCCAGTCTTTGCTGAGCCTGCTTCAGATTGCTGGACATGAGCTCCCTCTTCTGGCTCAAAAGTTAAACACTTTCTTTAGGAAACATTTCTGTTCCATTTCCACCTGCTGGGTTTTTGTTTTGGTTTTTGCTTTTTGGTTTTGGTTTTGGTTTTGTTGTTTGTTTTTTTAGGATTTCAAATGCAGCTTGAAGCTCCAGCACCTATATAGGGGCATAAGGTCTCCGAGAGCATGTATATGGGGCCTTGAATCTCCTCCCAAGTATTGGAAAATCAAGACACCCACTGCCAGGAGTGAGAGGTGCCCTTTCTAACCTAAATGGCTCTCGATTCCCGACTGCCAAGTGGTCCACCTTCCCCATGTCTCATCCTTGTCACTTCTGCTTTAACAAAAAAGTAGTGAGAGAGGAACAAACAGAGCCCAAGCTGGCAGCCAATGATGGCATGCCCGCAGCTTAGTCACTAGCCAGTTCTGAGACCTTTGACAAATGATTTACCCATTGACCCAGTTTCCTCCTCTGCTAGTAGAGGAGTCTGGTAGGAAGATGGAACACAGCAAAATTGCTGTGAAAGGTCAAAAATGGTAATGAGAATGAAAGATGTGAAAACCTGACATACTTCACAAATGTGAAGGTTTTTCCCTGATGCCCTTAGTACAACTGGCTGACGTGGCGGATTCCAGCCTCATCCCAGACCAATAGCTCTGCTATTGCTTGGCCTAACACTCTTCATTATCGTTTGTCTACATCAAGATTTCTCAACCTTGGCACTGACATTTGGTCCCAGATGTTTCTTTTTGTAAGGGGCTGTCATGTGCATTGTAGGATGGTTAGCAGCATCCCTGGCCTCAGCCCACCATATGCCAGCAGCACCCCTTCTCCCAAACACACATACAGTCATGACAATCAAATAATGTCTCTACATGCTGCCAAATGTCCTGAGATACAGGCTCTATATCCAGGACTTCATGTTTTTTCTAGTCAATGGAAAATGTTCAGGGGTTTCTATATATCAGGTTCTAGGCTACCCAAAGTGAATCTGCAGACATTGTTTTCATCCCCAGAGCACTGGTGGAGAAGGGGGCAGGTAGGGAGGGTAGGAGGAAGGATAAGTAAACATAAGAGAACAGCAGCAAAACAAGAGACGATTCAGTTGAGCAAGGGTATAATTGTTCCACTGTGTTGTAGCACTTTTAATCTAGAGATCACTTGCCTCAGTCTCCCAAAGACTCCGAGTGACTGAGGAAGTCAATGCACAGAGAGGTTGTCACTTGCCACCATGACTTTTCCACAAGGGCTGTAAGTATAAAGAGAGTACACATAGCAAGACATGACTTCATAGCTCATATGAACCTTGAGCTGGGTTGTAGAAGGTACAAATGTTTTGAAATGGGAGGTTTGGAAGGGGGATGCTCCAATATCACTGATTTTCAACTTTTCTGCCACACCTGATGGATAACATCCACCATAACAACATACCCAAAAGGCATACCTGGTTTATATGTAATCCTCATACCTTCTCCCCAGGAAGGCAAAAAAATAACTTCAATAGGGGATCCCTGGGTGGCTCAGTGGTTTAGCGCCTGCCTTCGGCCCAGGGCGTGATCCTGGAGACCCGGATCGAGTCCCTCATTGGGCTCCCTGCGTGGAGCCTGCTTCCCCCTCTGCCTGTGTCTCTGCCTCTCTCTCTCTCTCTGTGTGTGTCTCTTATGAATAAATTAAAAAATCTTAAAAAAAATAACTTCAATTTATTGTCACAACTCTTACTAATCACTCGGGATGTGTGTGCATGTGTGTGTGTGTGCATGCACGCACATGCATACCTATATAAATCACTCCAACATGTATATTCACACAGGCACATGGTGTTTTGGGGGTTGCCATGGCATAGGTAAGAGAATTCTACATCCTCTCTTTACCCCCCTCTCTAGCTCCACCTTTTCTCTCCTGCGCAAGGAAACACAGCAAAACCTACGTGAAAGTACTCTAATTTATCCTCAACCCTCTTGTGATAACTCACATGCCTTTGCCAGAATGTTGCAACTTCTGGGCTAAATCTCCTGTTCTTTTGTTTTTTAAAGACTTCGTTATTTTTTAAGTAGTCCCTACATCCAATGTGGGACTCAAACTCACAACCCCGAGATCCACAGTGGCATGCTCTCCTGAGTTAGCCAGACACCCCTGAATCTCCTGTTCTATGCAGAGCAGACAACAGAAGCCACACATAGGTAGTAGTTGAAATGGTACTTCTCCTTTAAAGCTATCTATCTATCTATCTATCTATCTATCTATCTATCTATCTATCTATCTGACAGAGTACAAGCTGGGGGAGCCCCAGGCAGAGGCAGAGGGAGAAGCAGGCTCCCACCCTGAGCAAGGAGCCCAACGTGGGGCTTAATCCCAGGACCCCGGGATCATGACCTGAGCTGAAGGCAGATGCCCAACTGACTGAGCCACGCAGGAGCTCTGAAATGGTACTTCTGTGGGGACGACTCTTGGGGCAGCCAACCATTCACATTCCATTTCATGAAACTGGCCATCCCTGGAGTTATTTGACACAGCAGCAAAGGTTATGGGTACTGCTACAGACAGTATATATTAGGGCATATATTAGGGCATTATATATTAGGGCCAAATTTCAGAAGGCCTCAAAGGCAGGTGGAGGAGTTGACATTGAACCGCATGCTGGGTACAAGGGTGGATTTGGCAGTCAGGCAAACTAGGCTTGAATCTCCCTTGTTTCTGTGTGCACTTGACAACTTAGCCTCTCAATCTTCCAGCTTCTTCATCTCTAAAATGGGTGGGAGTGAGGACTGGCTAAAAATGTGTATTGGTTTGTAGAGGGTTTAAGATAGTGCCCAACACATGGCAAAAGCAGACACCTAGGCAGATAAATTAACGTTCCAGCTGTGTGAAGTCACAGCTTCCATGCTCCAAGGATAAATTACCTTTCCAAATGAGCCACACATTGAACTATGCCTAAAAGGCAAGCCACCTTTTGAATAATCAGTGAGTCCTAACATTCCACCAGGCGTGGCTAACAAGAGGCCTTTTACTCATTCCATTCCACTGTTTTAAAGGACGGTGTGTGGTGCGTTTTGACAACTATGCTTTATAGGCTTATTCTGCGGCAAGCGCTCTGCTAGGTTCTGTACGTTATTTTACTTTGTTTGATCAGCAAAGGCCTTGGGCTCCAGGCAACGTGATAATTTGAATTGCAAAGCCATGATTTAAGTGCCATGTTTCTTGGCAGAATTCGTGAGTCAGTTCTGCTTCTAAACCTTAGTCTCACTTCTAAAATCCCGAGGCTAATGGATATTAAAAAAATGAGAAGCCAGCAGGGGCAGCTTGTGATGGGTCTTACCCAAGTATAGTGGGAAAGCACCTTGCATGTTGCAGGGTTTGAAGCAAGGATGTTTATGAAATCCAAAATATGTTTTAAAACCATCTCTTGGCTACTTCTAGGAATGCATTCCATAAAATGGCTATGTAAAGCTCTCAGCATGGAAAATACTTCCAAATCTCGTATCCCCAGCCCAGGCTTACACTCTAAGCCAACTGCCTACTTCACACATCCTATTGGTGTTAAAAAGGCATATCTGACTTAACACAGGCAAAGACTTTTGAATATTCATCCATCCCCCATTTCAGAAAATAGTGTATCTACCCATTGGCTCAAGTTAAAAAAATTTAGGTGCCATCCTGTTACCCTTTCCTTCATCACCCACATGCCATCCATCACCAAATGCTGCTAGCTCTCCAAATGAGGAATATCTCCATCACCCCCATCCCGGTGTGGTGCCACAACCATCCTCTGCAGACCTAACTGGCCTTCATCTCCTGATCCATTGGCCACGGAGTTATCTTTAAAAACCAAGTCTGATTATGTCCCTCTAAAATGCATTGTCTTCCCTTTGCTCTTTGGTGTAAATTTCTTACTCTGTGGGGCCCTGCATGATGGGCTCCCGTCTCTTTTTCATCTACTCATTGCTTACCAGGCCCAGCCACACTGACATCATTTCTTTTCCAATCTTTGGGTCTCTGTGTCCCTGTGCTCCCTGCTTGGAATACCCACCCCCAGCTCTTGGCATGGCAGTAACTTCTCAATCTTTGGTTCAGAGAAGAGATCCTTGTTTGCTGTGACAAAAGTGGCCTCCCCTGGCTATTTATCGCCCTTTTACTTTCTTTGATATGCTTATCACAATCCAATATTTTGTTTACTTGTTGTAGCAGGTAGACCGTGGTAGGGGAAGCCCATGATTCTGACCTCTAGTATACATGCCTTTGTGTGATCCTTCCTCTCAAGTGTGGCTAAGACCTGTGATTGCTTCTAACCCACAGAATATGGTGGAAGTGACAAGATATATGGGATTACATATACATGATTATACTACATAAGAAAGTAATGTCTGCCTTGCTAAGAGAATTTCTCTCTCGGTGGCTTTAAAGATGCAAGCTGCCAAATGTGGGGTGCCACAAAGCCTACAAGGAACTGGATGCTGCCAATGACCATGTGGGCTTGGATGTGGATCCCTCCCCAGTTGAGCCTCAAATGAAAACCCAGCCCCAGCAATACAGCACTTGTAGTCTTGAAAGGACCCAACTAAGCCAGGACTCCTCACACACTAAAAATGTGACATAACATATGTTAAGTCTATAGTTTGTGGTAAACTGTTATACAGCAACAGTTAATAGACTTCTTAAGTGATTCTTGTGTTAGAAAATAAACTTCAGGAGGCCAGGGACCTTTTCATTTTTTCATTACTACCCAGCTGGGAGGTAGCATAGACGGATGAGAGCAAACATTTACATGAAGAAAAGAAATGTTTAATAAATACCAAGTATTAATACTCCATATACTGGCAGGAACAGGCAGTTCTTGTTCTTTAAGAGGTAAAGCCACCTTTAGGGACAGGCATGGCCTTCATGGGACTCAGAAGTTTCCAGATTAAAGCCTTTATGTCCTACTGATGCAAGTAGCAGGTTTTTATTTTGTCTGCTCAGCAAATATTTCCTCTCCTTCTCATATTCCTTTGGGAGTATGCACCCCACCCTACGTGAAACCAATGGGGTTGACCTAAAACATCCCCTGGTTACTAAAGCATTGACTTATGGCCCATCCCTGCTCCATCAGCATAGTCTACCCTCCTGGTCACTGATTGGGTCAGGGTTGTTCACATGACCCAAGTCTGTGCAATCAGCCCCAAAGTCAGAATATCTGCAGGTGCTGGTGGGTGAGGCAGCTTCCTCATCACTGCAGATGCAGAGTACTAACCATGGGGCTGACATAAAGCCAGAGCTGCTGGGGCCTCCACATATGCAGGACCTGCCTGGAAAAACAGCTCACACGAAGAAAGCAATGCTGAGGGATGAAGGGGGAGAGATGCCTCAAGATGCCACTTGAGTCTCTGGATCCAGCAGTGCCTGAAAATCTACACCCTGGCTTTTTAGTTGAGTGAAATGAACTCCCCTCTTCTGCTCCCTTCCCCCCTTTTTAAAGCCACTTTAGGTGGAGTGTCTTATCATCAGCCCTATTACCTGGGATCTGCCATGAAATCAACAGAGAAGGAAAAAGTGGGTCTGATGTCTCAGGGGTGAAGAAAAAAAAAGCTCATCTAATAAATATTTAATAAAATGCCACAGACCACTGAAGTAGAAATCCCACTGGATTTTAAAAGCTTGTGTAGTCCTTTAGCATTTTCATTGGACTTTTTATAGAAATGGCTTAAGCTAAGTTCTCTAAACAATACAAAAACTATCAAGTGCAAATATTTTAAAGAGTAACAGCACTTAACAGTACTCAACATAGAAACTGTATCTTTAGACTTTTTCAAAAGTGCCCTTGGCTAAAGTTAACTTTGGACTCGGTTTTTTAACTTTGTCTGAGAGGGCATTATTGCCAAATATTGCTGGTTTTTCTGATAAAAAGCTAATAAGGCAGAAGAGATTGCTCTGTTTTGGATTACTTTTCCCCACTTTGCTTCAAATAAGTGAAAAATAAACAGCCCCTCTCCTTTCTGAAGGAAAGAAAAAAAAGAAAAGAAATCCACAGTTGCCCCCAAAGTGGGTGCTTGGACACAAGATCTGAGCCTCCAGGGTCAAGCAGCCAGGCTGCAGGGGCTCACAATTGGGCCAAGGTCAAGTCTGCACATGGAGGAGGAGTGAAAGGCAGGAGGAACTGCTGAGCCACTGCAGTTCTCAATTAATTCTCATGTGAGGGAAGGCCAGCCAACAGAACCCCAGGACTCATGCAAGCGCAATGAGCTCCCCAAATCCAAATCCCCCCCCCCCCCCCCCCCCGCTCCTATGCATAAATGAAGAAGTTAGAGGATGCTTCCGAGGAGTGCTTAACCACCTCCTGCCCCCCTTCTGAGTCATAATCCCAAGGGCTGAGTATGATCCACAGCCTTCGAGAGGTGCTTGGAAAAAGCTCTGGCTCCGCTGGGCTGGTTATTCCTGGTAGAGCCCCTCTAAGTCTGCGGACTTCATAGCCAGCTGACAGTTGCCACTGGAGTTTTGTTGTGTCAAAAGTCTGTTTGGTAACAAGAAGAAATGGTTAGCTCTAGGGCCTCTTTAAAGAGCTTTAATGTTGAGAGTGCACAAAGCTGAATATATGACATTCTTTGTTGGTTTATTTTTAGCTGCTTCTTGCAACCACATCAGATTTAAGGCCACACCTATTTTACAGATGAGGAAACTGAGGGCACAAGAGGCTAAAATAACTGAGTTAGGAATAGGTATTATGGCCCCTTTCCCCATTCTAATTTTGATAATGTATTTTCTCTGTCTGCTATGTCCTCACCACAATCCCCTGATTGTTGGAGTGACCCTATTTTACCAGTGAAAGAAAACTGAGAGCTGAGAAGTTAAGCAACTTTTTCAAGATCACACAGCTAAAAAATGGTAGAGCTGGGATTCAGACCCTTATCTTCTGATTCCAATTAACTGTTTCATGATATCTTCAAAAAAAGGGAGGTAGGGGGGAAAAAGGAAGAAATATTGGTCTTTTTTAGTGTCTGTGATGGTGTGTTTCTGAAGAATCTAAGAAGGTACATAGCATTATTGATATTAACTGGATCTGTGGGTTATCTTTTAATTTCAATTATCTTTGCCAACAATGACACCCCACTGTGTAAAACTATGGCATACACCAGAGTTAGGCTGACCAATGAACATTCCCAAGGTCCTTCTTGCAGGTTTATATGGGAGCTGAGAAAACAGGGCACTGCACCTTGGTAAACAGACCTTGGTTCTTTTAGAGCAAGGATTGGCAAATTCCTTGGGCCAAATCCAGCCTGCTGTCTGTGGTTGTAAATAATTGGAACACATCCATGCTCACTTGTTTTCTTATTATCTATGTTGCTTTTTGGCTACAGCAGCAGGGTTGAGGATTTGCAATATAGATCACATGGCCCACAAAGTCTAAAATATTTATCATCTGGCCCCTTACAGAAATTATCTGCTGATTCCTATTTTGGAGTCATTTGGTACCTTGGTTAAGACGCTTTGGAGTTCACTGACCTCCGTGTACGTCCTTTCTTTGCCACATTTTGCTTTGGGACTTGGTTTCATTTCCCTTGTCACAGAATGGAGCTAGGACCTGCCTCATAGGGTGGTTGTGAGGATTACATGAGCTAAAGGCCTGGAAAATGCATTAACAGAGTGCCTGGCACAGAACAAGTACTTGATGGGTTTTAGCCACTATCATCAATTAAGCAAGAGCCTAAAGGAAGCATAATGGAGTCACATTCCACTTGAGACTTAGATTCTAAATTCGACAAAGAGAAAAAGATAAAAATCAAGCATTTAAAAAAATCATCTCTAAAAATCCCTTAGGAGGGCGGCTCATTATAGACAAACACATGGTCTTAAAGTAATTCTGACACAGCTGGTTTTCCCTCCAGCATTTAAACAGATCACTGTTCCTTCAGCTGAGGCTCCAGCCAAAGTGTAGCTGGCATTTAGGAACCATATTGTAGAACAAAATCCATACCGCCAAACAGTATGGATTCACTCTCAGTATGGTGAGACACACGCTGAAGAGCAAAGATGATGGAAACAGACCTTGGTAAATAGCAGGTTCATGGGCCCCTGTATCATCTGGAGATGCGTGTATGTGGAGTAGAATGGTAGCTCATTATTCTTGTTGCCTCCCCACAAAAAACATTGTATTTTGAATCTGTGTAAATGTAACATCATTGCCATGACAACAAAATGAGTAATTGGGTGTGGTGGATGATGACAGCAATTTTGTTTGAAGCTCCATTGTAAATTCTCATTTGATACCTGATGTGTGTGGGAAACGATAAGGAACACCTGCCTCTCACAATTTTACTTCTAGACATCCAACTAGCATTAGGGTAATATTTGTGAAAATCCTCCAAATGGTAAAAATTAAATTACTGAATTAACATGTATTTACCTGGGAGGAAACCAGTAGTTGACAAGGCTGGAGACCACGATGTAGGACACTATGATTGTCCCTGACATGATGAGTGATACAAAGCTCAAACCACAGAGGACACACAGCAGTGAGAGGCCGCCCACTGAGATGACCAGTCCTAGAGGAGAGCATAGTTACAGGAAGCATTCAGCTAAAACAAGTTGAAAGCTGCCAGACCCCAGGCCACTGTGTTTGTGACACTTAATTCAGATTTCTTAAGTGAGATCTCCCATCAATATCCAAATTTCCAGCATCACTTAAAAAGGAGGTAATCTAACCACCCGAGTGGGCCTCACTGCAAGGCAAACATCCTTTTCCTTGCCTTGGGAGGGGTCAAATAGCTCAGAACTCCATCCTTTTGGCTACAGTGATGTAATTTCAGGGATAAACCCTAAAAGGAAGTAAACCAGAGAATATAAATGGATGTGCTGCTTTTTTTTAACAAAGATTTACAAAATCATGGGTCCGTGTTTTTCAAAGTGTGGCTGACAACCACTGTTATCAGAATCAGATGCCTCTGGAAGGCTTGTGAAAAAACTCTGATTTCTGGACCCCACTCCAGAACTACTCATTAACAATCTCTGAATGAGGCCTAAAAGTCTGCATTTTCAAAAAACAAGTAAGACTTATGCACACTCAAGTTCCAGACTTCTGTTCTAAAGGCTGTGTATGTTAGAAAATCTTTCCTTCTCCAAAGGAAACAGAAATTGTTCCATGTCTTTAAATCCTGTCCTCTGTAAAGCTTTGCATGACACCACCAAAAGTGGCTCCCTTCTTCTAAATTTACTTTTGCTATATTACTCATTCATTCCTCCACCCATTCTTATATCCATCCATCTACATCAATATTTACTCAACAGCTACTATGCCTAGCTGTATTCTGCTCATCTGCCTAGGATGCCTACCAACTCCTTCAGTGATAAATTGCCTTATCCATAGGGAATTGCCTATCCCCTGGGGAGGGAAGCAACTCTGGGTGCTCTTAGCTCTGGAAAGCCATAGGATAAACCAGAGGTGACTGCCTGACCCAATGGCAACCAGCTCTATGGCCAGCATCCTGTAGTTTGTGATCCGATATGAAAAGGTAAACCGGGATGCCTGGATGGCTCAGTGCTTGAGTGTCTGCCTCTGGCTCAGGTCATGATCCCAGAGTCCTGGGATCGAGTCCCACATCTGGCTTCCAACAGGGAGCCTGCTTCTCTCTCTGCCTGTGTCTCTGCCTCTCTCTGTCTCTCATGAATTAATAAAATCTTTAAAAAAAAAAAAAAAGGTAAACTAAGCCAATCAGATCTGCCTTCTCAGTAATTTTATCTTAGCAACAAAGGGAGAAGGTGATAGTTGGCAGTGTGACTTCAGGAGGAAAGGTGGAGAAGGAGAAACACTAGTACTTAGCCAAGCACCTGGCATGCAACAGGTGTTCAATAACAAGCTGTGGAATAATTGGATTCTGTTACCATTCATGCAGAAGCCACTCTGTGCCCATATTTTATGGGGCTCTAAGTTTC
Organism: Canis lupus baileyi; assembly: GCF_048164855.1. Classification (NCBI taxonomy): domain Eukaryota; kingdom Metazoa; phylum Chordata; class Mammalia; order Carnivora; family Canidae; genus Canis; species Canis lupus. The sequence goes on along the minus strand of NC_132845.1, from coordinate 53,388,251 downwards.
AATCCTTACAACAACCTTTTGAGACTGTATTATTATTTCCCCAGTTTACATATGAGGAGCTTACAGCTCAGAGAGGGTAAATAACTTGTCCAAAACCACATTGGTGGAGATTTTAATGTGGACTCCACAAGGTCCATCTTTTAACTATTCTGACAATCTGCCTTGGTCACTGTGATCTTTTCAAGAACAAGTGCATTTGATAAGAGTGACAGGTACTCAATAAATACTGTGCTCCCAACTGAATCATTTTCCAAGGGAGTGAATAGATGAGCAGGATACCTTCCAGTAAAATGACCCCCACAAAAGCAGCCAGGGAGGTAAGCACCACGATGAGGAGGAAGAACCCAACAGGAACGGCTGACATGGCAACAAACACCAGCACACTGAGGGCCAGAAAAGGATGCCTGTCCAGGTATTGACCCACCAGAGACTTCATAAAGGCAACCACCTGTAGGCAAAAGAGAACCAGCCAGGATTGAATGTCATATCCGAAATGCCAGGTTGATGGATCCACTTGAGCTGCAGTATAACCAGAGGCTGTCAAGTTGGATGGCTTGTAAGAAACATAACAAGTCAACACTAACAATCCTCCCAAGACATGAGTCACCCTGACAATAATGTAAGGCAGCTGTAGACAGGTGGCAAATTTGAAGGTCCCACCCAACCTCAAGTTTTTGACAGGATAGACCTGGCCATGGCTCTACAACTTAACACACACCTCCTCAAGAGACCCTCAGCATGTCTGTGCATGGATGTAATGTACAATTTATCTCCTACTTCACAACTGAGGTTTCATACTTGAGGCCACTGAGGCACAGAGATGTTAAGTCTGAGCTACTTGGCATCACCTGGGAGCTTGTTAGAACTACAGTAGCTCAAGCCCTGCCCCAGACCTGCTAAATCAGATGCTGGTTTTTAATGAGATTCCCAGGTGACTTGGACATGCATTAAAGTCTGAGAGGCAATGGGACTTCCCTAGAGTCACAGTTTCCAAGTGGCAAAATCTAGGCATTTGAAGCTGAATCTTTTCACTCTAAATGTCAAATGCTTGCAATTGCTGCCACCTTGTCAGGAAAAAATGCTTTTATGTCACCATGGATACCACAGTCAGGCCATAGCTCCAGGACTACTGTCAGCTTATGCTATGTTAATCAACAAGCTATCTTCACTCATCAGGCAGAAGAGTTTCTGGATCTGGCTCAATGGGGGAGGGCTGCTTTAATGCAGAGCTGGCCCTAGAAATTCCAGAAGGATGGGCTTCCTCCTCTCATTAAGCCCCATTCTCTCTTGCCTCACTACTGACGTGTTAGTTCCCTCTAGAGTTTCCATCAATGCAGAACTTTTCCTCATCAAAACCTTCCCAGGTCTCATTCCTTAAGGCCTTATAGGCCAGCAGCTGAAATGAAGAGGAAAATCAAGCTACAGTGATCATAGGAACAGCTAGACAAAATAGGTGCCTCATGACTCCAATGGTGGGAATCTGGACAAGCGGGAAGACAGGGTTTTGTAGTTCAAGATGATGGTGATCAAAGTGCAGGGTTCATATTGCTTAACCAGAAAGGGCTGTCTATTTCAAGAAAACCTGCCATTGGTCCTAGGGCTTCAGGGTTGCCTCCTTAGGAGAATCTCTAGGCATGACCAAGTCCACTTCCAGTCAGGGCACAAAACATGCCACAATGCCCACTGGCTATACTGCCTCTAGCTACTCCTATTGGAGAAGAGCTACCAGACTTGGCTATTCAACTTCTCTAGCCAGAGATGACTATACTAGGAATGCCAAGCTCTGATAATCAGGACCCAGTAAGACTCTCCTGTTAAGGTAGTTAAAGATGAGAGACGAGGGGTCACAGGAGTGGGGCTGGTCCCTGGAGCTATCTTGATTGCTTTCCAGCTCTAGTCCACGTGTATTCTTAGTAAAACCACCCAGGCAGCATCTGAACTATTCTCTAGGATCCTTTGAATCAAGAGACCTAGTAACTGCAGAGGGGAGCAGATGAGGCTTAAACGCTAGAAGGCCAGACCTATGAGTTTACATGCAGACCATCCAGCACAGTAGCCCCTATGGCCACTGCATACCTGAAATATGTCTAGTATGACTGGTGAACTACATTCTTAATTTAATTTGAATTTAAAAACTGATATATGTTGCAATCACTGGAATATTTTTAATTACATTTCAAATAAGGTATATTACTAATAAATTTTTCAAACATACAGTTTATCAAATCTGAATAGAGATCAAGTGCTTTCAGTGGAAACTTAGTATCAGAATTGAGACATGCACTAAGTGTATTAAAACATGTAAACTGGGCAGCCCCGGTGGTGCAGCGGTTTAGTGCCGCCTGCAGCCCAGGGTGTGATCCTGGAGACCCTGGATCGAGTCCCACGTCGGGCTCTCTGCATGGAGCCTGCTTCTCCCTCTGCCTGTGTCTCTGCCTCTCTCTCTCTCTGCATCTCTATGAATAAATAAATAAAATCTTTAAAAAAAAAAACATGTAAACTAATCACTAATTTTTTATATTATTACAAGTTGAAATTGTATTATTTTAGATATACTGGGTTATATAAAATATATTACTAAAATTAATTTCACATCTCTTTAATGCTTTTTAATATGACTACTAGCAAACTTTAAATTCTATACAAGGGTTGCATAGTATTTCCCTTGTAAAGCACTCGTTTAAACTTTATCTAGAAAAAAAACAGGAAGCAAACTGCTGGCACTTGAACAGGACTATGATATAATCAAAGGGCCAATTTAAGAAATATGAACCCAGCAGTTATGTGCAAAAAGCAATTATGAGGATTTGCAGGAAGTCAGGCAGGAGACACTGATGGTGAAATGATGGTAATACAAAAGTGGAATGACAAAGGAAAAATCAATAGGACTTGGGGACAGTAAGGCATGGGGATCCAAAAGGAGAAAACCAAGACTGTACTTCTTCCAGACCCTAGGGAATCTATTTTTCTCTTAACCTGTTCTGAGTCTGGGCCCTACAATCAAAAAATAGAAAGTCATTCAGATATACAGAGAGACCATTTAAGATGCAGTTAAGTCCAGCAATTATCTTCCCACAGGAAGGATGGCCCTGCTCAGGCCAGTCTGTCACAGAAGGGGAGGATATGATTCAGTCACACCTAATAACAGAGGACATTCATTAAACACTCAGGGGCCAAGCACTGTTTTAAATGATTTCAGTGTATTTCCTCATTTATTTCTCCCTTCAATGCTCAGAGGCAGATAACGAGGAACATTATTTAAATCCAGGGAATTAGAGCATAGCAATTAATTTCTCATTCTCATGGCAACAGGTAGGGATACAATGGGAGGATGGAAAGTGGGACAGCTTATTACTCAGTAACATGAACTGCAATTTTCCATCCCTATCCTGGAAATAGGCACAGGTCATCCGAACTGGGTTTTACAGGCAGAGTGCTGTGCTGAAGAACTCAGGAACACCAGCCTGGGACAGGCTAGCACCATTAGGAGCCAGGCTCTGTGCTATAGCCTTCTTGAGCCACTTCTGAGATTATTCTCATAACAAACCAATGAGCCTGGCATTGCTTATTTTAGAGAAGGGGTGATAGAGATTCAATGTCCTAAGCAACTCCACCCAAGGTCAGAAAAAGGCAATTTATTTTAAAATGCACAAGAGTATGGTAGGTTCCAAAGTAATGCAGCCAGTATTTAAGGACAGAAAGGCTCCATCTGAAACTATTCAGGAGACAAGGCAATTCCCTGGTATCGGAATGCAAAAGACCCTTGCTACCAGAGGAGAGAAGTATGGAGGCATCAGGATTATTTAAAATCACTGGCAATGATGGCAAGTGCAAAGTATCCATACACTTTGAAATGTCTACCTCAGAATGTAGACATGAACATTAAATAAGACATGCCAAAGGCCTAACACATGCTTGGCATATAGAAAGCAATCAGGGTTAATCAATTCACCATCAATCTCTATTATTTGCAGGTTCTATATTTGCAAATTCACCTACTCACCAAAATTTATTTGTGACCACAAAATTCACATTTGTGGTGCTTTCGAGAATATGTATAGAGCATGGAAAAATTTAAGTCACCTGACACATGTTCCCAGCTGAGGTCAAACTAGGCAATGCTCTTATTTCAGCTCTTTAAAACAACTGTCCTTCCAAGGTATATTTAGTACCACTTTTCCTCACATTTCATGGTTTTTTTTTTATTATTATTGGTAATTTCACCATTTAAAATGCAAGAAGTGGGACGCCTGGGTGGCTCCCTAGTTGGGTGCCTGCCTTCAGCTCAGGTCGTGATCCCAGGATCTGGGATTGAGTCCCACATCGGGCTCATCGGGCTTAAGGACAGAGGAGCCTGCTTTTCCCTCTGCCTATGTCTCTGCCTCCCTCTCTCAGTCTGTGTCTCTCATGAATAAATAAATCTTTTAAAAAAATTTAAAAATTAAATGCAAGAAGTACTCTCTAGTGTTCTTAAGTGTAAGAAGGGTAGGGATCCACCTTAAGAGAAAATGTGTTAGATAAGCTTCATTCAGGCAAGAGCTATAGTGCTATTGGCCATGAGTTTAACATTAATGAACCAACAACATATACTAAATAAGTTGTCTTTAAGCATAAATACACATACAACAGTTTATATATTTATCAGTTGATGAAAATGTTGTGACTAGAAATTTGCCAGAATCTAATCTTATAGGTCCCCTAGGAGAAATTGCTCAGTAGTTGCTATTTTGTTGTTTGAGGTGACCTCATAGAACATAACTAACACATATAATAAGAACCAAATGCACATGTAGGATGAGTAGGAGGGCCTTTCTTACTAAGCTAACTTTTAATAACAAGAGTCTCAGCCTGTTGACTAGAAAGCTGCTTGGCCAATTTAAAAATAGCTTGCTAAATTCACAAAGAGGGCCAGAGGCATTTTGGGATGAGTCCAGGAAAGATCTCTATAGAGTATATTGCTCTAGACTGCAAAGTGGTGTCTCTTCAAATATACCCAAGGGGAACCGTGCTAATACAAAAAAACAGATCACAAACCAGTTCATTTTGTTACATACACATATGTATTTTATGAGTATATTGTATAGGAAAAAACGTCTAGAGGGAAAACAGCAAAATGTTAATATTATCTCTGAGAGCTGTTATTTTCCCTGACAAAATGCTGAATGACTTATAGAAGAAAGAAAAAAATTCAAGAAAGCAGAATATACTATCTCAAGCCCCATTGCCACCAAATGGCTACTAAACACTTGAAAAGTGGCTAATTCAAATGGAAATGTGCTATTAAGTGTTAATAAAATACACACTAGGATTTTGAAGACTTACTACAAAAAAGAATGCAGAACATCTTCATACTATTTTCATTAATAATTTTTTATGATTACGTATTGAAATGATATTTAGATAAATAAAATACATTATTAAAATTAACGTCACCTGCTTTTTACATTTTAAATGTGGCTACTAGAAAAATTTTAAATTATCTATGTGGCTCATATCATACTTCTATTGGACACTAGGTTTCTCGCAGAAAACTGGACTCAAATCTTAAAGTAGGGGACTCCTGGGTGGCTCAGCAGTTGAGCAGACTAAATTAGACATGGCTCATTAAGACTTTCTTCCCTTCCTCCTCCATTCTTATTGCCTGGAATGTGAATATAATGGCTAATGCTTTAGCAGCCATCTTGGACAATGAGTTTGAAGATCACAATTTACACATGGCAAAGTGGTGAATTACAGAGATTCCTGATCTACCTCCAAATTTCTTCTACTTCAGAGAGAATAACTTTCATGGTGTTTAAGCTGCTGTTATTTGGGGATTTTCCATTACACAGTCTGATTGTAAACTGACCTTTGAGTTATTCTGGATGGACTCTACCAGCAAAGACAGCTTCTTCTGCAGCTCCTGCAAGTCCTTTGAGGTACTCGGAGGATCCTCTTTTGCCATCCTGAAACCAATGCCCAGTCTCTTTAGAGATCAATTCTTCTATCAGTAAGCTGTCCCGGGCAGGGCACAGTTGAATCTCTCATGTCACCCAGTCTCTTGCTGTCACTGGTGAAACAAAAAGAATCTTGAACCATTAGTAATATTCACCTAGCTAGTTCAACAAAAGCTTCTACTATCCTCACACATTGATGGTAGGTGTGCAGGTGAAGGGTAGCTTGGCAATATCAGAATTTCTAAGCACACATACCTTCAACAATGTATTTTTCAGTAATCTGAAGGAAATAATCAAATAGGTGTATCAAAACATACAAAAAGGATGTACAGTGCAATTCTATGTGTAATATATAATAAACAGCAAAACATTGGAAAGAAGCTGTGTATCAGTAGGAAATTGGTTAAATAATGATAAGTTCATAAGATGTATTACATAGTTGTTGATAATGTGGACATCTAGTTAGTGACATGAAAACACATTCATGATAAGTGAAAAAATTTTTAAGATATCCTATATTGTTACATAAATATATGTATTTTATGTCTATATTCCATAGTAAAATAAAAGACCTAGAAGGATATAGATCATATAATACCTAAATGTTAATGGTATGATCTCTGGGGGCTTATTTTTTCAGTCTGACAAACTGCTACAAAGAATATAGAAGCAAGAAAGCTGAATACACTATTTCAAGCCCCTCATTGCCTCCCCCCACCCCCCACCAAAAACCTTTAACAGTGATGGTGGCCAACTTCTTTATTGACTACCCACACTAAACAGGTTGGCTTCCAACCTTATAGCACCATAAATCATTCTCTGTTGACTTGTAAGTGTCCTCTTAACAGGAGAGGTGTCTCAAGGGCAGACCTAGCCACAATTATACACTGTGACTCAACAGCCTTTAATTTCCAGGACTGTCCTAAGTCATGTGACTACAAAACCAATTTGTTTAAGATCTCTTTTTCAACCTTGTTGGATTTTAAATATCAACAAATATATCATTCTCATTTTTTATTTCCCAGAACTGTAGGGCTAGACACAATTTCACCCTTATAAATGACCTCCTTACTACTGATAGTAAAAAGAAAAAAAAGGGATGCCTGGGTGGCTCAGAGGTTGAGAACCTGCCTTCAGCCAAGCAAGTGATCCTGGGGTTCCAGGATCGAGTCCCATACCAGGCTCCCTGCATGGAGCCTGCTTCTACCCCCTCTGCCTGTGTCTCTGCCTCTTTCTGTCTCTCATGAATAAATAAAATCTTAAAAAAAAAAAAGAAGAGCCTCAAGGATTCTGTTATAGTGATCAAAATTAACTAAGTGATGCTGACACCTGTTTACCATATTGACTTATACCACACGGTAATTATGTGAGTTAAGGGGAGAAAGTTACTTTACCAATACCTAGAGGGTCTAAAATGCAACTTAAAGTACGTTTTCGTCACTCCAGCTAGAGAGCCTTTCCTACAGCTCCGTTTGTGAAACAGGAAACCTTTGGATCTTTGAAGATCCAACTGGCACACATCTCGTATTTGGGATGTTCCCAGGACTCAGCTCTCCTACTCTCATCTCTGCAGCAGACAGAAACAAGCCCAGCTCCCATTACCGGTCTCCAGAGGTCTAGGGAACCCAAGGGCCACCCAGACCGGTTTGGGGAGTCCGATGGTAACGAGCATGGGTAGAATGTCATGGGCCACAGCCATCAAATACATCCACCTGGCTTCCAATCCCCAGCCACTCTACAGAGGGAACTCCCAGGCACTGAGAAGTCTCTGGAGCGGAGGGCAACCTGGGATCCCCAGCGCGGCTCACAAGTTCCTTGCCTTCTCCCGGGCCCTCCAGGCTGACCCAAAAGACCACTGGCCAATCCGACCCGCGGCTCTTGCATTCCAGCCCCTCCCAGAGTTAACGGCCAACCCCAGCGTTTCAGCTGGAAGGGAGAGGGGGTGCATCTCCGGTTGGGGGAAAGGAAAGCTGGGCGCCTCGGGCCGCCCCAGGCCGCCCCCTCCCCATCTGCTTACAGTCGGTCAACCCTCGAAGACGCTAGGTGGAGCAGGCGCCCAGCTTCTAGGGATCCTTGCGCAGAGGGGAAGAGAAAGAGCGGCAGGTGCAGACGGGGAGGGTCCGCACGCGAGAGAGCACAGAGGCTAAGAAAGGGGCGTTCACGGGGGAGTGGAGTACCCGGTCATTAATGTGGGGGAGAAGAATCCACCTTTGTTCCCTGGAGAGCCCCTCTCCGCGGTGTCGGTAGAGAAGAGAGACCTGCGGGAAGGAGGGCACCCATATTCATGAATCTCGGGGAGAGGGTTTGGAGACTCCCCCGCCAGGTTTCCCAAGAAGGGACAAGGTCTCGGGGGGTGGGGTGGGATGCGCTGGCAACCCTTTTACCAAATCTAGTGGTGGGTGTGAAGAAGTGCGTGTGTTCCCAGCCCGTCTTGGGGGCTCCGAAGGGTGAGACATTCCTTTTCACTAAACTGCGGACAGCGCAGGAGACCCTCTCAACCCATGCCCCCGAGCCGCTTCGTATGCCCCTCCCCGCGAGGTGACCTAGCCAGCCCGGGCACGTTGCACCCTAGCATCCGAGATGCGAATCTCACCGGTCCTGGCGGCCGCGCTGTCCAGCCAGGGTCTGCAGGCGGAGGCACAGAAGCGCGGTGGGGGGAGGAGGAAGAGGAGCAGGGAGAGACGTTAGAGGGAGGAACTCTAGTGCGCACAGGCGGGAGCTGGCGCCTGTTTCCTGCCCCACCCAGGCTGCCGCCGTCCTCCGCCCTCGCCCCGCCCCCTCACGTCCCTGGCCCCGCCCCTCCACGCCCTGACCACGCCCCCACCGCCCTGACCCCGCCCCCTCCAACGCTCTCGCCCTCCGGCCGCTCTCGCCCCGCCCCTTCCCCCGCCCCTCAGGGCTCGGCTCTCCCCGCCCACCTCCCGAGGAAGACCGCGAAGCTGCCGCGAGGCCTCCGGCCGCGAGCTCCACACAGCGCGCTCTCCGCCTCAGCATTTTACAACCACCCTGACAGGCCCTCAATAATATACAGCTGAGGAAAATGAGGCCTGCCCTACACTCTCGGCTTGGAGTGAGCGTGCACAGGCCACCGCCGAGACAGGTGCACTTGGCCTCTGAGCACGGCTTGCACAGCGTCTTAGGGCGTCCCCTGCCTAAATACCTACACCTGAACCACCTCTCCTGGAAGCAATCCTGGAGGCCAGGACATCCAGCGATGAGGTACGGCCTGACTGGCAAGTTTTAGCTACTACGACTCACGCAGGTGCCATGAACCAGCGAGAGCCATAAAGATGGGTTAGGTTATCATTTCCACGTTTTATAATTGAAAAAGTCTAAACCCAAGGCCCTTGGTTCCACGTCAGAGCCAGGCACATGTTCCCTGGCCCCAAATCCTGGCCCATAGAGTAGGGTTTCTCCAAGGGCAGCGCTATTGACATTTTGGGCAGGAAAATTTTGTACTGAGGGGGCATCCTTGTGCTGACTTTTTATCAGTGTCCCTGGCCTCGACCCACTAGATGCCAGTAGTAATCCCCTTCCTCCCACTTGTGACAACCAAAAAAATGTCCCCAAACATTGCCAAATATCCTGTGACAGGGCACAGTTTCTGTTAAGAACCGCTGCCATAGAGGTACTGGTAAAGACCAGGGTCTGAGGGAGGGGGTTCCGACAGTCCTGGGCTCTCATCTCAGGGCTGGCTCTTACCGTGTGACCTTGGGTGAGTGACCTCTCTGGGCCTGGGCTTCATCTGTAAAATGACAGGCCTGAGCTTTGGCCTGCTACGGCAGAGTTCTCAGGCCTTATCCATCCAGGGACCTAGATGGACCTTCCTTTCCTCTGTGACCTGCAGCAATAGCAGCCTGGGAAACAGTCACAGGGTTTTAGTGAGGTCAGGTGCAAGAAGAGCTGTAAAGAAGTTAGTACCTATCTGGAGTATAGGAGGAACTCAAAAAGATTCGATGGTACAGTCTTCTACCAAATAGTATCTCTAGAAATAAACAGGCTGGTGGGTAAAGAAATAAACATGGGGGCAGTAATGATAAAAAGAAGCTACAGGATCCCATCTAACTTCACAACAGCCAAGAAAAGGGCAGCTAATGGTGGAAATAGGACATGGACAGGTAAGTATCCCTAAATTCTTAAGTTTCAGGCAATCCTACATGGCTTCATGCACTTTGTTCTGCTGCAGTATGGTGGATGCCCCACCTAAGAAAATGTTGACTTTTTTTTTTTTTCCTTTAGAACAAAACATTACAACTGTCATTCCCTGGTGGGCATTGCTTTGAAAAGCTGAATTGGGGCCTTCCTTGGGATTTTTGTTCAAGGGTGCCATCTAGGGGTGCCTTTGTGAATCCTCTAATTCCCCTGACCACAGACCTCTGTCATTGTAGGGACAGCCAGATTTTGCTTTTTCCTTGTGTGTTGGCTGCCTTCTCCATATTATGTATTTCCGGATGGCTGGGATCTTAGCTGTCTCCATATCATTAGGACTTGGCTCATGACGACTATTGATGGGTCAGTAAAATAAAGCTATGTGCAGCCTCTTCTATGCTTTTCAAAGCTAACTTACTCTGGCTGAGCCCGTTTCTGAGACCATTTCAGGTCTTAGAAAAGTCCTGCAAGGGACACCTGGATGGCTCAGCAGCTGAGCATCTGCCTTTGGCTCTGGTCTTGATCCTGGTCCAGGAGTCAAGTCCCACATTGGGCTCCCTACGAGAAGTCTGCTTCTCCTTCTGCCTGTCTCTGCCTCTGTGTGTGTGTCTCTCATGAATAAATAAATAAAAATCTTAAAAAAGAAAGAAAGAAAGAAAGAAAGAAAGAAAGAAAGAAAGAAAGAAAGAAAGAGAAAGAAAGAAAGAAGAAAGAAAGAAAAAGAAAGAAAGAAAAAGAAAGAAAGAAAAAGAAAGAAAGAAAGAAAGAAAGAGAAAGAAAGAAAAAGAAAGAAAGAAAAAGAAAGAAAGAAAGAAAGAAAGAAAGAAAGAAAGAAAGAAAGAAAGAAAGAAAGAAAGAAAAGGCCTGCCAGGGGGCTCTGAATAAGAAATGTGTGAAAATTTCCCAGCCACACATTGAAACCCTAAGCTGTTAATATCACAGAAATGGGAACAACCCAGACTCTAGCTGACCTCTTCTCCCCAAATTGCCAGATTTAGCAAATAAAAATCCAGGACACTCAATTTAAAGTGAAGATAACTTTTTAATATAACTATGTCCCAAATAGCGAATACTTAAGTTTAAAATAATTGTTTGTTGTTTACCTGAAATTCTAATTTTACTGGGCATCCTGTGTTTTATCTGGCAACCCTGTGTACTTGGAGTTGAAGGATTGAAGGACTTGAAGCCTGCATCCGTCTTAGGAATTATCAAACAGAAAGTTAAGTCAGGTGATTCTGGTGCAGATAAGGTGGCCAGGGGTGGGAGTGGGGGGACATGTATTTTCATTCTCCTTAGTAGATATCTTGTTTACTTTCAGTCTTTCTTTAGACCATATGTAGATTTTTGGTTAAAGCTAGGGAACATATTCCATAGCCAGCCAGGTTGAAATCCCAACTTTGGCACTGACCGAGCCCAGTGACTGTGTCTGTTTCTTCAGCATAAAATTTGGGATAATAATTGTATTCATTTTCTGGGTTGTTGAGTAGATTTGGAAAGATGATGCTCATTAAGTGCTTAGCACAGTGCCAGCAGATAGTATAGTTCAATATGAAAGCCATAATCATTGTTTTGATGTTTTTGAACATAGGTAGACTCATAGTACACTAGCTTTCAATGGAAGCATGTCTCCTATTCACCCACAGGGTCATGAGGCTCATTAGCATCCTACCAGTTCCTTTCTACTAATTCACTTTGTTGAATTACAGCTGCTGGGTTTTATGGGACATTAGGCTTCATGCCCCATTATAGGACGTCTGGTAATAACCTCATTTCTGTCTAAACCAAAGTTTCAAACCCTGTCACTCATTCATTTATTCCAGATACTATTTGAAACTGTATTTATTGTGGCATCTAAATGTGGTTATCTGTCTGATTGGATAGAGGTCCCCAAATGTGGGGTGACTATCCGGTGGAAGCCAGTGGTGCAGGCCTTGAAAGGATTCACTTGAGGCAGAAAAAAGAAGACAGAACTTGAGAGGTGGGCAGGACATCAAAGTAAAGGCTGTCTGCAATGAAGCAGTGGGTGGGGGCTGTTTTTAAAGAGGGAAGGTGAGAAGGTATGGGGATGCACCGAATTCTACCTTTTTCAGTATCTGTGCCTGGTTGTAAGTAGCCCATTGGTCACTTAGGGCCTGTGGATATTTTGAGGTAGGTTACCTGATGGGACTATGTGAACTCAGCCCGGGGGTCACTGTGGGCCCTGTCTACAGTCCATTGGTCAAGCGTATTTGCCCAAAAGCAACCTCTACATATATGCCTGATGATAGAGAGTACAAATATAAGAGATGAGGAACCACAAAGTTATTTGAAAGTATGGAGAGCCCAAAGTTAAGGAAAAAGTAAGAAAAAGGAGAAATGGAAATACTTTGTGCTGTGCAGTGCTTATGGTAAGGATCTCAGAAGTGTTTGTGTTCTGAACAGGTCCTTTGTGGAAAGAGTACTGGACCCTGGGGATCATAAAGACAGGCTTCAACTTGTATCACTGCTTCTTATGAGTCAGATCAACTTGGGAAAGTCATATATGTTTCTCAGTTTTCATTTTCTCATCCATAAAATGGGAACAACATGGGAGGTTTGGGGAAAATTGAATAAAAAAACAGATATGCAAGCATGGCACCCCAAAAGAGCTCAATAAGTCTAACTTGGTTTTGACAGAACCTTTAAAAGTAACCAAGTGGGGCAACCCGGGTGGCTCAGAGGTTTGACACCGCCTTCAGCCCAAGGTGTGGTCCTGGAGACCGGGGATTGAGTCCCATGCCAGGCTCTCTGCATGGAATGGAGCCTGCTTCTCCCTCTTCCTGTGCCTGTGCCTCTCTCTCTGTCTCTCATGAATAAATAAATAAAATCTTAAAAAAAAAAAAAAAGAAAAGTAGCTGTTGTATTGCCATTAATGAAGAGAGAAATGTGGAGGGGTAGGTGGGGGGATGAGGCAACTGGGTGATGGGCAATAAGGAGAGCATGTGATATAGTGAGCACTGGGTGTTATATGCAACTCATGAATCACTGAACTCTATCTCTGAATTTAATAATACACTATATGTTAATTGATTTTAAATTTAAGGGCATCTGGGTGACTCAGTCAGTTAAGTGTCTACCTTCAGCTCAAATCATAATCTGAGTCTGGGGATGGAGCCCCGTGTCAGGCTCCCTGCTTGGTGGGAGTCTGCTTCTCCCTTTCCCTCTGCCTCTACCCCTCTTGCTCTCTCTCTTTCTCACTATCACTCTCTCTCTCTCTTTCAAATAAATAAAATCTTTTAAAATTTTTAATTTAAATTAAAAACATTTTTTAATAAAAATATAAAAAATAAAAAGGACACTTAAAGAGATTTAGCAACTTGCTCAAGCCACAAGCTAATTAATGGGAAGGGTGGGATCAGAACCCAGCTGTGTCCAGCTCAAGAATTTAACCACCATGCTATTTGCATTTAGACTTTACCAAAGGCACCATCTTTTATTGCCATTCACCTCTACATTCCCAGATCACTGCTAAGCACCCTCTCATCTTCTCTTCTGTCATCAGCAATTTCTGCTGCGCAGCCAGGCCTCCAGCAAAGGAAGACACTAGCTGAGTCAAGCCCCGTCTTGTATCTTGTATCTGGGCACAGCTGAGGCCCCTCCTTCCTTAGCAACAGACGCTGAAGCCTGGTTACAGGCGCCAGGGCTTGGAGCATGCAAGTACCTCCAATGTTAAAAAGAGCCCAAAGAGGAGGAGAAAGAAGAGTTAGGCTGCTGGGGTATTGTTTAGTGGGGTGTTTCTTCCCTCTTCTCTGTATTAATATGTAACTCTGCTTCAGTTTTTCTTCTACAGTGAACTTCATGTGTTCCGGAAAAGTTCCAAGAAAGGAGCTGCTCAGCGGAAGGGAAAGTGGCCAGAGCAGGAGGTGCTGGAACCAGAGGAGAAAAGCCCAACAGAACCCCAAAACATACTTGAGCTTCCCTTCTTTCTTCTTCTATCAGAGAACTCCTTGGGGGGCTGAAGTCTATGACCTCAGAGAGGCAGCCCTGTGAACAGAGCTTTCAGAACGTTGAGAAAGTTCCATTTTCTGTATCGTCCCCATCATTATGCTATAAAGAAGTGTGAACTTCAGAGCCACTGGTAGGAGAGGATCATCCCCAAAGAAACTGAGAGCTTTTTATTCATTTTGTAATAGATCCAATTAGAATGGACAACATGAGTGACATGGGTTGCTCATCTCAGAAGGTAGGTGTGAATTTTAAGATGTACTATTTTTTTTTTTACCTATATTTTCAACATGTAGGGAATTGGGGAGTAGGCAAAAAGGGGATGTTTCAATCTTAGCCTAATTGCTGTAGACTTGACTGAGCAAGTGTGTTCACCACATTTTTATGTTTTTGCTTTGAAATATGCTTTTGGCTGAATTAGGCTTTTGAACATCTTAAGGTTTTGCTATGAAAATTTTAGAAATAGACACCTGTTGTTCCTTTCCCTTCCTTCCCATTAGATCATTAGATGATCTTTTCCATCCAAAAATTCCCAACACTGGGTGTACATCAGAATATCCTAGACAGCATCTTGAAAACATAGTTAGCCTCACTCCCAAAGGGTCTGATCCAGAAGGGTTGGAGTGGGGTCCCCAAATCTATATTTTTAACTTAGAACAGAGTGATTCTGTTACAGCAGGTCCTCAGGTGAGGATTTAGCAATGGCCTCCAAGAAGGATGTGCAAACATCATGTGTAGTCGAAAATCAGCCCTCTGTAAAAGTAATAATTCTATCCACTCTAGGTGTCAAAATCTTGGTTTTAAAAGCCAAGATCCACTAGGTTGCCATATACTAAAGTGCCTAGAGGAGCATTTTAAATGGAAACTTTATGAAATTAAATTGGATTTGTTAGTAATGGCTGAATCCACCCTCTGAAGTGAAAACTCCCTGCAGTTTATCAGAGAAAACACTTACATGTTAATAGTATTAATGAACCACTTTGCATACTGAATAGTTCTTACAAAAATCACTCTTTCCCCTTGAAGATGCCACAGAGAATTCTTAGCCAGATATGGTCAAGAAAAGTCTCTTTGTTCTGTTCTGGAATTGATTTCTGGATCTGCTGATCCTATGCCTATCTCATGTGTTCCTGACCCATGCCCGGAAATGTTCTCAGGGTATTTATGGTTCTGTGTATATAAGTCAGTCTGTGTCCATGAACTAGCTAAAATTTCATTTGTTCTTCAAAGGTTATGCTTCTATCACGTTCTATAAAATTCTTAATGTTGGCTTTCTTGCAAAATGTTGTTTTGCTTTTCTTTATTTTCCCAAGAATGGCTTATCTCTTTGTATGATATTCAGCTGCCTCTGTATCTGCCCTTTGGATGACTATCTCTTCTTATGGAGGAGCATGAATTTAATTCAATCTGGCTCAAACTCAAAAAGGAATCTATGAGCTCAAATAACCAAAAAGTCCAGATTAAATCTATGAGCTCAAATAACCAAGAAGTCCAGATTAAATCCAAACTCAAAAAGGAATCTATGAGCTCAAATAACCAAGAAGTCCAGATTAAATCCAGATTAAGCCGATGTCACTGGGAGTCTGTCTTTCACCCTCTGGGAGTTTTGCTTCCTTCCATTGTTGACTTTATTTTTAAGGAAAGCTTTATTCCCACATAAAGCAAAGATGACTGTTGAGAGTGCCTCTTTCTCTATAGGTCTGGTGAAAGTCAGAAAGACTGATCAGCCCAGTGTAGGTCACATGCCTGTCCCTAGAGATCACTGTGTCTAGGAGGATGGAGTCCCCTGATTGGCCAGACCTGTGTCACATGCACTTCCCTGGAGCTAGGGCTGGGATCAGGCTAATGTACAGCACGAAATGGGAGAAGAGGCAATGATGTCCATCCACTAGGGCTGTGTTCTACTTCTTTTGGTCACAAGAGTAACTTCTCAGTAGGTGTCAGGGCTGATACCAGGTTTATTCCAACCATGAGCAGAAGCATAAAGGCCAAGGCACCTCCTGAATATGGATGTTACCGACTCATTACCATTTTTGTTGTTACTTACTCAAGATGTCTGAAATTTGTGATGTGTGTTTATTGCTCTTTTAATGAACATTTTTATTTGAAACAGATTTAAAAGCTAGGCTAAGGGAAAGATTTCCACTGACCACAAAACCTCCTTGCTTGCAAAGACAAAAACCAGGCAGCCATAATTTATCAATCAGTGTATGTTGTACATTTAAGGTCCTGAAGGAAATCATAAACAACTTCATGGTGCTGAAAGTACTGTTGCCAGAATCTACCCCAGATGGTGTGGTACCTCCTTTGCATAACCAGGTTCCTTTCAGGCTAATGCCAGAGTTCTCTCATTTTGTTCAAATGATTGGTATAGATCTGAGATTAATTTTTTAAAATTTATTTTGAGAGAGAGAATATGCACACACGTACATGCACATGAGTAGGAGAAGGGTAGAGGGAGAGAATCTTCCTGCAGACTCCTCACTGAGCATGGAGCCTGACACAAGGCTCAGTCTCACCACCCTTAAAATCATGACCTGAGCCAAAACCAACACACAGATGCTCAACTGACTGAGCCTGCCAGGTGCCTCTGATATTAAATTCAGTAGCAAAAATCATGTTGGAGATAAATGATCAATTCTTAGATCCCTGAAATTGAGGTCAAGGGCAAAGAGACAGACACAATTATTTAAATCAACTAAGTGAATTCTTTAAGCTAAAAACAACTAGTTCTATGGATCTCAAACTCATCTTGTTTAAACTCAAGATGCAACCTTGAGTTGCAAGCCCAAGCAACCCTATTTTAATGAAGTTTTGTTGGTGAATCTGATGTGCCCCAATTTTTGAAAATAGCTACATTAGACCATTAGATAAGTGGGCCTGTTGTATGTTTTCAAAGATCTCTGGCTTGCTGTGCATCTTTGTTTATGGGTTTACATGTTTTTGTTTACTTTTAAAATCAACACCTTCCTGGGGTACCTGAGTGGCTCAGTGGTTGGGCATCTGCCTTTGGCTCAGGTAGTGATCCCGGCCTCCTGGGATTGAGTCCCACATCAGGCTCCCTATGGGGTGCCTGCTTCTTCCTCTGCTTGTGTCTCTGCCTCTGTCTCTGTGTCTCTTGTGAATAAATAAATAAAATCTTAAAACAACACCACCACCTTCCTAAAGTAATTTGCCATGTTAGTGATACTTGCTGTTTCCCATGTGTTCGGATGCAGAGTCATGTGTATTTAAAAGCTCCTCTATGTGGCTGGGATGTGTTACCTATATTCTCTGAGTTTTATTTCTTCACGTCAGACATGGGTATAAAAAACTCTCATAAGGTTGAACAGTGCCTAAAGCAAAATAACTTGGAATAATGATATTGTTATTATTTTCTGAGGTTGAATCATCAGTGAGCAGTTGGTTAGGGAAAGAGGGTGGCTAACATCTGCTTCATATACCCCCTATTTGCTACCCCCTGCCAGTTAACCTTCATGACATAAGTTGCTGACCCAAGTAAGTCAAATCAATCCAGTAATGTCTCATTTTACAGAATTCAGTCAAAAGTCATTGCCTGAGGTGAAAATTCATAGTCAAAATTGCCCTTGAAAATCCCATACACCATCTTTAAAGTGCTGTGGAGTAACATCTCTCAATAAATCCAGCCTCAGAGGTTTCCTCTATGATGGGACCAAAGGCACTTTCTCTATCACAGCCCCAGATAAACAGTTGTTGTGCATATAGGGGCTGCGTCCTAGGACAGAAACACACAGAGAATCCTTCAATACCGCAGTCACTTTCAGGTCTGCTCAGGAGAGGGGCCTGGGAACTGAGAGTGACCATGGGAGCCACAAGTTCACCCCTACCTGAGGGTTATCCCTAAGTGCACACTCATTGAATGGAATGGTAGACTCAGACACCTACACTGTTTAAGTGATATATATATTTTGTACAAGAAGCATAGACAGTTGCTCATGTGTGTGTTAAACACACAAAAAGTACAGTGCCCCTGCATAAGCAGATTTCAATTTGGAATTGTGTATTTGTGAAAGGCAAGAGTCTAATTTTTTTTTATTTTTTATTTTTTTAAGAGTCCAATTTTTAAAGTTAACCCCTTGAATCATGACCCAGGATCAGGAACTTGGGGTCTTCCCAGGGGAAAAATATCTATTAATTTGCTCATAGAGGGGTAGCCAAGGACACTGGAGGAAAGACAAACTACTAATTTAAAAATGAAACCTACACCATGGATGAGGGTGAGAAGGGTGTTTAGTGGGCAGAACTCTGTCCCTAAACCCTTTCTTGGGGATCTCTACTCCTTGCCAACCTAAAGATTTGGAAATCTTTCCTAATTCCTAAAGAGTGGCTTTGTTCCCATTTCTCACAGATCACCAAAAGTGACTCGATACATCACATGAGCCACTCCCAGAGGCAGCCAGAGCTGCCCCCTTTCCCTGCTTCTGTTAATGAGCAACCATCGGAACTCTATCAGGTATGTTCACCTGGCTACTGCTCTTCTGCTGGTACTAGTGGAGGGACAAACAGACAGACTTGACGAGAGGACTCAATGGCTTTGGTTACTTCTGCCACCAGAAAAGACTCTAGCCATGTGGGGAAAAAAGCTATCCAGTAGCATAAAGGTGAGTTAGGATCCGGCCTTCTCTCTACCCTGCCATATTATTCAACCATTCTAAACTTCTGCATCTTCAGTTATTTCTACCATATAGCCATGTCCACAAAGAATAAAGACAATGGAAGTAAATTACCTGACTCACAAATAAACTGTTTATTGAAAGCCAGCCGTGGTCCCTGACATCAGAAATCATGCTCACAGTAGACAGAGAAGTAACCATCCAGGAAACATTTGCCTGAGTTAGAAGGTAGAAGTAGTGTAAGGCATGTGAGACTTCCTGAGTCTCCATGTAGTAGAGCTTCAGCTACTCCAGAGGTGTCCTTCACCATGTCCTGCTCTGCATTTCTCCCCCTGTAGACCATCATGTCGCACAGCTTTTATCCCCCCTTAATGCAACGTACGTCATGGACACTGGCTGCACCCTTCAAAGAGCAGCACCACTACCGAGGACCCAGTGATTCCATTGCCAACAACTACTCTTTAATGGCCCAGGACCTGAAGCTGAAGGACCTGCTGAAAGTTTACCAGCCAGTCACCATCAACATCCCAAGGGAAAAGATCTTTCAGGGGCTGCCATTAGGTATTTGTAGCAACATGCTATACCGGCTCAAAATGGGACATTGAGTGGGATGTTTAGTCCTGGGTTCTAGTTCTGGCTCCTTTGCTTGCTGCAGCTAACCTTGGATAACCTCATAGAGTCTCAGTCTCTGCATCCATGAAATGAGAATGATTGTGATAACTAACATTACATTTATCATATGCCACATCCCCTACATTTGACATACACCAAACACTTGTGTTATTGATTGCTGTGTAACAAATTATCCCCAAAACTTAATGGTTTAAAACAACCTGTATTGGGGCACCTGGGTGGCTCAGTGGTTGAGCATCTGCCTTTGGCTCAGATCATGATCCTCGGGTCCTGGGATCAAGTCCCACATCAGGTTTTCCACAGGAACCCTGCTTCTCCCTCTACCTATGTCTCTGCCTCTGTCTCTGTGTCTCTTGTGAATAAATAAATAAAACCTTTTAAAAAATTAAAATTAAAAAAAAAAATAAAACAACCAGCATTTATTATCTCACAGTTTCTATGAGGTGAGAATCTGGGCATGGCTTAATCTAATGATTCTGGCTCAGAGTCTTTCACAAGCATGCAGTCAAGGTGTCAGCCAGAACTATAGTCATCTAAAGGTACCCACGGACAGATCCTCTTACACACTCAAGTCCTCGGGTCCTTGCTGGCTGTTGGCCATAGACATCAGTTTCCTGCCACGTGAGTTTTTCTATGGGGCAGCTCACAACATGGCTTCTGGCTTCCCTCAGAAGGAACAAGGGAGAGAAAGAGAGAGAAAAGAGCCAAAAATATGGTCTTTTGGGAATTTAATTCTGACATCCTAACACTTTTGCTCTATGCTGTTGGCTAGAAGTGAGTCACTAGTCTAGCCCACATACACAAGTGTTATGATACCAGAAGGCGGGGAATCGTTAGGGACCATCTTGGAAGCTGCTTACCATAGTACTTTATATGTATTAATTTATTTAATCCTAATGGGTAAAGATAAATCTTCTTCAGTAATTCTTACTACTTGTGTGTTAGAGCCTCTTCATCTGCCCTCTGTCTCAAACTTATTTTCATATTTTGCATTTTTCTCTCTGTGCTGTATGTCCGGGTGAGTTCCTCATATGTATCTCTTTCTTTTTCTTTTTTTTTTTTTAGGATTTTTTTTATTTATTCATGAGAGACACACACACACACAGAGGCAGAGACCCAGGCAGAGGGAGAAGCAGGCTCCATGCAGGGAGCACGATGTGGGACTCGATCCCAGTATTCCAGGATCACGCCCTGAGCCAAAGACAGATGCTCAACCACTGAGCCACCCAGGCATCCCTCATATGTATCTTCTGATTCACTAATTTGCTCTTCAACTCTGTTGAGCCTTAAGATTATCATGTCTAATGATTTTTTTAAAAATTTTCATGACACTGAGGGGGGCACTTGACGGGATGAGCACTGGGTGTTATTCTGTATGTTGGCAAATTGAACACCAATAAAAAATAAATTTATTATTTTTAAAAAAACAAAAATTTTCATGACAATATCTTTACATTTTCAGATTTTCTAATTGGTTCTACTCATGAGTGTCATCCCTGCCAATTTCTTGTTTAATTCTTATGGACATAGGTCTTTCAATATTCCTGGGAGGATCTTAAACATTTATTTTGGAGCAATGTTTATATTGCTGTATTATTTTCACTTTGTGAATCTATCCCTTGATTATTGAGTTTACTAGCTATCTTTGTTAGTGTTGTTTTTTCCCATATGTTCTGGGATTTTAGTTTGCAGGTTTGTGTTGAGAGTTTTTTCCCTTCTTGTTACATGTGTCTCCCACCCCATTGTTTTTATGGAGGTATGATTCACATACAATAAGATGCATAGATCTTAAGGGTTCAGTTCAGTGAGTGTTGACAATTGTTTATACCATATAGCCACTACCCAAACAGGATGTGGGGCATTTCCATCATTAGAGAAAGTTCTCTTGTGCTCATTCCAATAAGTTCTCTCCTCTACCCAATACCATCCCTCCCCCCCCTTTTTTTTTTAAAGATTTTATTTATTCATTTGAGAGATAGCTCATGAGTGCAGGAGAGGACAAGCCAGGGGGAGAGGCAGAGGGAGAAGCAGGCTTCCCACTGAGTGGAAGCCCAATGCAGGGCTCAATCCCAGGACTCGGGGTCATGACCTGAGCCAAAGGCAGACATTTAACCAATTGAGCCACCCAGGTACCCCATAATCTGACTTTTTTATTCTTATGCCTTCACCTATCCTCTTAAAACCTCAAATTAGAACCAGACCTTATATTGATGGTTTAAGATCCCCATCCTAAGGTGATATTTGGGGATCTTGTAGATGTGGTCCCTGAGACCATGTGAAGCTCAGCCTAGTTATTATTAGGCTTTTTCTGTTGTCTCTGGCTGCCATGTGAATTGAGGATCCCTGTGCTTTATCTGCATGTCAGTGCTACTGTGTCTTAGGCCTGTCTTCATGGATAGGACAGCCTTGTTTCAGTGCTGGTTTTATGCTATGAGCCTAGCACTAGTCCCCTACAATCATAGGGTGTTTTTGGATTCTGTTACTCCCCCAGGTAACTAACTCCTCCCTACTCTTGGATACAGAAGCCAAGTTTATGACTTTTACTTTGTACTCTGTGCATTTCTGGTCCACATAGAAAAGTATCTTGTTGAACATTGTAATGTCTTTTTAATTTTTAAAGAGTCTGTTATCATTGTATTTGGAGTAGATTGAGGAGCTCAAAGTATGAAGTCAAGATACATCTAGACTAGGAGTCTTCAGTTCTCTTTGATACTATCAAAATGTCAATTTAATATTATGTTTTTAACACTTCTCTGTTAATTTATTTAGGCTAAAGTCTTAAGCAAGCAACAGTATCTAGTTAAATTTTATTAATATAGTTATATATCACTTACTGAATTCATTTGTAGTTACCTTATATTTATTGTAAATGATACTAGTTTTTCTCTTCATGATAATCATATTTCCTTTAAAATAAGTATACTGGGATCCCTGGGTGGCGCAGCGGTTTAGTGCCTGCCTTTGGCCCAGGGCGCGATACTGGAGACCCGGGATCGAATCCCAAGTCGGGATCCCGGTGCATGGAGCCTGCTTCTCCCTCTGCCTGTGTCTCTGCCTCTCTCTCTCTCTCTCTCTCTCTCTCTGTGTGACTATCATAAATAAATTTAAAAAAAATAAAAAATAAAAAGAATCAGCTTTATTTTAATAAATAAATAAAATAAAATAAAATAAGTATACTAAGTTTAAAAGTCTGCACTTATTTAAAGACAAACGTTAAACAGTAATTTCCAAAGTTTAGCAAGTAGGACATATAGGATTAGTGAGTGAATTGGGTAGGCAGTTATTAATATTTATCAATTATATGAATAAATGGAAGGTATGTGCATCCCCATTTCACATGTGGGAAAGCTGAGGCCTGGAGTGTTGAAATTACTTCTTCAGAGTCACACAGATGATTAGTGCTGCATGTGGGACCAGGTGACCCATCTCCTGTCTCATCCCAATGCACCAAGTCTACTCTCCTTAGTCATGTCCCTATGAGTAAAGGATGGCCCAAGGCCCACTAGCCATCCCTGATGTGTTTCTTCTCTCTTGCTCTAGCGAATAACTGCTCTTCAGGACCCAACAAGAAGAAAAGAAAGTTCTCCCCTAGAGACAAAGAGGATCTCACCAGGTAAGTGTCCCTATGGGTATTGGGGATTGCAGGATACCAGGCTGAACTGCAGAAGTCTTAAAACCATGCTCTCAATCTTGATTTCAAAGCATTCTCAGACTACAAGAAACCATGTTTTGTTTTGTTTTGTTTTGTTTTGTTTTGTTTTTTCCATTAGTCCCCTTAACCCAATTTTTTAAGGCTCTGAATAAAACTAAATTAACCAACTGAACAAGACCAATGCTAGCATTCCTACGGGTGCGCATGGTTAGAGGTTGTCATTGAAGGACACACCCATGCTAGTTGATGACACAGAGGAGAGGGGCTTCCCCTGCATAATAACACTCAGCAGCATAGAGACAGTAGGCTTGACACAGAGCACTTCTGCAGAAAGCCAACGGCTGAGCTGTGTCTCCTTTTTTTTTTTTAAGATTTTATTTATTTCTTCAGGAGAGACACAGAGAGAGAGGCAAAGACATAGGCAGAGGGAAAAGCAGGCTTCCTGTTGGGAGCCTAATATGGGACTCGATCCCAAGACCCTGGGATCATGCCCTGAGACAAAGGCAGATGCTCAACCACTGAGCCACCCAGGCATCCCTGAGCTGTGTCTACTTTTCAGGACCAAGCTGGCCTGCAGTATCTCAGTCTCATCACCTATAAAGAAGGAGGTGGTGATATCTTCAACCTTTCCAGGAAGCAGGCCTATGAGTCCAGAAGAGCAGATTGATGTGATGTTACAGCAGGAGATGGAAATAGAAGGTAAAGAAACCCAACCGTCTGAATCAGACTTAGAGGTATGTTCTTGTTGCTTCCTTTTTCTCAATTTGCTGAGTATTATTCTTGGCATCTCAGTGATTCTGAACTCAGAGAGAACAGCAGAATCACCCAGGGAATGTTTTAAAAATACCAAAGTCCAGACCTCATGACAGACTACCAAATAAGAGTCTGTGTGTGTATATTTGTGTGTGTGTGTGTGTGTGTGTGTGTGTGTGAATTGTTTTAGTGAGTCTTAGAAACCTTTGGTTCCTCTTAGAACATAGGTTGCAAAATGATGACCCATAAGCTAGGGTTGCCAGATTTTGAAAAACAAAACAAAACAAAAACAGGACACTCAGTTAAATTGGAATTTCAGATAAACAATGAATAATTTTAAAAATTATACTAAAATGCTAAATGTATAAGCATATCCCAATGTATCTATAGTTTATCTGGCAACTCTACCATAGGTGAATTTGGCCTATAGATGTGTTTTGAAAATGCAGGAAATCTCATATAAGCTGGATTTCTAACCTCTTTTGAAAAAATTAAGAAATTTAAGCTGAGAAGTAACTACCTCCTTTCGATAAAAAATATATTTTCCAGTTTGTGAGAGTCTCCAGTATTCTTTATTATTTTCTTATGTCCAGCCAGCTTTCACTCATTAACATTCCTTGCTTGGTTTTAGGTAGACTTTTGAGTTTCTAACCTATTTTAAAAGAAGAGGAACAAAACTTTAGAGCAAATAGCTTATGAGTTTATAGTATGTATAATAAAATGATTTATGGTAAAAATCATAGGGACTAAGTATGTGCTATTGGCAGAATTCCATGCTAAACCCTCTAGGTGCTTGACCCCATTCAAGACCTGGGTACTAGGATTACTCCGGTTGTCCAGGTGCGGAGATTGGGGTGAGGTCTGATAAAGAACTTGCCAGAGATTACACAGTCAGTAAGAGGCACAACTAGAACTTAGACCAGGTCTGGCTGATACTAAAGTCTCTATGGTAGCATTTCTCACACTTGCCTGATGATAAGAATCACCTGGGATGCTTGCTGAAAAACCCCAAACTGACTCAGGAGGGCCCATGGATCTGCATTTTAATAAGAGCCTCTCTCCCCACCCCAGGCAGTTCTTACAATGAGGGAACTTTGGAAGTTTCTTCTCTATAGGGAGCTCCCATTTAAATTTGGAGAAAGGTGAGCTCAGCCTTTTCTGACCACAGACAATTGTCACTAAAGCTCAAACCTAATTTCCTGTGCTTCGTGCTTCTCATCTATCTTAAAGTATTCGTTCCTAGAGCTAACTAGCCTTACAGCAGCTTAGCGCCCTAAATAAACAAAACTTCCTGAAGTCACCAGGTCACACTGGCCATTTTTGTTCAGTTTGTGTGTTTGTGTTGCTTTTCTAAACTCGGAAACCCATGGTCAGATTAGAAGTACCGTAAGTCTCACTTTTGGGTAATTGGACTTTTGGGTAATTCTCACTGGCAGCTACAAGCCACAGGATCCAAGGGCTTTGCAGGCCATCATTGTTGTTGAGGAGGGTGAATTACTGAGTCCATTGGAGGATCTTGTTAATCATCATCTTAAAGTTCAGCAGATAGATTCCCTCTGTCCTGGCCTAGTACTCATCCCCCCTGTTACTATTTGCATGGCATTTGACAAGCCCATCCTTCTACCCCACCAAAATCTCTGGCTCTGGTTGAATCCCACAGAGTCAAGGAGAATTGCCCACCATCACACTGCAGTGAGTATGTGGTGATGGGCCCCAGAAAACCCGATTGAAGGGAGTAAAGGGTAGGGATGGGTGGGGTGTGAACAGAGTCCCCTGGAGGCTAACAGATGTGGGCAGGTGGACACAGTTCACCAATCACAGTCATTGTCTTGCTGGTGGTTTGTTTATGGAAGAGGTACTATTACTATTTGACCAACGGGATCCGAAAAGACATGATTGCCCCCGAAGAGGAGGAAGTGATGCATCGGATTTCAAAGCTGATTTCTAACACGCTGCTGACAAGTCCCTTGCTGGAACCCCTGGTGATCCTTCTGGTGAAGGAGAAGGAAAATGACTACTACAGTAGCCTCATGAAAAGCATTGGTAAGGCTGGGTGTAAATGGGGCAAGGGGCTCCTTTGTGGAGAGCGCCTTCTTCCTCTATCAGTCCACCCTGGTTCCTCTAAAAAATGCCAAAAACATCCTTTTCATTCACATGCTCTCCTGTACATCACTGATGTCAACGCTAGCACTTCCTGCACTTCGATGTGCATCCGTATAACTTGAGGATCTTGTGAAAAATGCAGATTCTGATTAGACAAATCTGGAGTGGGTCTGAGAGTCTTCATTTCTAACAAGCTCCCAGGAGATATGGATGCTGCTTACCCCAGGGCAACACTAGGAATAGTAAGGGTCTATTCAGGTTTTAAAATCTAGCTCAAGACCTGCCTCTTAAGTATTTTTTTTTCTCTGCAACCCTCAGTGGTCCTTCCTGTCTCTACTTTTCAACTCAACCTGCTTTGGAATGTCTCCTGGGCCATAATTCTCCTCTGTTATATAACACTGGCATTGTCTTTTCATTTCTTATGGGTCTTGGCCCTCCTATTAGACTGTCAGTTCTTCGATGGTGAAGGACGTGTTATTGATTCTAGCTCCTCTTCATCCTTAGGCCCGTGTCTTGTACACACAGTAGGTCATTGGGAAACAATGATGGTGAGTAATGTGAGAAATGCATCAAAGAGGAGAGGTGATCATATGAGTTCCTTACCTTTCTATTTTATCTGCAGAATAGCTGTCTTTACCAAGATGTCTAATTATTTTTAATTTCCTAATTAACTTTCTTTTTTAAAAAAGATTTTATTTATTCATAAGAGACACACAGAGAGAGGCAGAGACGTAGGCAGAGGGAGAAGCAGGCTCCCTGTGGGGAACCCAATGTGGGACTCGATCCCAGGACCCCAGGATCATGACCTGAGCCAAAGACAGATGCTCAACCACTGAGCCATCCAGATGTCCCCCCAATTAACTTTCTTGTCTACTCTAGGATAGAAAAATCATAAACATGTAAAGTCCTTCAAATTCCAGCCTCAACTGACTTCTGCAGTCTTATCACCTTGAACTCTACACTTACATCTAATATTTCTACCACAAAGTAATTCACAGCACCTTGAGCATGCTTTACAAAAGTTATAGAACTGTACTTCATTACATACTGTTCCTTCTGACCCCTATGCTCTTCCTTTTCTATCTTGTCTACAAATTCCTACTCATTCTTCACAATCCAGCTCAAATGTCACTTCCTCTGAAGCTTTTACCAATCTTTCTTTCCTGAGTATGTGAAATATTTTGTTTCTAAATTTCCATTTCTTTTTTTTCCCTAAGATTTATTTATTTATTTTAGAAGGAGCAAGAGGGAGGGGCAGAGGAAGAGGGAGAGAGAAACCCAAGTGGACTCCATGCTAAGTACAGAGCCCGATGTGGGGCTTGATCCCACAACCCCAGGATCAGACCTGAGCTGAAACGAAGAGTCAGATATTTAACTGACTGCACTACCCAGGCACCCCTAAATTTCCATTTCTAAGTATCTGGTGTCATCTGTTATGTTGAATTTTTTGTGTGACTGCTTAGGTGTGGGAAATCAATTAATGATCAATGAGGTATCAGCAAATAGTGATTTTATTGTCATGCATGATGCTAGATATCCTCATTTGGGCTCAACTCCAGGTTCTAAGCCTTAGACTGTGAAGTTACACTCCTCCTTCTCCTTGAAATTTCTTCAAAAAGAAAACAAACCAACAGAGTAGAGCTTCCCCAATTTAATTATATCCAGAGGATTATCAACATCATGGGTATTATCAGTGTAAATAGTCAGAGGCTCATTTAATTCTAAGTACTGCAGCTAAGAGCACAGTGTTCAAGGTCCCTAGTTACTAACAAAGTGTGTGCTCTGTTGGTTACTTAGTTGATTACATCCTCATGGACCCAACAGAGCGAGAAAGACTCTTCATCAAGAACATTCCCCACGTGTTTCCTCAAAGAGTGATCCGGGCCCCTGTGCCCTGGCACTGTGTCTACAGGAACGCCAAGAAGTGGAATGAGGAGCATCTGCACACTGTGAACCCCATGATGCTTAGCCTGAAAGAACTGTGGTTTGCCGAGTAAGAAGTTTCTTCCCTCCCTTTTCTTTGCCTTTCTTTATTGTTTGCACACAAAAGACAATATTTTAGGTTGGGCACAGTGTGAGTAGCCCTGCCCTTGAAGGGAAATGATGAAAATCCTAGACCCAAAGTGCATATGAACTGTGAGTGACAGCTCTCCGGGCAGTGAAATGACCCTTCTTTGTGCTCCCATGATACCTAGCACCTATCTTGAAGTCCTGGCTCATCCTGGAACAGAGCAGACTTGGAGCCAGCCTGCTTAGGCCCAGATCTGTTTTTTGTTGTTGTTGTTGTTTAAGGTTTTATTTATTTATTCATGAGAGACAGAGAGAGAGAGAGAGAGGCAGAGACACAGGCAGAGGGAGAAGCAGGATCCCTGCGGGGAGCCCCATTCAGGGCTCTATCCCAGGACCCTGAGATCACGACCTGAGCCAAAGGCAGATGTTCAATCACAGAGCCACCCAGGTTCCTGCAAGATGAGCTCTTGAACAGACTGCATTCAGGGAGGACCCGTCAGAGTTGACAAGCCTTGGACATCCAGATGGAGGGGGACCTAGGGTTCCTCAGGTAACTCCATGCCAGCACAGGGATGGCAAGTAGTGGTCTCAATTATGTTCATGAGTGACTAAATTGGCCACAGCAAGTGGAGGAATTTAGAGGATACAAGAGCCACTTTTTTTTCTTTCATTTTTCTAAATTGAGGTATAATCCACACACCATAAAATTCACCCTTCTTAACTGCACAGTGCCACAGTTCTTGATACATATTTGTACTAAGTATATATTTGTACAACTCTCACCACTCCGTCATTCAAGAATATTTTCATCATCCCAAAAAGAAATGTTATATCCATTAGCGGTCTCCTCCCACCCACCCCCTTCTGCCTTCTACTCAGCCCCTGGAAACCATGAGTCTGGTTTCTGTCTGGACAGATTTAACCTATTCCAAACATTTCATATAAATGGAATCATACACTATGACCTTTCCTGTCTGGTTGTTTTTTGCTTAGTATCATGTTTTCAAGGTTCATCTGACATTGAAAATGTATCAGTATTTTGTTCCTTTCTGCAGCTGAATATTACTCCACTGCATGGCTGCACCATGTTTAGTTTATTCATTCATCAGCTGCAGAGAAGAGAGTGTCATTTTGGGAGTTCCATAAAGGGAGGTGTAAATCCTGGTGGGAGAATAAGGCCACCCAAGTTCAATGAAAAGTCAAGCTGATGACATGATGAACTACCACCATCTGAGTTTTTATTAGAAAATCTAAAGCCAGGGATGCCTGGGTGGCTCAGTGGTTGAGCGTCTGCCTTTGGCTCAGGGTGTGATCCCGGGGTCCTGGGATCAAGCCCCAAATCAGGCTCCCCACAGGGAGACTGCTTCTCCCTCTGCCTGTGTCTCTGCCTCTCTCTCTGTGTCTCTCATGAATGAATAAATAAAATCTTAAAAAAAGAAAAATCCAAAGGCAAATATGCTTATTTAATTTTGATTGGTTGAACTTACCAGTAGCTCAGACATTTTATTTTGGGGAGACTTTGTAGCTTTGAATGTGTTTAGTCTTAAGGGAGCCCTGTTTCTTAGAGAACTTACTTGTTTATCACATTCTTAGTTGTACCTATATTTTCAGAGGGAATTGAGGGGGAAGTCAAGCTAGCCTGGAACTGACCAATGATATGAAATAAGCACATTCCCTTCTTTGGATTGAATTCAGTTTTGTAACTCATTGGGGGTGCCAGTCAGGACACTGAAAAAAAATGAGGCAGAAGTATATAGTGTAATAATTTATAGAATGGGCTCTCAAACTATACTACCTGGGTTCTGGTTCTTGCTTTGTCAATAATGAATAGTTAATCTCCCTAGGTCCCTGTTTTTTTATATGTAAAATGGGAATAATAATAATAATAATACTTACCTCATGGGATTTGTTGGATGAGTTGCTAGAACAGTTTTGGCATATAGTAGTTGTTCCATAAATGAAGGTACCACTATAACTATAAGCATGTTTATGGCCTCAAAAAATAAACTAGAAACTACCATTTCAGAGATGGTAAAATTTGCCAAATTCTCACTGCCAAGAAGATGTATATGTGCATTTAATTTGATCATGTAGTGAAGATGGCAAATTATTGAACCTATAGCTTCTGAAAAGATAGTATTCTTACCACTTGCTTTTAGGAGTTCCCTAAAGATTATATAGGCAACAAACGCAAAAGTGAACCAAAACCATTTAGAAGATTTTTGTCAGTTGAACAACAACAGCAACAATACCACGAAAGATTTGTTAAGGAAATGATACAGACAGCTTTTCTCTGTGACCTGCTTGATTTTAATTTAAAAAATTCTAAGAAGTCACCTAGTAATTAGTGAAGGGTGAGGGACTTGGGGGCCATAATGAGAATTGTGGTTTGAAGAGCCACTGCAGGAAGTCTGTTAGGACTGAAGATAAGTAACTTAATTGCCAGATGGCAACAGGGCCATACTCAGGTTGGATATCAAATGTGTGGTGAGGGAGGTCTTGGGTTCTATCCTTCCTTCCCTAACAGTGCTTTGTGACTGGCCAGACAAGATGGGGACTAATTTAACTACCTTCACCAAGAAGGAATAAAAATGGAGGCTGTGGGATTTAAGAAGGATGAGGAAAAGTGTCCTAGAGGTCATTCCAATGAAAATGAAAAGTAAGAAATGAGACAAGCTGAAAAAGTGAGCAAAGATCTAGTTGAGGAAGTGAAAGATAGTGATGATTTAAAAGACTGACTTATAAATGAATGGAATAGACATCAGGAAAAGATACGGTGGCTCTCTAAGCTAAAAGAGGCCTCAGGGGACATGATAAAGAGCAACACATCCATTGATCTGAGAGAAATGGAAGAAGATAAGAGCCTCATAGGAGACAGAGGAAGGAGATTCATGTGTTCATTCCACATATATTTTTCATGTGTCTGCTTTGTGTAAGGCACTGTGCCTACAGGATACTGTGTGTGTCTTGGTGAGCCTGCCAGCCATTGCAGGTAGGTCTATGGAGGGTTTTTTTGTTTGTTTGTTTAGACCAAAGCAGTCCTCCAAGTTGTCCTGAGTGGCTCACTCAAGGGCCACACTAAGGATTAGATGGAACCTACTTGATCATGAAGGTGTTGCTTCTCTTGACCTATCTTCTCTGTCTTCACGTTAAAGAACATTGATTTGTCCATTTGATATTCTAGGTCCCGGCCAGGCAAATACCAGGTTGGTGCCAAAACCCCACTCCCCAGATGGGTTACCCAGAGTAGAACACATAGGAAGGCTCAACAGATACCAGTTGAGTTGGTTCATCTATCTGCTCTTTGCAAGGTTCCTGTGGACTTTCTACTCCCTCCTCAGACTCCCAGATTTTTCAGATACAGTTTCACTCTCCTTGAAAAATAAGGATATATGCCCTTTGAACCCATCCTACAGAATTCATTTTTTTAAAAAAGATTTTATTTAATTATTTGACAGAGAGAGAGAGCACAAGCAGAGGGAGTGGCAGGCAGAAGGAGCCGGAGAAGCAGGCTCCCCACAGAACAGGGAGCCCTGACATAGGGCTTGATCCCAGGGCCTTTGAATCATGACCTGAGCTGAAGACATGCTTAACCAAGCCACCCAGGTGCCCTTAGAATTTATTTTTAAGTGTCTTTGCAGCCCAGGACATTTCTCCCTCTCTTTTGGCAGATTTCGAGACCTCAGGTTTGTTCGAACAGCAGAATTACTGGGAGGAAAGTTGCCTCTGCAGCCTCATGAATATTGGGATGTGATCCAGAAACACTGCATGGAAGCACGCCAAATCCTTCTCAACAAGTCAGTGTCTGGCCTCAGAATCGGACTGCATCACAGTATCATAAACTCTCTGGAGTGAGAGTGTTTCTGGAGTGAAAACTGGTTTCCAGCCTGGAGGTTGCAGTTTACTGACTTCCCACTGGCCTCTTTCTCTGTCCCCTTCTTTGCACTTTCTATCCCCAGACAGTCTTTGTGTCTCCCCATGTCCACTCTTCTTCAGCCCTCACTCCTAGTCTCCTTCTGCCTTTTTGAAACTCTCATTACCATTCCTTATTGGAGTTACCACTTCCCTTCCCTTCTGAAGTCTGTTAGACTGTGCTAGATACCTGACAGTGCATTTGAATGATTTATGTTCAGGTGGCCCAGATAAACAACTGCAATATTCCAGAGTTAGGGAGCTTTCAAAACTGAGATGATTCCTTTTTCTTTTGCAAATGTGTGCAGGACTGTGTCCAAAGTCAGAGAAATCCTCTTACGTGAAATTATGGTGGTAATACCCACCAATGAGTTTTTATTATCAGAGACAATGCATATGAACTGTTGGCACATAGTAGCTGCTCAATAAATCTCCTAGTTTTTATCTTTACAACTATGGCTATTCCTAGTACTTTTCTAGCATTCAGAAAAGAGATGTGATAGGATGAAAAAGCCAGTGGTTTCCACTGGGAATTAGGAATCAAGGGAAGTAGGAATAAAGAATAAGGAGGCATCCATTTCTGCTTCTGCTTTTCTTACTTCTAGGACCAACTTCTGAGCAGCTACAGTCACATTGGAGTTTCCCTTCTTACGTTTTCTTCTTTTTCTCTTCTCTCTCTCTTTCCCCCTATTAAGTCTGAATCAGAGGCCAGGCATTTGTCAAGGAGAGAAATTGGACAGAACATCCCAGTTCCTTATGCCCTTTTACCACAACCTCTGATTATAGTGAAGAAAGCAGAGACTCTTAGAGCAGGACATGCTACCAGTATCCCTTGTGTATTTGAGTATTGCTAATGGAAGAGTAGTACCTCAATTCATATCTTATTTCTTTCTTTCCAGGAAAGAGGTGTTTACAGGTCGGGTGGCCAGGGATATGAAAGTACCAATTTGGAAAGCTGCTTAGTGGGAACTGAGCCATCTTTCTGGTCAACAGAGAGAGGGGAATGTCTGATCGGACTTGTCCAAGCTCAGAAAAGCTTCTTACTTGGATGCCCTCCTGTCTTTACAGGTGGATCCCTACCTGTGCCCAGCTTTTTGTCTCAAAGAAGGAGCAGTGGGTCCATTTTGCTCCCAAGAGTGACTATGACTCTTCTCGTAACATTGAGGAATATTTTGCTTCCATTGCTGCTTTCATGTCACTCCAGCTGAGGGACTTGGTTATTAAGTCTCTTGAGGACCTCATGTCCTTTTTCATGATACACAAGGTATGTAGGGGACCAGCAGTAGGCCCTTTTGAGGGGAAAACAACTGAGACCATCAGAATTCCGTTACATTGGTTCTCAGCTGTAAGCCAGGATAAAAAGTAAAAAAATTCTTGACTATCACATATATCAGATCATTATATGCTCATTAAAATGATTTCTGTGAATCCCAGCAAGCTTTCCTGAGTTAATTAACTACTACTAAATTGGCCAAGTTCTCTGGAAGTGGGGAAGTTGATAAGAAGTTGCTAAGAAAATTTAAAGAAAGATTGAGTAAAATGGAATTCATACCCCTTATAGGAAGGAAACAGGTCACTTCTTTATCCTCTCTGTTAAAGAAAGGAGTTGAAAAGTTTTATTATCAGTCTTTGGCTTGATATTTAGGGAGTATTGTGTATATCATTGCATATATTCACTTTTTGTTCTTTGAAAGGGGCATCCCTGAAAACAAAAGGCTTTGTTGACCTAATAAATAACTTTCTGCATGAAACTACTACAGTGAAGTCAAAATAAAAGCTAAAAGCACTAAGTCCTATGTTATGTTTTCAAAACATAGTAGCATTCCCTAAACTTAGATAGCCTAAGGATCAAGGAAGATTAGTTTGGATTTTATGCCATGTGCACATTTTACCTTAAAAAAGAGTAATAAAAATATAAAATTACCTTGTTATAAAAGGTTAAATTCTAAGTATTTTTCCAAATGAAGTGAAGATGAACAATTGACCTTTTGCTCAAAAAAATATAGAAGCCAATGCTACTGAATTTAGACTCTGCTGTTAGCTTTCTAACAAGAACCAATCTATAGATGTCACTGTAGTCATCTACTTTGCTAAGCAGAAGAGACTCGGATGTAGGAACAAATCTCACTCTAAAATTCCATACAAAGGGAAAGAAGAGGAAATTTATGGATATTTGATACATGATAGCTATGCAACAAATGTTTATCAATCATCCTCAAACAGATCTGGAAATGTCTAACATAATTGACTTAAACAAGTACTTTACAGCTGTGCTATGACAATTTTGTTAGGCAGTGTAGTTTATGAGAAATAACTTATGTTACTAGCCTGATAGGAAATTGTACATGCCAATATTTCCGTTGTAGGAATGTTGACATTTTAAGTGTTTAAAGTAGACTATTAACTCATTAGCAGGCTCCATCTGAGGCATATAGATAACTATTGATGCTTTTGGATTCTGTCAACAAATTTTTATTGAGCACCAAGTATGTATTAAATGCTGCCTTGGATATTTTGGAGGGATCAGACACAGATCCTGCCCTCGAGGCTAGAGTAGAGAAGATAAAATATACATATAAATATCTGCAAGAGAGAAAGATAAAATATCATGAAGGAATGGAAATTCAGAAGTTCAGAAGTAGAAGAGATTGGTATCTTGCTGGAGAATAGGGAGGCTTCCAAGAGGAGGGAATTTTTAGCTGAATTTTGAAGGATAAAAAGGATTTGAAGATACTAATGCAAGAATTTCTAAGCAAAGTAAGCATAGTGAATAAAAGCTTTGGGGAAGGGGAAGTGGATGAGGTCAGGGTGGGCTAAGCCATACCTAGACCTTACTTGAACATAAACAGTATATGGGACTCCACATTTCCATTTCTGGTGTTCATGTCGTACTGTGAATGGATAAAATTCACTCCTTTGATTCTGGAAGGCCCCACCTTGTGACAGCCACCATATCTTATATCTCCTAAAGGATGGGAATGATTTTGAGGAGCCCTACCAAGAGATGGAGTTCTTCCTACCTCAGCTAATCACAATAAAACTTGAAGTCATTGAACCCATTATTGTCTTTAATCCATCTTTTGATGATTGCTGGGAATTAATACACAACTCTTTCTTGGAAATTATTAAGAACTCTAGAGAGATCCCCAAGGTATAGTATCAACTGAATCATTTGTTTATAGTTTTATTTACTTATTGAATAAAATATATTTAAAACGGCTGTTTTTACAAGGTATTTAGTTAGAGGAGTTTTACTTTGGGAGATAAACGCTGAATGTGCTCCCCCCTTGACTCCAGAAAGGAAACTTGGGCCATAAAGAAATGTCCATGCATTTGAGAATTGTGCTTTTATTTTTTTTTTAAAGATTCATTTATTTATTTGAGAGCGAGAAGAGAGCAAGCAGGGGGAGGGGCAGGGGAGAAGGAAAGAATCTCAAGCAGACTCACTGTTGAGTGTGGAGCCTGACATGGGGCTCAATCCCAGGACCCTGAGATCATGACCTGAGCCAAAATCAAGAGTTGGATGCTTAACTGACTGAGCCACCCAGATATCCCAAGAATTATGCTTTTAATAAGAGCATAATTAAGAATTACTTTGTGAGGGATGCCTGGGTGGCTCAGCAGTTGAGCGTCTTGCCTTTGGCTTGGGGCATGATCCCGGGGTCCTGGAATTGAGTCCCACAAGCAGGCTCTCTACATGGAGCCTGCTTCTCCTCCCTCTTTGTATATCTCTGCACTTCTCTCTGTGTCTCTCGTGAATAAATAAAAAAATCTTTACAAAAAAGGAAACCTTTGTGAGCAAGTAGATTTCCTCCCTACCCTGGCCGGCCATGATCCAACTTCAAAGGGGCAGATGTGTCCCAAGCCAT
The DNA here is from genome assembly GCF_048164855.1 of Canis lupus baileyi. NCBI lineage: Eukaryota > Metazoa > Chordata > Mammalia > Carnivora > Canidae > Canis > Canis lupus. The sequence continues at coordinate 53,352,637 of NC_132845.1, read as the reverse complement.
ATCCAACTTAGGTTGATTGCACAATGGAACAGTGCCATGAACTCACCAAGAATCTTCATAAAACGATATCTAATTTAGTTTGTTTAACCACTGAAGGCATCAAAGGGAAAATTAAAGCTTCCCTTCCTGGTCCAAACCCCTTCCAGTTTCCTTTCCTGGGTGGCATTGCTAATCATATTCCAGACACTTAGCAGACTTTTATTGCTGGCCAGGATCACCCACATGAGTGTGACTCTCTCGTGCTCTATCTTCTATTTCCCTCTGGATGGTCGATGTGTCAAGAAGACCAGTGCCCAGCGCCACGTAGGGAAGGGAACTGTGGGGTGTTTTTCTCTCTTTCTCCTCCTCCCTCCCTTCCCAGCCATTATGTGTAATGCTTAGATGCTCTTAAGTACTCTTCTCCTTGCAGTCTTATACTTTTATACTTATACTTATAGGATTCTAAAAGCTCAAGATTAGATTTGGGGGCTGTAGAGCAGCATATGAGGCCAAATGCTACAGTCAATCTCACCAGATAACTCTAAATTTGAGGTTTCAAATCCAACCAAGCCTGGTTAACAAGAAACTGGGTGTGCAGAGGGGAAAGAAACAGTGGGTAACTCTTCTACAATCAATATCCCTAGGAAGGAAATGAAAGAAGAGACCCTATAATTTGGAAGGATAAGTGTGGGGCTTGGGGACAGATAAAGTACATACCACTCAAGTTCTCTTTCACAGCAATATTTGTAAGCAGCTGGGCTGGGAGAGCCCAGGGCTCACTCATGTGGCTGTTCCAGCAAACATCAGCAGGGATGGTAGTAGATTTAGTGGATTGTAATGACAAGGAGATATAATCACAGGTCATAGTGTATACCAGGTTTGAAACCTAGACCCAAGTGAATGCCAATGGCACTTTATCAGGTTGTGAGAAAAAGCAGCCTAGGTTCAGTATTCTCCATCTAGAGATGCCCACAGCACTGGTTCATGCCTCAAACCCCATAGACTATTTTATCTCTGAATTGGATATTGAAACTTAAAAAAAAAAATAGCCCCTCGGGTTGAATATCTAATAAGAATATCTAAGAATGGGGCAGCCTGGGTGGCTCAGCGGTTTAGCGCCGCCTTCGGCCCGGAGCATGATCCTGGAGTCCCGGGATCAAGTCCTGCGTCGGGCTCTCTGCATGGAGCCTGCTTCTGCCTGTGTCTCTGCCTCTCTCTCTCTCTCTCTGTGTGTGTGTGTGTGTGTCTCATGAGTAAATAAATAAAATCTTAAAAAAAAAATCTAAGAAGAGTAACAGGTAGACAGTAGCCCCAACCCCTAGCGGACCTGCCTTTTTTATGGTTAAATTTTATTTTAATTTTACTTTATTTAAAGATTTTATTTATTTGAGCAAGGATGAGGGATAGAACATGAGTGGGGTTAGGGGCAAAGGGAGAGGGAGAAGCTGGCTCCCTGCTGAGTATGGAGCCCAACACAGACAGGCCTCAATCCCAGGACCCTGAGTTCATGACCAGAGCTCAAGTCAGATGCTTAACCATCCAGGTATCCCTTTATTTATTTATTTTTAAGATTTTTTTTTAAGATTTTATTTATTTATTCATGAGAGACACAGACAGAGAGAGAGGCAGAGACACAGTTAGAAGGGAGAAGCAGGATCTATGCAGGGAGCCCAATGTGGGTCTCCATCCCAGGTCTCCAGGACCACACCCTGGGCTGAAGGCAGCGCTAAACCACTGGGCCACCTGGGCTGCCCTAAGATTTTATTTTTAATTAATCTCTACACCCGATGTGGGGCTCGAACTCACAATCCTGAGATCAAGAATCCTATGCTCCACCGACTGAGCCAGCCAGGTACCCCCCAAATTTAAAAATAACAGTTTCAAGGTACAGAAGGGAAGCCTATTTATGAAAAGGTTACTAAAGGAAACCAAAGTAAATATTAGAAAATACTTGTCTTAGTAATTGAGACATGGATGCTACAATACTGATTGAAATGAAAAGAGGTGAATGAGAGGCATAAATACAATGAAGTGGGGTGAACTAAGGGTTTTCTAAAACTAAAAATGCAAAAGGAAAATTTAAATCAGCATTAGCAGCCATGTCAATGCATTACTTTCATGATCAGAAATACACACACACATACACACATACATTATTATGGAAGGGGTCTACTTGGGCCAGTCTCTCTCCTGATGGGAGAATTTTCTCACTCTAAGTGCCAGGGAAATCCTGAACTTGGAGAAGCGTGTAGGTGTGAGCACTAAGGGTGATGACAAGACCAAGAAGTCAGGAACTAGAGAACCAGGGAGATCAGCAGATGGTAACCATGATTACCTGGAAAAGGCACCATTGATCTCTGTTTAGTTTTACAGACTACTCTACAGGGCATGGGAGAACAAGCCACATTTAAAGGACAGTAAAAGGTTTTACTTTCTCTCTCAACTGAAGACTTCTTCTCAAGAAACAATCCCTTATGCTGCCCACATGTAATCTCTTGCATGGTCTGGATATACCAATTATGTATCCCTAAACCATTTCATCTGTATGCTTGACCAATGCCAGATCCTCCATTTCTTTGCTTTCAACCACTGTCTGCAGTGTGGCCACAGCAAAGAAATTATTCCTCCACTGGCTTAAAAACCTTTAGATTGTCCAAAGAGGGAGGACACAGACTATTTGCATTAGCTTTTCCCCCTTTCTAAATCAGTGCATTTTCATCCATGGTACATAACTACTGTAACTAAGTAGAGCACTCTGACAGTCTTTTCTGGGACCAATCACTTAACTTTCTCAGTAAGGAGGACAGTGGGTCCCTAGCAGGGACTTGGCCGTCTTCATGAGTCATACAAATGAGAACATTTCTCAGGGACACACTTATGCCATTAAGAAGTTAAAGAACCTGAGAGGCACCTGGGTGGCTCAGTCATTTAAGCATCTGCCTTCGGCTCAGGTCACATTCTACTTTAAGCAGGGAAACCTCACATCCTAACTGAGGTCCATGGGGACTCTCCATGGACCAGAGACTTGAAAGTTCAATGAAGGGAAAGATGATTAACCCAAAAAGAGGGAGAGGAGAGAGGTCAAGGGAACAGAAGGGTGATTCTGGTGCTATCCAAGAGGAAAAAGAGTGAAAATGTAAACTGGTGTCCCTGGAAATGTGTCTGTTGCAAAAGATTTTACATTTTGGTGCCATTTCCTTTCTTAATGTTGTGTGGCTGTCTTGTGACACCAAAACAATTTCTATTCTTTAGGTGGAATCTGTCCTGTTCCCAGAGTTGAAAGGCTATAATCTGATTCTTGGAACCGTTAACACTGAAGAAAAACTAGTTTCTGATTTTGTGGATCAAACCTTTGAGGTATTTCAGAAGAATCAAGTTGGACCCCGCAAGTAAGTAGGTTTAGTTGTAACTTAAGCCATTTTGTTATGGATTTGTTTGTCATCAATTTACAATCACTGTTCCCACATATCAGAAATGTATACATAGTGAGAATAGCCCAATACTTACATAGGTATTACTCTTTATCTCCACTTTACAGGTGAGGAAGCTTTCCCAACATTATACAGCAAATAAATAGGAGAACAAGAATTCAAACTTAGTTACAGGTCCACCTCCATTATCTGAAGGCTGTGAGGCTGGATAGGTTTTGGTATTTAGAAATTTCTGGATTTTAGAAAAGTAACAATATACTTTTATATAAAGTATAAAAGTATATATCATATATTATGATCCAGTTTCAACAAGACCTCAGGAAGCACCCCTTAATTAAATGTATTGATATTTCTACAGTGAAAAGTATGAATATTCAGCCAAGTAGCCTCATATTAATTTAGACCAGCTTTTGCTATCAAGTGAATTTTGAAGTGGCTTTCTGTTTTCAGAGCTTTTTGGAATTGAGAATTAAAGAAAGGGGATTGAGGACTAGTTATCTGAATGCTCCTTAATTATTATACTGTAGAATATCTCACAGTTGCTCATGTGAGCAGTCCCTAGTTTAGGGTAATCAGATAATACAGCTTCCAAACTGAGACACTTTGAGAGTGAAGAAGGCTTTATTTTTTTTAACTTTTTAAAAGATTTTATTTATTTATTCATAAGAGAGACAGAGACATAGGCAGAGGGAGAAGCAGGCTCCAGGCAGGGAGCCCAACGTGGGACTCGATCCCAGGACTCTGGGATCATGCCCTAAGCCAAAGGCAGACTGCTGAGCCACCCAAGCATCCCTGAAGAAGGCTTTATTAACAATTGCCATGGCACAACAAATAAATCTGGGTGATCCCAGGCAAACCAGAATACATGGGTTTCTTCAATGCAGCTCTGTCAATATATTAGGCCAGAAAACTCTGGATTGTGAGGAGCTGCTGTACATGGTAGGATGTTTAGCAGCATCCCTGACCTATACCCATTAGATGCCAATAGGATCCTCCCACAGCCATTACAACTAAAAGCATCCTGAGACATGGCCAAATGACCCCTGAGTGGTCAGATCACCCCCAGTTGAGAACTACTTCAAATCTAGTCTGAAAATCATAGACTCAGATTTGGAAGCTATGTCCTTATGAATTTGATGTGGGGGCATCTATTTGAAACCTCTGTTTCCTCTGTTTTTGGAGTCTGACACATAGTTTGTCTTTTTGGACTGACTGCTCCTCATACTATGTCTCAGTTTTAGAATCTCTGAAGTATTGGCCAATTCCTAGAAGTGTACCACTGGGCCCTACAAAACTAATTCTGCTTACTCCATAGTTAAGCATTATTTTATTTATTATTTTGTTTTATTTTATTATTTTACTTTATTTCTTATTATTTTAATTTTTTTAAGTAGGCTCCATCATGGGGCATGAACTAATGACCTCAAGATCAAGAGTCACTGCCCTACTAAGCCAGCCAGGTGCCCTCATGTCATCTTTATTTTCATTCAAACTTTTTAGAAAGACTTTATTTTTTAAAAAGTATTTTATTAATTTATTTGACAGAGAGAGCACAAGCAGGGGGAGTAGGAGAGGGAGAAGCAGGTTCCCCGCTAAGCAGGGAGCCTGATACAGGGCTTGACCCCAGGACCCTGGAATCATGACCTGAGCCAAAGACAGTCCCTTAACGAACTGAGCCACCCAGGTACTCCTAAAAAAGTAAAAAATAAATTACTTTATTTTTTTTAAGATTTATTTATTCATGAGAGACACACACAGAGAGAGAAACAGAGACATAGGCAGAGGGAGAAGCAGGCTCCATGCAGGGAGCCCGATGTGGGACTCAATCCCCAGGACTCCAGCATCACGCCCTGAGCCGAAGGCAGACGCTTAACCGCTGAGCCACCCAGGCGTCCCAAATTACTTTATTTTTAAGTAATCTCTATACCCAATGTAAGGCTCAAACTCACAATCCTGAGATGCAGAGTCTATGCTCCACAGACTAAGCCAGCCATATGCCCCTAATTCAAATTTTTTTTCAACTCATAGCATCCCAGATACATCCTCCATTTGGGAGAAATCTGTCCAGCCATTTTTGCATGATCTGATAAGACAGGAAAACTTAATTTTATCCAATAGATTTTAGATTCATTAGTTCCAAATTTTCATCTTAAAACTTAGTCGTAGAATTTTAGAGGTGGAAGAAGGGAGAGGAACTAATGTTTATTACATATTGACTGTATATCAAACACTGTATTCAATTCTTTATATGTACATTATTATAGGTAAGCCTTACAACAATCCTTTGAGGTGTTAATATTTCCACTTAAGGTTTATGTATACAATGGAATATTACTCAGCCATTAGAAATGACAAATACCCACCATTTGCTTCGATGTGGATGGAACTGGAGGATATTATGCTGAGTGAAATAAGTCAATCAGGGAAGGACAAACATTATATGGTCTCATTCATTTGGGGAATATAAAAAAATAGTGAAAGGGAATAAAGGGGAAAGAAGAAAAAATGAGTGGGAAATATCAGAAAGGGAGACAGAACATGAAAGACTCCTAACTCTGGGAAATGAACAAGGGGTGGTGGAAAGGGAGGTGGGCGGGGGCTGGGGGTGACTGGGTGACGGGCACTGAGGGGGGCACTTGATGGGATGAGCACTGGGTGTTATTCTATATGTTGGCAAATTGAACACCAATAAAAAATAAATTAAAAAATAAATAAATAAAAATAAAAATGCCCCAAATAAAAAAATATATATATTTCCACTTAAGACACTGATCTTTGGAAAAGAGAAATATCTTCTCTAAGTTCATGCAGGTAGGAAGTGGCAAAATTGGAATTTGAAGCCAAAGCTATGAATTCCCAGTTCAGTATACTTTTTGCCATATTATATTTCCCTTTCCTGCTTTGGGCTAATTTTTATGATCTTATATCTTCATTTGCTACTTTTCCTAATCTGATTTGGTGACCTGTATTTGCATGTCTGATTTTATACCCTTCGATTATGGAAGATACTTAAACGTATACAAAAAGTATGATGACTTATTGGATAACATGGCAGAACAAAACATCACTGCGTTCCTGAAAGAAAATCATGAAATTGAGGATTTTGTGACGGTAGGAAATATCACTTGTTATTTCATATCTTGGTGACTTGTGCTGCTGCCAATCCAATACGTAGTCAGTATATTTTGTTAGTATATATGCCGTGGTCAGCATTGGACTCGGCTGGCTGGGGGTGCAGCTGGGGCAAGTGCATGAAGGCTAAAGGCAAATCAAGCTGCTGACTGTGCTCCTTTCTACAGAGGATCAGTAGCATAAAAAAACGGAGAAATGAAATTGCATCAATGCACATTACCGTGCCTTTGGCCATGTTCTGCCTTGACACCATGACCTTAAATTATGACCTCTGTGAGCGAGCCCAAAATCTTAAAGACCGTCTGATTCAATTCCAAGTGGAAGTAAACCGGGACACCAATACCAGGTACTGTTCCTATGGACAGAGAGAGAGTAACAATATTTGGCATGAATGGGAGAATGGAAAAGTAGCCAGAACTTGTACCTTCCAGCAATGACCAGACAGAAATTCTAGCTTAGGTCGTTTCTGCTCCAGAGAGAGGGTAGTGAGGAATTCAGGTTCAGGCTAGATGGTGAACAGAAGAGAGAATACTATGTGGGGTTTGGAGCAGAAAGGAAGAAAACATCTGGCAGCTGTCCATCTCTGATCCCTCAGCCTTTGCTTTCTTGGAGCCATCTTTAGGGAGATGCCACGTCATGGACTTGGCTGTCTGAGGCCACAGGCCTTCTCCCCGGCCATCAAGCACAAATTCAGAGACACAAGGTGCTTACTGGCACCCTCTGGAATCACTCCTGTGTGGGCTTCTGGTGTATAGGTCAGAGGAGTCTGTCATTCGATCTTCAGCTCAATGTGGTACCTTCATTTCACCAATGACTATATATTAGTGAAGATGTTTTTGGTTCTAAGGGATAGAAGCCCAGATAGACTGGCTAAAGTGAAAAGGGGTGTCTGGGGCTCACGTGTTGAAAAGTTCAGAAATTGCTAGATTCAGGCCCTCCACGCTGCAATTAGGGATATAGCCTGTCTCCCTCTACTCAGCCTTCATTCTCTGACAGGCACTCTCCAGTCAAGGACCTAGCAGCTCCATGCTTATACCTCCCAGGTTTCCATCCAGAGGGGGAAGTGGTTTCTCCCTTTCCAGTTACCTCAAAGATCCTGGCCCATGTGACACCAGCCTGACTTGGGTATTTTATGTAGCCCTGAACCAAATGCCATGGTATAACTATATGAAAGTTGCAAAATGATTAATCCATGTTATTCTAGCTCTCCAGAGTGCTTTTAACTGTAGACTAAGACAAGTTAGTAAGCACGGCCACTACTAATATTGTTATATGTTGTATTATTATATGTTGTATTATCCCTCAACATACAACATATGTTGTATGTTGAGGGATTGTATTATATTATATATATATATATAATGAATAATACAACATATTAATATTATAACAATGTTGTATATATAAATATATAAAATTTTAGCATTTTCTAGTACCTTAAGTTTACAGAATACATTTCAGAACCTCATGAGCAAATTTGAGATAATAATAACCTACCATTTTTCCAGCACATGTCTGGAAACAGTCTGGGCACTGTATAAGCATTCTGAACACTATAGATCTAATCAAGTCTTTACAACAACCCCAGAAGATGGTTCACTATTCTCTCCATTATGCTAGTGAAAAAACTGAGACTCCTGAGAGGTTAGCAAGTGGCACATTACAGGGCTTAACCTAGTTTATTTTGACCCCAAAGTCCATACTTTCCACCACCACACTCCCCACATTCAGCTTTCTCACAGAGTGATGAAATGATAGGATTCCTGGTTTGAGTGCCAGAAGATTTGGTTTTGAATCTAAGACCTTCCATTTACTAGCTGTGTGTCCTCTGACTTCACCTCTTGTATCTTCAGTATCTGCCTATAGAATAAAAATTTGGGACCAGGACATAGAACTACTTCAATCTAGTAGGACACTTTCTTTGGGAAGTTTGAGCTTCAAAGAAAATTTATTTTGTAAGCAGTAGTTCTTTTGTTCATGTTAAGTGAAAGCAACATGGTGCCTTGGCTGGTCAGTGCATCCATCTTCATCAAAATAAGTTCCTTCAGGGGATCCCTGGGTGGCGCAGCGGTTTGGCGCCTGCCTTTGGCCCAGGGCGCGATCCTGGAGACCCGGGATCGAATCCCACGTCGGGCTCCCGGTGCATGGAGCCTGCTTCTCCCTCTGCCTGTGTCTCTGCCTCTTTCTCTCTCTCTCTCTCTCTCTCTCTCTCTCTGTCTCTCATGAATAAATAAAATCTTAAAAAAAAATAAGTTCCTTCATCAATATAATTTCCTTAGACCTTTTAGATATAAGTGAAAATAAAGGTCTCCTTATGAACCCAAGGATTTCTAAGGATGTGGAAACCCCAGGTTGGTGGCTGAGCTTCTTTCTTCCTGCCTTAAAAATGGTGACTCTGACTCATTTGGCTTTCTCAACCACCCCACAAGTAGGTAAGACTGATATAAGGTCCCTTACTGAATGGAGGAGAAAATGAGGCCCAGAAAGAAAAATTCACTTTCCTAAGCAGATGGGTTTGAATTTTGTCTTCTCATCCCAAACTCTGTCCTTGCCACTTCATTGTCCTGTCATTGCTGGGAGTGGGGTGCCTTACTGTTGCCAGTGACTACGTGTACCCTAGAATGTGGAGTACTCTGCACATAAAGGAAAGGAGGACACTTTGGAGTACATTGGTAAGAAAGTGGGCATGCCATTCATACCCACTACAGGTACATGGGTTTAAGGCTGCTAAAGCAAGGACCTGGAATATTGACCAAAAATTCAAGGACCTACATAGATTCACATAAAATTATCCTTATGGTCCAGCTGCTTGTTTCCTTCAATGTGAGAACTGTTATCCAAATAATGACAGCAGGTAGAAGCCACAGATTAATCAAGATTTATTAGTCTCCTTTATGCCATCTCCTACACGAGAGAATAGCCCTGTGCTTATGGGACCTCTGGCCTTTTACATTTTAAATAACATCATCTCTATATGTAGAAAGCAAGGCTTTTTGTCCTCAGCTTATCCCTGAATATTAAGGTGTTCTGTTGGTCAGATGCCTCCTATCAATGACCCATATTGAGGACCTTTTAGAGAATCTAACGGGTATTGGGTTTGCTACCACCCTTCTGGGCCTTGGCAAGAAGCTGATATCTAGTAGCCACATACTATTTATCCTCTGAATTCTCATACAAAAGGGAGGAAGGTTGGAGTTTCATCAGGTAAGAGTCTATTAGACTAAGAGGCTCCACCTATATTAGGCTAGACTAGATGCTGTAATGAATAGACTTAAGATGTCATGACTGAGGCACACCTGGGTGGCTCAGTCAGTTAAGCATCTACCTTCAGTTCAGGTCATAATCCCAGGATCCTGGGATCAAGCCCATATCAGGCTTCCTGCTCAGTGGGGAGCCTGCTTCTCCCTCTCTCTGCCCCCTACTCGTGCTCTCTCAAATAAATAAGTAAAGTCTTTTTTAAAATGTTATGACTGAACACTATAGAAGTTTTATTCTGCCCTTTCACGAAGATGGCACCAAAGGTGAAGAAAAACGCCCCTGCCCCTCCCAAAGCTGAAACCAAAGCAAAGGCTTTGAAAGCTAAGAAAGTGGTGCTGAAAGGCATGCACAGTCACAAAAAAAAAGAAGATCCGTAGGTCACCTACATTCCAATGACCCAAGACCCTGCCTCTCTGAAGACAGCCCAAATATCCTCAAAAGAGCGCCCTCAGGAGAAACAAGCTTGATCACTATGCCATCATCAAGTTCCCCCTGACTACTGAGTCAGCCATGAAGAAAATAGAAGACAACAACACACTTGTATTCATTGTGGATGTCAAAGCCAATAAGCACCAGATCAAACAGGCTGTGAAGAAGCTCTATGACATTGATGTGGCCAAGGTCAACACCTTGATCAGGCCTGATGGAGAGAAGAAAGCATATGTTCTACTGGCTCCTGACTGATGCTTTGGATGTTGCCAACAAAATTGAGATCATCTAAACTGAGTCCAGCCAGCTATAAATCTAAATTTTTTCACCATAAAAAAGGAAGTTTTATTTCTTTTTTTAAGATTTATTTATTTATTTATTTATTTATTTATTTATTTATTTATTTATGATAGACATAGAGAGAGAGAGAGAGGCAGAGACACAGGAGGAGGGAGAAGCAGGCTCCATGCCAGGAGCCCGACATGGGACTCGATCCCAGGATTAAAACTCTAGGATCGCACCCTGGGCCGAAGGCAGGCACTAAACTGCTAAACCACCCAGGGATCCCTGGAAGTTTTATTTCTTCTCAGGGTAGCTCCAGATTGGTGGGGGAGACCTACTATGTACATCCAGAAATTCAAGCATATGGTGACTTTACATCTTTAACATGTAGCTTTCAAGGTCATTCTCAATGTTGACATCCTAGACAGTTGGAAGGAGGAAAGAGCATAAAGGGATATGCAAATACAGTTTTATTTGCTGCTCCTGAAAGTGATACTCATCCCTGCTTCCCACTTCACACTAACTGCAACTCAATCACGTAACTATATTTGCTGTTGACTGAACTGTCCTTCTTTGTTCTGTACCCCTCCTAGCTACCCTGCTATCTTGGGTTCTGGTCCAGTTCAGCCAGTGTGTCCCTGAGACATCACAGAGCCCTTCACCAGCAGGAGCAGTCACTCAGCTGTTATAACAGACTAGATTTCATTTATCTAAGTACTCAGAAGGTGCCTGCTCTGTGCCAGCAAGGCACTGGCTTCTGGGAATAATTAAGGGGGATATCTTCTCTGCCCTCAGAGACTTGACACATTCAGTCTACAGCAAAGCCTTAGTGTCTAGTGACTATTTGAAACCAAGGCCTATAAGGAGATGATGAGGTTAAATGAGGTCACAAGAATGAAGCCCTAATCCAATAGAGCTATTGCCCTAATAAGAAGAGGAAGAGACACCAGAACTCTTTCCCCCTCTACCACATGAGGTCACAATGAGAAAGGCAGCTGTCTGCAAGCCAGCAAGAAAGCCCTTACCAGGAACCAAATTAGTTGGTACGTTGATCTTGGACTTCCCAGCCTCCAGAGCTGTGAAAAAATAATTTTCTGTTGTTTAGGTCATCCAGTCTGTGATATTTTGTTGTGGTAGCCTAAGCTGACTAGTAAGATACCCAACTAAAAATACAAAGGAAACGACATGTAATGTAGCTCAGAGTCCAAGAACTGGAAAATACTTCTAATCTACAGTATTGAACCTATGTTGTGCAGTAGTTAATTTTTCTCTGCAGAAATCTTCTAAATTACATAAAAAATCATTTCTAAAGTCTTGGCAGCATCTGCAAAGATGTTTTAATCCTATTTTCTTCAGTTTGATAAAATTAGCTTCATTATGGTGAGGTCTCCTTACATTAAGAAGAATTATTGAGTGTCAATTATACTTCAATTAAAAAAATAAAAACAAAAAAAATATTGAGGACTTCAATATTGAGAGGAGTGGTTTTTATCTGTAATTTATGAACGTCAACATGTAATGATCAGTGTAATGATCAGACTAATAACAAACACTGTGAGAGCAATTTGCTAACAGTTCTTGAAGGCCACTGTGTGCTAGGCATGGATGTATTGCAGATAATTTGTTCTTAATTATAATTAAAATACTGATGATAGTCATCATTGGCTTTTGTATAAATTTGAATTATCCTTATAGTAGTACCCTTTTTCATAGTCTTCTGTTTGGGAAGTGGGCAGTTAGATCCAGTGGTTGAATGTCAGTTTCTCTTTATCATCTAGGAACTACTCCTAGCACATGAGGATAAATTTGCTGACATACTGTGAAGAGTAGTGATTACCAATTAATTTAGTGCTCTGCTCAACATAAAATTCAAAGAGTCACTATTGGTGGTGGTAGTGATGGTGGTATTCATGTTGTTTTTGTCTAAATCTGGATTCTACCCATGGTACATTTATTAAGAGTACAAGCTTTGGAACTGATTGAACCAAGTTCACATCTTGTCTCTGATACCTCCACACCATGTTGCTTTGGATAAAGTTATTCAGCCTTACTTTCTTCCATTCTAAAATGTTGATAATCGTCCCTACCCCTTAGAATGTTGTGAAGATTAAATGAGCCAATATATATTCAGTGATTAGAATGGGGCATAGGACATAGTAAACCCATGAGATATTATTTCCTTTACTACTGTTTTTATTATTGAGTGTGGTGTGCATGTAAATATTACCCATCATGGATTTGCAGGTAGAGAAAAGTTGGAAACCATTATTCTAGTTGACAAATAAGAATCATGCCTGTTTAGCATAATAGATTTTATAAGAAAGTGATTTTAGGTGATAATGGTGATGGTGGCTGTTTCTTTCCCTGTAGCATTTGTAATCAGTACAATATCATCGCAGACAAAGTCAGTGAGATTCCTGCCAACACTGAGGAGCTGGTATTCCTCATTGAATTCTTAAAGAAATCCAGTAATGTCACCGTGTTCAAACTCAGGAGGCAACTTAGAGATGCAATTGAACGGTTAGAGTTCTTGATGGATTATGCAGACCTACCCCGTAAGTCCAACACCCTGTAGACTTATATGCAAATGTATATTTATATTTTTAGAAATAAGGAGTCAGGAAGGAGAGTTAGTAATCCTACCACTAAATGTCAATTTTGGGAGAGCTGCTTTTCAAGCATCCCCATATATTAAAGGCACTAATTTCCACACTCTTACACAAAGAAATTTGAATCAAACAAAAGGGATCTTATTGTTAAGCTAAAAGAAGAAATATCTAGGGACTTGATGAGTTCTTAGATGCCTTTCTTGATATCTGTGTCTGGTGTTTCTGAAAAAGTCACTTCCAAATGCAGAGTCCCTTTATAAATGGATAGATTTATTTCATCTATAATCTTAATGCAATTCCACCTTTGAGGAGAGGCCAGGGCACTTTCCTTCATGCCCCTGTATATCTTAAAAGGAAAGAAATGGCTAGGGCCCCTTCAAGGCTTATTGGGCCAAGGTAGAGTTTTGTAGGGACCAGGTTCTGAAGGAAAAACTGATACAGTGTCCACAAGCTAAGTTTTCAGATCCTTCTTCCATCTGTGAATTACCTGGTATTCATGGTGTTTGTGGGGAAGAGTGATGGAATGGAGAGATGGGGACTGGGAGTGGAAAGCAATGCCCTGCCAACCCACATATTCATGAGCTGTGCCCTTGACCATGTGAACACACACTGGACCTTTGCTTCCTAAGTTCCCAAGGGTACAGAGGGAACCCAGGATATTTCAGCTGACCAGAGTCTTAGGATGAGCAGGGGATCTGGCACTGATTTTATTACTGACATTTAACCAAAAGGGAGACTGGGACTCAGATGGTGACAGTTTAAAGAGGAGAATCAGAACATGAGCCCAGGTTTCTACTCTACCCAAACCTAGCCTGGGAACGCAGTGAAGCACAATGGTTAGAACATCGGCTTTGGAGTTTGTTAGACCTGGGACTGAAGTCGTCCCTGCCACCTTCTAGCAGTGTGATCTTGACTACTTGGCTAACCTTTGTTTTCCATCTGCAAAAACAAGGATGACAATACCATTGCCTTTCTAGCCTGGCATTTGGTAAGTGCTCCATAAATGTTGGTTATCATTCATCCATAATGGGCCCATCCATTCGTTGCCACCCCCTCACCCACTTCTGTTGACCTTTTGTTCTGCTGAATTAACTCCCTGCATGTTGACCTATGCTGAGGAGTGTCCTGGAGCTGACTGTATGTGTTTTGCAGAAGAGGATATCAAGTTGAACAGCACTCTGTTCCTCTGGCCAGACCAGATTGAAGATATCTTTGAAAACAGCCGAAACTTGCTCCTTAGCAAGAGGGATCAGGCTGAGATGGACCTCATTAAAAGGTACAGAAAGAGTGTGAGATTGTTTTAGAAATGATACCCACTGGATAACACGCTGTAGGTTCCTGGTTCTGCTCAGAGCCCCCCCACAGCAATGCGTGGGCGAAGGCTGGAAACAACTGGTAGAGAAAGAATTTTCTTTTGTTTCCCACTGAGGGATGTTCTCTTTAAGCCTGCTTCATTCACTCTAGTGACCCTGCCAGTGCCTTCCCTCCCTGCCTTGAACAATTGGAATTTGGCAGTGCAGAGAGAAAAAGACAAAAATAGTGGCATGGCATAATGGCCTCACAATAATAATAGCAAAATCATCCCCCTTACATTAGAGATCACAGATTTGTGAGATAGCAAGACAGGGATCATAGAGGCATGGTAGGAGGCTGAGAGATGGCCTGTTTGGCAGCTGGTTTTGTTCAGTACTAATGTGGCTATATAATTTATTCATTCATTATTTGTCAATTCAACTAGGATTTTTTTTTTTTTTTACAGATTTTTACTATGTGCTGTGCTGTATTCCAGACATGTTAAATGTGTTTGCACACTAAATAAAAATTTTGATCCAGGGGCAGAGAAAATACAGACCTACTGAAAAATCAAACAATGTCAAGCGAAGTGGGTCAAGAGCCACGTAGATGGCAAAGACATACATGCATTAATGGCCATCCCAGCTTGTAACACTAGGTTTATGAACAGTAGGGTCTTACCAGTTACTATCCCCTTCATACATGAATGGCCCCCAGCCTAACTTTGGATCTTACAATCCCTGTAAATACTCACAAGAAAGGAAACGAGTAGATAAAAGCAGGGATTTCTACACAGAATGGGAGTTTGGACTGAAGGAGAAAACTATTTATTCACTGCCTTCAAAATATGGCCTAGGTCTGCTATCCAGAAAAAAACAACAGCAACAACAAAAGTGGATGTGTGTACACACTTCCAGCAACCTTCTTCTCTCTCTACCCAGAAATTTTAGCCAAATGGTTGCTACTGATATTTTTTAATTAATAAAATAAATAAAATTTTAAAAAATAATAAAATAAAATAAAATAAATTTATTTCTTGGAACAGTCTTAAATTCACAACAAAATTGAGAAAGTACAGTGTCCCCATTTACCCCATGTCCCCTTATGTACAGCCTCCATCATGGAACTGATTTGTAGGTTAGATGAACAGGAGCAAGTTTCTTTATCTTCTTGAGCCTCAGTGTCCTCATCTGGAAAATTGGATAACTGAGCCCATCTCAGATCATATCTTTTTGTGAGAGTTCTCATTGTGCAAAAGGATGAAGTGAGATGACCTGAGATTGTGCCTGAGTGGTACCTAGCACATGGTAGGAATTCAAAAGCTGTCTGCTACCTTCATACCTTGAACGATGACTTCTTTGGGGAGAAAAAATGCTTCACTGATAAACCACAGCCTTGCGAGTATACTTTTGGAGCAGTGCTGTCCCACTACTTAGAATCAATAAGTGTTGTTAAAGTTCAGGGGAGTAAGGGGTGACTCTGGGAGAAATGGGAACTGTCATTTATGATGAGAGGAGAACACTGGCTATCTGCTCTTGGAGGGGCAACTCTCACCCTGATGACACCTACTGGTTCCTCCACTCTCCATAGCAGAATTTAGCAGAGGAGGGCTCCAGGAGAAATCCGAAGCCCTGGGCTCAGCCCTCTCTTTACGGAATGCTTAAACCTCACATCCATCATTTTTGCATTAATCTTGAGAACAGTATGTGAGGGGGGGCTGAGCAATGTTCATTTAATTTGTCTTCTGTGAAAGCAACTCCATTACCTCACCTGGGTAGCTCAGTCAGTTGAGCATCTGCCTTGGGCTCAGGTCATGATCTCAGTGTCCTTCGGATCGAGCCCCACATCATGAGGCTCCCTGCTCAGTGGGAAATCTGTTTCTCCCTCTCCTTGCTCTTGCTCTCTCTTAATCCAAATTTATTATCAAATATATAGAACTTAAAAAGAAAGAAAGAAACTTGACCTATTTTACCAGCCACATTAATTTTTTGCTTCGGCACTAATTATTCCCCATTTTCTAATCCCCACACCCAACCCTCAATTCCTTCTTACACCTTCTTCCTCCTCTGTCCACTTAGTGCCTAGTCAACTGACACCCATAGTCTAGCCTCTGTCTCCCTTGTCTGTTGGATCCAGACAGGGCTCCACCAGCAGAGAGGCTCAGGAGTTTGGAGAGTGATGACTTTTTCTCCTTTCCCTCACTGTTTAGCCCTGGAGCTCTGGCAGTAGCTTCATCCCTCCTGGATGACAAGTCTTGCTTCTCCATGGTTTCCGTTCCCACTGCTCCTTTGGCCCTAGAGGTCATAGTGGCTTCCCTCGGAAGCTACCCATATCTTATCTGTGTAGATAGTCCCTTCATTAAAGCCTCTCTCTTTGAACACTGGAATGAATTCCATTTCATGCCAGAATTCTGACCAATCCACCATTTTTAAATCCCTAAATTATCCTCCCTCAGACTCCAGGTAGTCCCTCAAATACATTTTGGGACTTACTCAACCTAGTTTCCTGAGTGCCTCCTATTTACTAATGACTGTATTATTGTATGAAATATATACATATGTATATATTGTGGACATGAAAGTACTTTGGAAACTATAATATGCTAAGCAATTATAGCATAACACTATATAATATAGTCTACCTTGTTAGAAAAAGGGAGAATTAAATGTGTGACCTTCTTTGTTGTAAAAAAGATCTTCCCTGATCATTCTAGCTAAAGTAGCCCTCTACTTCCACCCACTAGGCACTCTGCCCTGTTTTATTTTTTTCAGTTTTTATGTCTATCAGAAATACTTCATCTTATATTTATCTATGTATGAATTTATCCATCCATCTATCCATTCACCCACCCATTCATCAATCCATATGTTTCTTTTTTTATAATAAATTTATTTTTATTGGTGTTCAATTTGCCAACATACAGAATAACACCCAGTGCTCATCCTGTCAAGTGCCCCCCTCGTTGCCCGTCACCCATTCACCCCCACCTCCCGCCCTCCTCCCCTTCCACCACCCCTAGTTCGTTTCCCAGAGTTAGGAGTCTTTTTTTTAATAAATTAATTTTTTATTGGTGTTCAGTTTACCAACATACAGAATAACACCCAGTGCTCATCCCATCAAGTGCCCCCCTCAGTGCCCGTCACCCATTCACCCCCACCCCCCGCCCTCCTCCCATTCCACCACCCCTAGTTCGTTTCCCAGAGTTAGCAGTCTTTATGTTCTGTCTCCCTTTCTGATATTTCCCACACATTTCTTCTCCCTTCCCTTATATTCCCTTTCACTATTATTTATATTCCCCAAATGAATGAGAATATATGTTTGTCCTTCTCCGATTGACTTACTTCACTCAGCATAATACCCTCCAGTTCCATCCATGTTGAAGCAAATGGTGGGTATTTGTCGTTTCTAATGGCTGAGTAATATTCCATTGTATACATAAACCACATCTTCTTTATCCATTCATCTTTCGATGGACACCAAGGCTGCTTCCACAGTTTGGCTATTGTGGACATTGCTGCTATAAACATTGGGGTGCAGGTGTCCTGGCGTTTCATTGCATCTGAATCTTTGGGGTAAATCCCCAACAGTGCAATTGCTGGGTCGTAGGGCAGGTCTATTTTTAACTCTTTGAGGAACCTCCACACAGTTTTCCAGAGTGGCTGCACCAGTTCACATTCCCACCAACAGTGCAGGAGGGTTCCCTTTTCTCCGCATCCTCTCCAACATTTGTGATTTCCTGCCTTGTTAATGTCCCCCATTCTCACTGGTGTGAGGTGGTATCTCATTGTGGTTTTGATTTGTATTTCCCTGATGGCAAATGATGTAGAGCATTTTCTCATGTGCATGTTGGCCATGTCTGTGTCTTCCTCTGTGAGATTTCTCTTCATGTCTTTTGCCCATTTCATGATTGGATTGTTTGTTTCTTTGGTATTGAGTTTAAGAAGTTCTTTATAGATCTTGGAAACTAGCCCTTTATCTGATACGTCATCTGCAAATATCTTCTCCCATTCTGTAGGTTGTCTTTTAGTTTTGTTGACTGTATCCTTTGCTGTGCAAAAGCTTCTTATCTTGATGAAGTCCCAATAGTTCATTTTTGCTTTTGTTTCTTTTGCCTTCGTGGATGTATCTTGCAAGAAGTTACTGTGGCCGAGTTCAAAAAGGGTGTTGCCTGTGTTCTCCTCTAGGATTTTGATGGACTCTTGTCTCACATTTAGATCTTTCATCCATTTTGAGTTTATCTTTGTGTATGGTGAAAGAGAGTGGTCTAGTTTCATTCTTCTGCATGTGGATGTCCAATTTTCCCAGCACCATCTATTGAAGAGACTGTCTTTCTTCCAGTGGATAGTCTTTCCTCCTTTATCGAATATTAGTTGACCATAAAGTTCAGGGTCCACTTCTGGGTTCTCTATTCTGTTCCATTGATCTATGTGTCTGTTTTTGTGCCAGTACCACACTGTCTTGATGACCACAGCTTTGTAGTACAACCTGAAATCTGGCATTGTGATGCCCCCAGATATGGTTTTCTTTTGTAAAATTCCCCTGGCTATTTGGGGTCTTTTCTGATTCCACACAAATCTTAAAATAATTTATTCTAACTCTCTGAAGAAAGTCCATGGTATTTTGATAGGGATTGCTTTGTAGTACAACATTAAATCTGCCCCCAGCTCTGGTTTTCTTTTTTAATATTTCCCTGGCTATTTGGGGTCTTTTCTGATTCCACACAATCTTAAGATGATTTGTTCCAACTGAAGAAAGTCCATGGTAATTTGATAGGGATTGCATTAAATGTGTAAATTGCCCTGGGTAACATTGACATTTTCACAATATTAATTCTGCCAATCCATGAGCATGGAATATTTTTCCATCTCTTTGTGTCTTCCTCAATTTCTTTCAGAAGTGTTCTATAGTTTTTAGGGTATAGATCCTTTACCTCTTTGGTTAGGTTTATTCCTAGGTATCTTATGCTTTTGGGTACAATTGTAAATGGGATTGACTCCTTAATTTCTCTTTCTTCAGTCTCATTGTTAGTGTATAGGAATGCCATTGATTTCTGGGCATTGATTTTTGTAATCCATATGTTTCTTATCTAGGTTTCCCCAAACTAAAATAGAAGGATAGGGATCTTAATAGTATATATTACAAATGTCTCCCTGATGCCTAGAGCAGCCCTTCAAATGTATTTAGCCCTCAACAATAAGTATCTAATGGATGACTAAATAATACGTATATACACACATTTTAAATATGATGTGTGTATGGAATAGGTATATATAGAGTTCATATATATACACACATACATATTTACCTGTACAGGTAAACATCTGGAAATGTTTAACTGCCAATAGGGTCACAGCAGACATCTCTGGGAGGTAGGATAATAAGTTTTATATATATATATATATATATATATATATATATATAGGATAATAAATAGATAAATAAGGATATTATCTATATATAGAAAATATATATAAATATATATTATATATATGTGTAGGATAATATATATAAAATGCATTAGAAGATCACATTCTCCCCAGGCTTGAATATGGATGGGCAATTGCTGATACTTTGAAAATCAAAAGTGGAAAGTTCAAATGTGATGGGGCTGTCCTTTACTTTTAGGTGCTCAGAATTTGGGTCGAAACTTGAAGGCTACAACAAGGAACTGGAAGGGTTTAGGAAACGTGAAGTGATGACCACAGAAGAAATGAAGAACAATGTTGAAAAGCTTCACGAGCTTTCAAAGAACCTAGATCAAGCACTGGTGGAATTTGAGGTTTGGAGTCTTGGCGTCTGGGGCTGGAGACTTATGATTGTCCTGTCCTGTTGAGTCTGCTTCTCAGTTTTGTATTTTCTTAACATTACCTGTCAGGTGGATAGTATTGATTGGTGGATTGACCAGTTCATTCATTGGTGCTTTCAACTCTCTTTTTCTATACCCCTACATTATGGCAGCTTTTTTGTTAGTCATTGAGTACACAAAGAAACAATTACAGAAAAAAAAAAAAAAGAAACAATTACAGTAGAATAGTTGCTCACATACATTGAGTATTTATTATGTGCTTGACAATATACAAAGGGCTTCATATATGATATATCACTTAATACCCATAACAAACCTTTGGGGTAGGTACTGTTATCATCCCCATTTATCTCTATTTAAATAGGAGAACTAAGGCTTGGAGAGGCTAAATAAATTTCCCTGAAGGTCAACTAGTGAGTTCTTTAACCCTTAAAGCTCTTATTGTTGAGGTAAGTCAGCATAAAAAGGGGCAGCATCATGTAAACAGCTAACATACATATGAAAATTGTGAAAATGGGGAAATGGATATGGTAGAGTGGGATCAAAGATGATGGAGCAAGCAGCAATTTATCCTAGAGTTTCATCCAGCTAGATCTTAGCTGTCACAGCCCTCAGAGGTAGCAGAAGGACCTTCTTATTTGAGCCTATGTCTTATTTTCCTCTCTTACTCTCTGGATGAATGAACATCTTCCTCAACTTGTCTTTCAAAGCACTGAGAAATTTGCCATGGTGTCTTCTAGGGTTCAGAAAACCACCCACCCAATTAAACAGCATCCCCTTTTGCCCTGCAGTTGATCAATAAGGAGGAGGAACTGTTGGAAAAGGAGAAGAGTACCTTCCCTCTCCTGCAAGCCTTGATGATCAACAAAGTGCCTTATGAGCAGCTATGGCTGACGGCATATGAGTTTAGCATCAAGTCAGAGGAGTGGATGAATGGTACGCTTTGGGCTTAGTCTACTGGGACATGGTGGCTGATGGGGTAGTGGATCCAACCCAGCCAGTTCTAGAATAGGGTTTGGACTTCAGATTTAAGCTAGACTTTTCATCATATTGTTATACTCTGGATTAACACATCCACACAGTCAAATTTTTGTGATGTGATAATGATAGTAAATAGGAATTGAAGAGCCAGACCTGTCACCAGGGTAAAAATAGAAGAGGCAGCCAACCAGAGCCATGGATTGCAAAGAGGCAGATGGGGGGAAGAAGAAGATGGCATTTCCACCACTGTGCTGCTTTAAGAAAGCCCAGAGTGCCATAGACATCTGTAAACTACTACTTTTTCTCTAGATCCTGGAGGTTAGGGAGAAATGGAGGAGGTAGAGTCAACAGGACTTATCTGGACTTATCAGGATTGATCTGATATGGGGCAGGGGGCAGGGAGGGAGAGGGAAGAAACTGGGGGACTCCCAGATTATGAGCCCAGGCAATTTGGTGAATATTGCCATCACTAAACAAGAGAAGTAACAAATTTGCTGGGAAAAAAGACCCATCGGTTTGAATATACAGAGTTCAAGGTGTCTGCAGACACCCAAATGGGAATATTAATCAACAGTTGAATATATCAGCCTGAAGTTAAGTTATATGTCTGGGGGGGGGGTGATTTATATTGGGAAATAATTGATTGTAGATTACAATGAAAAGCCATGAATGATGTCACCTGGGGAGAGTGTACATAAGCAGAGGACAAACTCCAAGATCCTTAGAGCTGAGCCCACAGTTTGTTTCCATTGCTTCAATGTTAAATGACCACAACTGTGATGAACGTCTGTTGCCCGTTTAATAGATGCAACTATGATCATTTTCTTAGGAGAAGTTCCTGAAAGTGAAATAGCTAGATCAAAAGTCATGTGATAAAAATTATTAGGAGTTTATTTATTTTTTTGAAGTACCAACCCTTTTTTTTTTTCTTTAAGAATTTATTTATTCATGAGAGACACAGAGAGAGGGAGAGGCAGAGACACAGGCAGAGGCAGAAGCAGGCTCCATGCAGGAAGCCCAACGCAGGACTCAATCCTGGGTCTCCAGAATCCGGCCCTGGGCTGAAGGCAGCACTAAACCACTGAGCCACCAGGGCTGCCCTATTAGGAGTTTAAAAACTGTTTTTGTTGTTGTTGTTACTGTCTTCCAGAAAAGTTATGTTTTAAATTTTAAAAGTACCCTTCTAGCAGTACTAAGAGTGCCCATTCCTCACACCCTTAACAAATCTGGGAAATAATAGCTTTTAAAACTATTTTTGCCAATTTATTTATTTATTTATTTATTTATTTATTTGGCTGATTTAATATTTGAATTGGTATTTTTCTTTTTCACTTAAAATTTTTTCCTTTTTCACTGATGCTCTTAATTTTTCCATGTAATCAATCATATCTGGACAATTCTAATATTTTACCTTATTTGTATACCCCCTTTTTTATTCACTGTCTGTGTTGATTAGCACCTCCAAAATAAACAGTGCTAATAATGGGCCCCTTTGTCTTATTCCTAATTGTAATGGGAGCTTTTACAGAGTGTCACCTTTAAACATGATGCTTTTTGTTGGTTTGAGATACAAAATTTTTATGGTGTTAAGGAAATATTTATAGTTTACCGTCTTTTTATTGAAAAGATAAATTGTATTAAAATTTTTTTGCCTTTAAATCTTTATTTTTTTAAAAGATCTTATTTATTCATGAGAGACACACAGAGAGAGGCAGAGACATAGGCAGAGGGAGAAGCAGGCTCCCTGTGGGGAACCCAATGTGGGACTTGATCCCAGGGTTCCAAGGTCATGCCCTGAGCCAAAGGCAGATGCTCAACTACTGAGCTACCTAGGTGTCCCTAAATTTTTAATTTTAAATTCATAACAGCAGAAAGAACATTCTGGCATATAGTTCTAAATGTTAACACATATATAGATTCACCACAATCAGAAAGCAGAAGTTGGGCAGCCCGGGTGGCTCAGCAGTTTAGCGCCACCTTTGGCCCAGAGCAAGATCCTGGAGTCCCAAGATTGAGTCCCATGTTGGGCTCCCTGCATGGAGCCTGCTTCTCCCTCTGCCTGTGTCTCTGCCTCTCTCTGTGTCTCTCATGAATAAATAAATAAAATCTTAAAAAACAAAACAAGTTTCATCACTTCAATAAAATTTCTCATACTGCCCCCTTTGTAGTCACTCTACCACCAGCCAAAAGTCACACACTACCCCCAGCCAAAAGACCTGGCACTGTGGAGCTCTTCACTGTTACTATAGTTTTCTCTTTTTGAAATTGTTTTGTAAGTAGAATGATACAGTGTATAACCTTTTGAAAGTGCTTCTTTCACACTGCATACTACTTTGAGATTCATTCAAGTTATTAGTTATAACCATAGGTCCTTCCCTTTTATGCTTGGGGTAGTATTCTATTGCGTGGATATACCAGCTCATTTACCCCACTTACCCATTGGTAGATATTTGGGCTATTACCAGTTTCAGACTCTTATGAATAGCTGCTATAAACATTCATGCCTGCATTTTCATGTTGACATAAGTTTTCATTCCTCTGGGGTAAATGCTCAGGAGTAGATTGCTGGGCTATATTTAAGGTTTATATATAACTTTGTTTAAAAAAATGTCTCGGGCAGCCCCGGTGGCGCAGCGGTTTAGCGCCGCCTGCAGCTGAGGGCGTGATCCTGGAGACTTCGGATCGAGTCCCACATCAGGCTCTCTGCATGAAGCCTGCTTCTCCCTCTGCCTGTGTCTGTGCCTCTGTGTGTGTGTGTGTCTCTATGAAGAATAAATAAATAAAATCTTTAAAAAATAAAAATAAAAAAATAAAAAATGTCTTGTAGGACAGCCTGAGTGGCTCAGCAGTTTAGCGCCGCCCTCAGCCCAGGGCGCCATCCTGGAGACCCTAGATCGAGTCCCACGTCGGGCTCCCTGCGTGGAGCCTGTTTCTCCCACTGCCTATGTCTCTGCCTCTCTGTCTCTCTCATGAGTAAATAAATAAAATCTTTTTAAAAAAAATGTCTTGTAATAGGAAAGTATCCCTGATTCCTCTCTTCCATCTGTTGTATCATTTCTGTTATTCATTTCATCTGTATATAAACTGTAATCATCAAATATATTGTTGCTTTTATTATTTTGAACAAACTTAACTGTTAGATCAGCTAAGAATAGGGAAAATAAAAATATTTATTTTACCTTCACTTTTCCTTCTCTAATGCTCTTCCTTTCTTTATGTAAGTCTGAGTTTCTGACAAATCCTTTTCCTTCTTTTCAAGAACTTCTTGTAACAGGGGCACCTGAGTGGCTCAGTGGTTGAATGTCTGCCTTTGCTTCAGGTTATGATCTCAGGGTCCTGGGGATTGAGTCCTGCATCAGGCTCGCTGCAGGGAGCCTGCTTCTCCCTCTGCCTATGTTTCTGCCTCTCTGTATCTCTCATGAATAAATAAATAAAATCTTAAAAAAAAAAAAAAGAACTTCTTGTAACATTTATTGCAACATAGGTCTACTGGCAACAAATTCTCTCAATTTGTTTGTCTGAAAAAGTATTTTTTGTTCCTTCACTCTAGAAGGATAATTTCTCAGAATACAGAACTTTAAGGTTGGTGGGGTTTTTCTTCTCTCATTCCACTCTATTCTTGTTTGTATGGTTTCTGAGGAAAAAGGGAATGTAATGCTTATCTTTGCTCCCCTAAGGTATGGTGGTTCCCCTACCCTCTGGCTGTTTTAAAGTTTTTTCTTTAACTTTGATTTTCTACAGCTTGAATATATCTAAGTGTAGTTTTTGGCATTAATCCTGGATCTGTGGCTTGGTGGCTGACATTAATTTGGGGAATATTCTGTCTTATTCTTCAAATATTTTTTTCTGTTCCATTCTCTTCATTCTCCCTCTGTTATTTCCATTACTTGTGTGTCATATCTTTTGTAGTTATCCCACAGTTCTTAGCCATTCTGTTCCAATTTTTTCCCCATCTTTTTTTTTTTTTTTTAATTTTGGAAGTTTCTAATGATATATCCTTAAGCTCAAAGATTCTTTCATCTGTGTTCAGTCTACTAATGAACCTATCAGATGTCTTCCTATTTCTGTTACAACGTTTTTGCTCACTAGCAAAGATTTTGTTACTGCTGTACTTTATTTTTTTTAAGATTTATTTATTTGAGAGTGAGAGTGCAGGCGCACACACACACACACACACACACACACACACACACATATGAGCAGGGGGAGGGACAGAAAGAAGGGAGAGAATCCTCAAGCAGACTCCCCACTGAGCCCAATTCAGAGTTCCACAACCCCAAGGTCATGACCTGAGCTGAAATCAAGAATCCATTGCTCAGCTAACTGAGCCACCCAGGCGACCCACTTATTGCTATTCTTTAGATTTCTTGGATCATCTATATAAATAGTCATGTCATCTGGAAAACTAAGACATTTTATTTCTTGTTTTCCAGGCTGTATGCCTCCTATTTCTTTTTCATGCCTCGTTGTATTGTCAAGGACTTTAAGTATGATATAGATTAGGAATTGTTAGAGTGAAAATCCTTGCCTTGTTCCTCATCTTAGGGAAAAAGTATTACATATTTCACCATTAACTATTAGGGGTTTGGCTTGGTTTGGTTTGGTTTTTTAAAAGCACTTTAGTGAAGTATGAGTGACATGTAAAAAGCTGTACAAAGTTCCAATAGAGAGTCTAATGGTAGTATAGGTTTTTCATAAATGCCCCTTATTGAGCTGAGTAAGCTCTTTCCTATTCCTAGTTGGTTTAGAGGTTTTTATCATGAATGGATACTGAATTTTGTCGAATGCTTTTTCCACATCAATTGATATTATCATGTGATTTTCCTTTTTTAGACTGCAAATATAGTTTATTATATTGTCTGATTTTTCAAATATTAAACCAGCCTTACATTCCCATGAAAACCCCTGATGGACATGATATATTATTACTTTTATATATTCCCTGGATACTGCATACATTTCTTCTTTTCAAAAAGTTTTAATTTTTGACTACTCACCTCAAAAATGTCTGGCTGATTAAGCATGTAAAATTAATAAAGCTTTATTTAGTCTCAGTAGTCATGAAAGAAAAATACTTCTGAGTAAATTTGCAACATCATGATGCAAGATTTAATACCTGTTTGAAATGTCCAAGGGGAAGAAAGCAGCAGCATGGAAGGATTTTGACTGAATGTGAAACCCAAATGCTATAGGTTCCCTATGAAGAAAAGTCTTGGAGCATGTTTTTAAAAATGAGAGGTCATTCTTTGTTTATAAAAAATCTTAAGATAATTTCAAACTTACATAAAAATTGCCAGAGCTGTCATCCCCCAATTGTCAATATTTCACAGCATTTGTGGAACACCTTTACTGCCTCTATAATAGTATCCACACCACTATTAACAATCAATTCCTTTTTATAAGATTTTTTATTTTATTTATTCATGAGAGACAGAGAGAGGCAGAGACATAGGCAGGGAGCCCAATGCGGGACTTGATCCCTGGACCTGGATCATGCCCTGAACCAAAGGCAAACGCTCAACCACTGAGCCACCCAGGCATCCCAACAGTCAGTTCCTTAACTGCACTTGCATTACACTCCAGACATTGTATTAGCCACTTAGCTCACTTAATGTTCACAATCACATTCCAGAGTGTCCATTATTACCCCTGTATCATAGGTGATACTGTTGAGGGTTTAGAAGGGTTCAAGAAAACATGCTCAGGGTTTCATTAGCTAAGGAGATGTTTCAGTTCCAGATCCAACTCCAAGCCTGTGCCTGTTCCAATATCCATACTCACAGGCACAATTCTTATTGCACAGAGTTAGAAGTGTACGTGACTAATAACCACTCGATGGTCTGACCCTTCCCTCACCCCATGTTTTCTATTTCAGGACCCCTCTTTTTGCTGAATGCTGAGGAGATTGCAGAGGAAATAGGGAATATGTGGAGAACAATATATAAATTGACCAAGACCCTAGCTGATGTACCTGCACCCAGGCGGTTAGCAGAGAATGTGAAAGTCAAGATTGATAAATTCAAGCAGCACATCCCTATCCTCAGCATTTCCTGCAACCCAGGAATGAAAGACCGGCACTGGCAGCAGGTTCCTGTCACTCTCCACCCCTCGCCAGCCCAATCCATACCCAATGCATACCTGGTCTTGGTAGCCCTTTAGAAGGCAGGAACCAATCAATACTGGGTCCAGCGTCTGCTTTCTGAAAGGGAGAATCTACTTGAG
The DNA here is from genome assembly GCF_048164855.1 of Canis lupus baileyi. NCBI lineage: Eukaryota > Metazoa > Chordata > Mammalia > Carnivora > Canidae > Canis > Canis lupus. Next base: position 53,325,215 of record NC_132845.1, on the reverse strand, counting down.
GCTAAAGCAGCAGTAATGGGGGGGAAAATCTTTTATTTTTTTATTTTTTTAAAAGATTTTATTTATTTATTAGAGAGAGAAAGAGGCAGAGACACAGGCAGAGGGAGAAGCAGGCTCCATGCAGGAAGCCTGATGTGGGACTTGATCCCAGGACTCCAGGATCATGCCGCAGGCCGAAGGCAAGTGCTAAACCGCTGAGCCACCCAGGGATCCCAGGGAAAATCTTTTAAAGGAAGGAAAGGGGCAGAATGAACAGGTTGACCCTTTTCTTTGGCGACCCTACTGCTGATATTTAAGTACTGCTCTAGCCAATGACCACAAAGCCTCTCCTTGTCTCCTTCCCTAAGCAAATGGCTGCTCAGGGTCCTACAGGGTGATAAGAGCATTGAATTACATTGGGAAGGCCTTGATTTGTCCCTTGACCTAGGACACACAAAAGAGAAAGCCACACCTTTTCTGCCTCCTGACAATGCCAGATGGTTCCTGCTTGGGCTGACCAGACTGTAGAGCCCCGTTGTCCAACAGGCTATGTTCAGAAATAACATTTCACTCTTCTTTCAGCCCTTTGAGTCTATAAATGAGAATAATAAATATTCTCCCTAAAAATAGTTGGGACTTTTATAAGCAACCAAGTGTGAGGGTGATAAGTGTGGTGTGAACACTAAGCAGAAAAAAGAAAACTCACTGTGTTTCTAAAATAATCATCACATTCAAGGGCTAGCAATGGCCTTGAAACGTCCTCTACCCAGGAGTTGCTCTGTGTGGAGGTGGAAATGAGACTGGCTCTCCATAGGCAGATTTCTCTATGATTCGGCCTGGAATTCCTCTCTGGGAACCATGCACAAGACTGAGGACAAGCCTCTGGAAGGACTCACTCTGAAAGCACATCCATTACCTTTCAGAGAATGAAGTCTGAGCTAGAAGCATTTTGATCTCTCTGGGAATATAGAGATCTTGATATATCAGAAATTCCAGAGTTTTCTGTAAAGAGGAACTGCTTTTATTTCCCAGAAAGCCTTGAAATTCAACATCTAAGCAAAGGGTGTAAAGGAGGACAGGCGAGAAGTCATCTGAGTAGACTTCTGGTCTTGTACTGCCCTAGCAGAGGGGTCCGCACAGGGGCAGCTACCCCCAATTATAGGTGCTCATAGGGTGCCACTCCCCATGGACCTAGCCCAACTAGAGCTTTGACCCATTTGGAGGGCTGGGGAGGTTGGGTAAACAAATCGCCTTTGATAGTGCTATCTCTCCATAAGGTGGCACTATGGAAAGTACCCTTGTCAATGGCATTTAAACAACCCTCCCAGGAGACTCAGGATATCTCCTCTACTTGGTGCTCTCCCTGTGATGATGCTGTTCTCATATGTGGGTACTTTAAAAAGCCCAACCAATCCTAGACATTCATAATTCTCATTTACAGATCACTTAGGTGGACAGATTGGAAAAAAATTACTTTGAATTAAAAGAAAAAAAACAAAAAAATAAGAATTAAAAGAACAATATCAGTAATAGCTCAAACATATTGAATACCAACTCTGAACTAGGTGCTGTTATATATTTTGTGTGGATTCCCTCATTTTATCTTCCCTACAGCCCTTTGAAGTAGGGAATATCATTGTCTCCAGATAAGAAAACTGAGGCTTAGAGTAAATTGTCACATGGCTAGTAAACCGTGAGAGAGGGAGTTGGAATCTAGGTCTGTGACTAGGGGAAATGGGGTGAGAAATACCAGATCAGAGGGGATAATAGCCATAGGTAAGAGTGGAGTATAGCCCCAAGAAGGTGGCTCCTGAGTAACGAGCCCCTAAAGCAGAAACCCAGTGGCCTAAACAGTTAAAAGTGAGCTCAGAAAGGAGAGAGGCCACCAGATACACACAGTGCCCCTCCCACCTAGAGCCCCTTCCTGCCTACACTGTAAGTCAAACCACAAACCACCCCAGTGATAGCTGCCAGCCTGGGAAAGCCGTTCTCTGCCCTAATGCCTAATTCAGGAGATCAATTTTCTGGCTCTCGCAGGGAACTCTGAAGGTTAAACCACCTCTAGCTCTAAAGGGTACAGGATGGATCTTCTGGAGACATGGGGTGTGGGGTGGTTGTGCTGTGGTTTCTGACCATTTCCCAGAACTTAAGCAGGAAGGGCTGGTCCTTGGGTTTGGGGCCCTGATACCAGCAAAGAGGTTGCTACTGTGGTTTAAAACAAGTCGTAACAGGGTGACATTTGACCACCTGATGCGCACCAAAGATCGCCCTCTAGGACATTGCTGCCCAATGAAAATAATACAAGCCATATGTCTAATTTTAAAGTTTCTTGTAGCCACATTAAAAAACAAAAACAGGTGAAATAAATTTTATGAATATATTTTATTTAACCAAATAAAATATTTAACCAAACATTCAAAATATTTTTCAATAAGTAGTCAATGTAAAAATGTTAATGTAATCTCTCACATTACATTTGTCATACTAAGTCCTTGAATATGATGTGCTTTTACACTTAGAGCACATCTCAGTTTGGGCTTGTCACATTTCAAGTTTTCAAATAGCCACAAGAAGTTAGTGGCTCCATATTGGACAGGGCAGCTGTAGGCTCTTAGAATTAGGAAACCAAATGCTTTGTTAGTCTCTGTAATCAACAAAAGCAATCTGAAAAAAAAAAAAAAAAACCTACTAATCTCTGAGTCTTTTCTATGGGCCAAGCACTATGCCAAGTGCTTTACATAGTTATTAGCATTTAATCCTAGAGAGAGTATGTGTTCTAAGCTGTACTTTCAGGTATTAGGGAATAAATCGAAGTCCAGGGTCACCAGGAACAGTTGTGCAGATTGTGTACTCCATAACTCTAGGGAATGTGGTTTTGGGGAACTACAGTGTGAATTGTACTTTTTTAGAGTTATGTAGTGTATAACCTTCACAACTGTACATGGAAGACCTGAGAGACTCACTAGATGTGATGGAGAAGAGCTTTGTAGGGAGAACTGGGTCCAAGTCCCAATTCTGCCATTTATTAGCTGGATGGTCTTGGCCAAGGTACATATTTCCTTTGTCTCAGTTTCCTTATATGTACAAGAGGAATAATAATACATTAGTAACTTCCTCATCATTATTGGAGGAATGAAATAAGTGCATAAAGGTCTTAAAACACTGCCTACTTCATAGAAGCCCTCAATAAATGTTAATTACTTCTATGATTTCCATTATCTTAGTGGACCTCCAAGTATCCTCAGGCCATGACTGGTAAGCCATTTGAATTAGCTGTTTCATTCATGTTTTCACTCTGTAGATATTTACTGATGCCCACTAAATGCCATGCTTCAGGGACACATGGCTAAATAAGACATCCCATAGTCCTCCTAGGGCTGGACAGAGATTGGGCAATAGGTGAGGTTTCTCAGAGTCTCATTCTCTTTCAGGTCCTCCTACTCCTCTAGAGCATGTTTGCTCAGTCCTTGAGAAAACTGCTCAAAGCCATCAGAGACTTCACATACGAACTTCTTCAGGGATATTTTCACTTAAAAGACAAGCCTGGGTAGTATTTACACCAAAGGAATGGGCCCAAATGCTAACCGTTCCAACAAGTTAGCACACTGGGGTGGAAAGGAAAATATTTGGGCAAAGGGGGTTTCTTCCTCCTTCCCAGCATCCTCAGATCACAGAATTGGGGGTTCTGCATATCCTGTATACTCAGGACTTTCTCCTTTTACTCAGCAGACCCTTATTGCAGCTTCTGTCATAGACCAGGCTTTGCACTAGGCCCTGGAGCACAAAAACAAACCAGATCTGGTTCCATCTCCCAGAGTGCTCACAAGTTGGCACTGTGCCCAGCGCTGGTGAGCAGTGATCCCCAATAAACCAGAGAGGAAGCAGTGTGCCTCCTAGGCCGCCTCCCACATTATTAGACTCGCACCATCCAATTTGATAGCCATTAGCTAAACAGCTATTTAAATCAAGTAAAACTAAATAAAAATCAGAACTCAAATCCTCAGACACACTGGCCACATTTCCAGGACTCAATGGGCACAGGTGACTAGCAGCTACTGTAAGGGACAGCACAGAGGAGAACGTTTCCATCATCATGGAAAGTCTACTGGCCAGTGCCACCTTGAACAATATGCATTTGTTTTCCTCTCTTTTCTGCAGATCAGTGAGATTGCCGGCTATGAAATAAAGCCCACAGAAACAACTTGCCTCTCAAATATGCTGGAATACGGGTTCAGCAAATTCATTGACAAGTAAGACTCCTTTTCCCCTTCAGGAAGCTCTTCAGTCAAAGTATCTGAATTCCCACAGGATATGACTAGCCTCATATCAGGCTGTTTTTCTCCCTCTGGTTCAGAGTAACTTAAATGTTTTTAGTAACCTCCACCTTGGGTGACTAGCTACTGGTGAAACCCACTTCCAGCTGCCAAGTGGATGACATATTATGACTTGAAAATGGAGTCAGAGATTTTATTTCAAAGGGAAATCTGAGGGATGCCTGGGTGGCTCAGTGGTTGAGCATCTGCCTTCAGCTCAGGGCGTAATCCTGGAGTCCCGGGATCGAGTCCCACATCGGGCTCCCTGCATGGAGCCTGATTCTCCCTCTGCCTGTGTCTCTGCCTCTCTCTGTGTGTGTATCTCATGAATAAATAAATAAAATCTTCAAAACAAAACAAAGGGAAATCCGAAGGGAAAAAAAAAAGTTATTGGAAACTGAGCTCCAAGCCCAGGTCTGAGTGGTTTCTGGTAAAACCATTCCACCTTTCTGGGCTTTAGTTTGCTTTTTTAAACAAACAAACAACAATAAACAGGAATGGCTTTCTGAGCCCTTAGGAGTCCAAGAAACATGGTCGGTGAGAGAATTCTTCACTTCTTTTCTCCTTTTCTACAAATGCCCTTGGACTCTGTGTATAAGAATTACTGTTTTCAGGACCAAATATTCTGTGGATTCTGATGGTTTGTCCAGATTTCCTTCAGGGCAGAGGATGGGAGATGCTGTACTGCCTGAACTAGAGTTCCTGTTAGACAGCTGGATTCAGGTCTAACTCGACACACACACTTCTCAGAGCATGGCCCCAGACCAACTGCATCATAATCATCTGGGAACTTGTTAGAAATGCACATTCTCGGGCCCCACCCCAGTCTGCTGAATCAGAAATTCTGGGTGTGGACCCTGCAATCTGTGTTTTAACCACTTTTTCAGGTCCAGTGTCCTGTGAAGAGCCACCAGCCACATATAAGCCTGTCATAGCCCACGAAAGCAGTGTGTCCAGTGAAGAGCCATCAGCCACATATCCTACTGAGCCCTTGAAATGAAACTATTCTGAATTAGAAGTGCTAGAAGTATAAATAGGTCTAGATTTCAAAGGCTTATTAAGAAAGCCTAGGAGAGGCAGCCTAGGACCCACACTGCTTTCTCTCTGGTTTACTGGGGATCACTGTTCCACCATCCCACAATTAAGGGGAAAAAAAGCAAAATACCTAATAAGTTTTAATATTACATGTTGAAATGATAATATTTTGGATATACTGAGTTAAATAAATTATTAAAATTAATTTCACCTGTTTCCTTTTACTTTTTAAAAATATGGCTACTGGAAAACTTAAAATGACATAGATGGCTCACCTTTTATTTTGAATGGGCAACACTACTCCAGGTGATTCTGATGCAGGCCAGAGTTTGGAACCCCTTCTTCATTCTCATGGGATAATGGGTCTAATCTAAGGCCCCCAAATCCCTCTGCCACCTGAATGCTCTGATGCAGTCCCCAACCCCCCAATACCACCATCACAAGCCCTCTTTGAGGAGCAGCCTGGAGACATATTCTTTTCTACCAGATGTTGGTTATTTCATTAAAAGGCCACCTTATCTTCCAATAAGATATTTCTAAGAGATAACAGCCATTGAACATTTATGCTGCACTAAGCACTTAATAAACATTAACCAATTTATTCATATCCATAACTATAACCTAATGTTGTACTACTATTACTATTGCTGTTTAACAGATGAAGAAATAAGTTGATTCCAGTGATTAGGTAACTAGCCAGAGGTCATAGCTAGTAACTGAAAGAACCAAGACCCAAGCCTAGACTGGCTGATTCCAGAGCCTTAACCATTACCCTGTACTGCCTAAAGAATAAACCCACCTAAGGAGACAGAAACTAAGCACACAGTGACTCTGCCACTTTCTTTTTTTTTTTTTTTAAGATTTTATTTATTTATTCATTCATGAGAGACAGAAAAGCAGAAACACAGGCAGAGGGAGAAGCAGGCTCCATGCAGGGAGCCCGACGTGGGACTCGATCCCAGGTCTCCAGGATCACGCCCTGGGCTGAAAGCAGGTGCTCAGCCGCTGAGCACCCAGGAATCCCAGACTCTGCCACTTTCCATGCCAATAGACTCAACTGTGACAAACCCAAAAGGGGTTACACCTTGGCTAAGTTGTTTACCTCTGTGTATCTTAGTCTTCTTATCTGTAAAATCAGAAGAAAAATAGTAGCTGGGTGATTAGTTATGGTGGAGATTATGGTGTAAGGCATGTAACCTGAACTGAGTTAACACCTAAGTTCTCACCTACTACCTGTGAGTGAAGTGTGAATTCCCCTGTGCTCCACCATCCCATAGTTAATGCAGCTTTATCACAGCACATAGTTTATAAACTTCTGTAGTACATTTGGGTAAGGTCAACTCTTGATGGGTTTCAGGGACTCCCAAACTCATTAATCCTTCCCCTGTGCAATTATTTGCATAATTACAAGTCATAAAGCATGTTACAAACATTGTACTTAATTACACCAACAACCATGCAGACGGGGACCTCAAGCCTGTCAAGTGACTTGGTCACAAGTCACAGCTTTGTAGCCAGCCTCCTCATCTCACACCTACCTGGGTTGGCACCTGCCCTTATTAATTATTCCCTATATGCACACTCATTGTGGTCATCTCCAAGAAGGACATATTTAGGACAATGACCCTGATGCTAAGGTCTTTATTAGTCATTCTTGGGAATATGCCATTCACTGCCCTGAATGGAGCTGAACTGAGGGTTCTCAGCTCTGTTTAGTTGGTCCTATTTGACTGATCACATGTGAATAATTCTCTTGCTCCTTGTGACAAGGAGAAGGAAAAAGGCACAAAATGGGGGAGGAAGACACAGTGGATTAGAAGCCAGGGGAACTAGTGTCTAGACCTGGTTCCTGCACTCCCCAGATGCCAGTATGGCTTTGGCCACATCACTTGCTTCATCTGGGCTTCAGTTTCCTGATCTCTATGTAAAGACCAGATTGTCTCTTCTGCAGTGGAGCTTTCAATGAAAGACAAGAGCTGAGGCAGAAAGAATAATCCCTCCTTCTTCTTCCAAGAATTTGGCTTCCCTGTTCTTCCCAATTCCCAGGCCACACTTGAGTTTACTTGAGTCCTGGACTTGAGTCCCAGGCCCAACTCTCAGTGTGGAAGCAAGAAGAAAGAAACTTGTCTTCCCCTTTTCTGTGGAGTAGAGGGGCTCTAGATGTGATTCAGCATATGAGGAAAATAGCATTGGTTTTTTAAAAGGTTGGGGACAGGGGCACCTAGCTGCCTCAGTTGGTAGAATCTGTGACTCTTGATCGTGGGGTTGTGAGTTCAAGCCCCACAATGGGTGTAGAGATTATGTTTAAAAAAAAAAATAGAGAGGTAGGGACAGGAAGTAGAGCAAAGCCATTAGTAAATTAACAGAAGTTCTGAGATCTGAATAGGAAGTCAGAATAATAATTCTGGACTAAGTAAAGAAAGAAAATGGGGGAACAGAGGTCTTATTTTAATGGCTTTAAAAGACTGGCTCTCAAGTGGAGACCACCTCTCCACTAGGAGATATTTGACAGTATTTGGAGACATTTTTGTTGCCATAACTGACAAGGTGGGCACAGGGAGAGTCTGCTACTGGCATCTCGTGAGTAGAGCCCAGGGATGCTACTAAACATTCTACAATGTACAGAACAGCCCTCTCTCCCAACAAAAGAATTAATTATCCACCCTGTATTAGTTTGCTAGAGCTGCTATCACAAATATTATAGACTGGATGGCTTAAGCAACAGAAACTTATTTTCTCCTAGTTCTGGAGGCTGGAAGCTCAAGATCAAGGTATTGGCAAAATTGGTTTCATCTGCAGCCTCTTTTTTTTTTTGGTTTGCAGAAGGCTGCCTTTACCCTGTCTCCTCACATGGTCTTCCCTCTTGTGTGTCTGTCTTAATCTCCTCTTCTTATAAGGACACCAGTCGTATTGGATTAGGACCCACCCTAATGACCTCATTTTAACTGAACAAACTACCTCTTTTTTAAAATTTTAATTCTAGTATAGTTAACATACAGTGTTATATTAGTTTCAGGTGTACAATATAGTGAGCAACAACTCTATATGTTACTCAGTAACTGAACTACCTCATTACAGACCCTGTCTCCAATAGGGACCTCACATTCTGAGATGCTGGAGTTTAGGACTTCAGCACATGATTTCTGGGGTTGGGGGAGGGGACACAATTCAACCTGTAACAGCCCCCAGACTGCTAGTCTGAGGGTAAGAAATCCTTCACAACATCCAAAACAGCTGGCACATTTTAGAGTTGGATAGTAAACATTTTAGTAAAATGAAGGGCATTTTGAATTTGTCTTAGGCATGAACTGAAATTCCTCCTTTACTGTGTTTTCACTGGCCTCCTCTCACTAATGTTGTTCGTGTGTTCTCTTTAGATTGGAGCCCATTGGTGCAGCTGCCAGTAAGGAATACTCTCTGGAGAAAAACTTGGAGAAAATGAAGTCGGACTGGGTTAACATGACATTCAACTTTGTGAAGTACAGAGACACTGTGAGTGTCAGCCCAAGTGCCCAGCCCCCTGACAGCAGCCCATTAATTATGCAGTAGATTACAGAGAGGAGTCATTCAGAATTGCAACAGAACTCAGGAAGGAAGGATTTCTGATGTCTTTTTTTTTTAACTGAGATATAATTGACATGCAACATTGTGTAAGTTTAAGGTTTACAAGTGTTGATTTGATTTGATTTACGCATTGCAATATGATCACCACCCTAGTGTGAGCTAACAGCTCTGTGATGTCACATAATTATCATTTCTTTTTTGTGGTGGGAACAATTAAGATCAGTCTCTTAGCAACTTTGGAGTTTTTAATGTGGTCTTGTTGTCTATAATCACTATCCTGTGCATCACTAGATTGTTTCCTCCCATCTGCCTTCCTTGTGCCAGTCATTCTTCCTTCCAAGCCCCACAGGAAGGGTGCATTTTTAAATGAAAAAAGCCTTTTGATGCAGAGCAACAAGCTTTCTCAGTGCAAAGGAACTGAACAAGACTGCTGAATTAGCATCTCCCAGGGAGGGCTCCCCACCCCTCACCCCTGTCCTTCAGAAACATACCTGGGTAAACAATACTTAAAGTATTTCAAAACAAAATATATGTTTTTTTAGTCACTCCTGTTTCTTAAGACTGTAAGAACTGTAGCTGAGCCAATGGAAGGGAAAAGAACTGGGGCCTCTTTCAGCAAGACTAGGCAACTGAGGGTGCCAGCAGCATGATGCTGCACCACCTAATGGGATCAGATACTGCTAGAGGCTCTTGTGCTGGGATGAGGGGTTGAGTTGGGGTACCTGGGAACAGCTCAGTTGCACCTGGCCCATCTTTATAGTTTGGTGTTGTTTTTTTAAAAAAAAAATTATTTATTTGACAGAGAGAAAGAGAGAGCACAAGTAGGCAGAGAGGCAGGCAGAGCAGGAGGGAGAAGCAGGCTCCCGCTGAGCAGTGAGCCCCTATGATCATACCAATGATGATACCGGTTGGATCCCAGGACCCTGAGATCTTGAACTGAGCCAAAGGCTTAACCAACTGAGCCACTGAGGGGCCACCCCCATCTTAAGAGTTTTTGACTGACACAGCTATAGACAAGGATCAACAGCAAAAGGGAGTCACCGTATCACTTTATTAAGAGCTAGAAACACCTTCTGGTGCAGAGCTACTGGTAGAAGGTAGATAAGAGAATATATCTTAGCCCCAATTTAGCCACCCAGGAAGTAAAAGCAAAGCCAGAAGGGCCAGACCCGCCAGAAAGAAGCAGACCCTTATCAGCTTGCTCAGCATAGTGGCCCAGGCAAAAGAGTGCCATTCACAGGAGCTGACTTTCAAGGCACAGGAACCTGAACTGCTAGTAAAAAATGGTCCCAGGAAAGTATAGGCAGAGGTTCCCAAACTTTTTTCTGTTTGTGGAACCTTTTGTGTCTTAGTACTTTTTTCATAGTTTCACTCCTTGGGCCAAAAGAAATACCTAACAGCTTTATGAAGTAATTAGGTTCAAACAACTTTAGTATTTGTGTCCTATCAACAACTGTTTTTTTTTTTTAAGTTCTTTTTTTTTTAAGATTTTATTTATTTATTCATGAGAGACAGAGAGAGAGAGAGAGAGAGAGAGAGGTAGAGACACAGGCAGAGGGAGAAGCAGGCTCCACGCAGGCAGCCCGACATGGGACTTGATCCCGGGTCTCCAGGATCAGGCCCTGGGCTGAAGGCGGTGCTAAACCGTTGAGCCACCTGGGCTGCCCAACTGTTTTGTTTTTTTTTTTAATACATATAAATTGAAAGAAAAAAATATTTGTATTTCATTTTTTAAAAAACCACAGCAAATTGCCGTGAGTTTGCTGCAATGTCTAGGAGCACCTCACATACAGTTTGGGAACCACAGTTCAAGGCCCAAACAGTCAGATTTGCAGTTGATCCTACCTGAGGGAGAGGGAGCAAAGAAAATGGACAGGGAAATAGGAACATAGGGAAGGGAATAGAACCATATGCTCCCCTTCCCTACCCCATCCCAAACAGACACTAATTTCAGGCCTGAGCTGGGACCGTATTTGATTTCTGCAATGGATGTAGAAAATATATGTCATTAAGAATACTTTTTAGGAAGCAAATAGAAATTCCATCACTTATAAGACAGATTTCTGTCCCACTTGGGCGGACATATGAGCTGTGGAGCCTTTGGAGATCAGTAAGAAAAGTGAAGGGGTCTTGTGGTTTTGATGGGTCAGGATATCTTTATTTGCAGGATACAAACATCTTGTGTGCAGTTGATGACATTCAGCTGTTACTTGATGATCATGTGATAAAGACCCAGACTATGTGTGGCTCCCCATTCATCAAACCAATAGAAGCAGAATGCCGGGTAAGAGGAAATGAGATTGAGGGTTTGTAATGTCTCATTAGCTCTGGGTTTGTTGGAGGAGGGAGAAGATTTTTAAGTTCAGTTAACAAAGAAGCTCAGTTTTTCCTGATTGGAAAAAAATAAATAACACAAGACTAAAGCAATAACCATCCAAGTAAGCATATGGCACACTGAGCCTTTGCAACAGTCTGCCAAAAGAGAAGATGAGATGATTCTAATGCACTGAGTAAAAATACATTTGGCAAGTATTTTATGGACTACAGTAGTCTAGAATGTAAACTGCACAAGGATAGGGGTTTGGCCTCCTTTGCTCATTGTTTGTAGAAGTGGCATAAGCTAAGAGTGCAGACTCTGGAGCTAGACAGCCAGGGTTTAAGTTCTGGCTTCGTCCCTTGTTGTGTGACCTTGGACAAGTTACTCAAACTGTTGTATGTCCATTTCTGCGTCTGTAAAGTGAAATTTGTAAATAATATCTCCCTCATAAATCTGTTGGATTAATTGGTTTCACATACATAAGGCCCTCAGACCATCACTTGTCACAGGGTAAGCAATATGGCTGCTATTATTTATTATTATTCCACTAGGAAAAGAACTACATAAGGGCAAAGACTTTTGTTGGTTTCTTTCATTGCTGAATCCATATTGCCTAGAACAATGACCAGAATATAGGGGGCAAATACTTAATAAGTATTTTTTAAGTGAATGAGCAAATAAATGAATGAATCCATCTAATTTGTTCAGTCAGTGGGCCTGTGTTACAGAGTGAAGGTTAGTGACTCAGATATGAAATGCTAAATTCACAGAAGTGGGAAGAAAAGCTGGTTCGTGTGCAGGAAATTTTAGATGCCTGGTTGAAATGCCAAGCCACCTGGCTATACCTGGAACCAATCTTCAGTTCAGAGGACATCATAGCCCAGATGGCAGAAGAGGGGAGGAAATTTGCCACTGTTGATAGTTACTGGAAATCACTTATGTCCCAAGCGGTAAGTTTTTACTCCCTAGCACATCTTACGATCAGGAATGTGGGATGCCATATGGATGTTCCTCATTGTGTATCATAGCCATGTCCCTTGAAATTTATAAGTAAACTAAATTTTTTCATTTTTTTTTAAGATTTTATTTATTTACTTAAGAGAGACACAGGGAGAGAGAGAGAGGCAGAGACACAGGCAGAGGGAGAAGCAGGGTCCATGCAGGGAGCCCGATGTGGGACTCAATCCAGGGTCTCCAGGATCAGGCCCCAGGCTGTAGGTGGCACTAAACCACTGAGCCACCCGGGCTGCCCAATTTTTTCAAATTCAATATTTTAATAATTTTTCTAATTTCAAAAATTAGAAACATAGAAATGTTACTAAAAATTCAAACATAGGAATATGTAATACAGAGAGTGGAGGACTTTTGAAAACACACCTCCAAGAAAGCAACTGTTAGCAGTTTGTATAATTTATTTAGCTCTCATTCCTAATAATGAGGTAGGAGATTTTGTCACAGAATAATGCAATAAAATGTCTATAGATTGAGGATCACTTTAGAATTCAAATAATTCTCCATATTGAGTTACTTAGTTATTTAAAGTATGTTTATTTGGTACCCATCATTGAATTAACAGAGAATACTTGAAGATGACTAGGATATGATTTCTACCTTCATAGAATTCAGTGTCTTGTGAGGAGAGAGTGTTAGGTAAATAGGAGAGTTATGATAGAAGCCTATACAAATAGCTTTTAGAACACAGGAGGGTAATTTAGTTGCCTGAGAGTGTTTAAAGAAGGCCTCCAAAGAGGATGACATTGGAAACAAGTCTTGAAGGATGAGTTCACTGGGTATACAAGGTAATCAGAAGTATCTATTAAGAGATGATATCTTTTTCCTTTTTGAAGTCAAATGTGTTCAACTGAGTCTCCCTTATAAAGAATTTACCTCAAGAAAATTTATCTGCTCTAGTGGGCATTTATACTGCCCAGCAAGTGGAGCCAGTTTTCATGATATCCTGCTTTCTCCAACTCTATTAGTATTAGTATTAGTTTAGTATTAGTTTAGATACTTTGGTTGCAAGTATTGAGTGACAAAAATTCAACTAATTTTAGATTTTAAAGATCAAATTGAACTTTATTAAACAATTAATAAATCAGGCAGCATCCCATCTAACAAATAGAGATACACTCTGAGGAGTTGTATAAAATGAAAGTTTTTTGTAGAAGAAAGAGTCAACCATCTCCAGAAGAATAGGATCATGTTGTAAGAGCATTCACCCTTGTGGGATTAGGAGGCTAAATTAGCTGGGCAGGGGGATCAGTAGTTCATGGACTTGTCATACACTCATTACAATGATCAGTCTCAGAATCTAGAAGCCCCATGGTGATTCTCACTTTTTTTCATGGAAATTAGGTGAAAGATACCAGGGTTCTGGTGGCAGCAGATCAGCCACGGATGGCTGAGAGGCTTCAAGAAGCCAACCTCCTGTTGGAGGACATCCAGAAAGGGCTGAATGATTACTTGGAGAAGAAGAGACTATTTTTTCCCAGGTATTCAGTACTGTTCTTTTGTTTGGAGTTGCCTTTTTGACCCATATACAGGTAGAATTACCTTTTTTTCATCTTGAGAGTTGGCTTCTACCAACCTATTTAATAATCTTTCCTGGTTCTCCATTCCCCACAAGGCAGCTCTCCAAGGTAGGGCATGTCTTCTTGTCATTATTTAGAATGAGTTTGAATGAACACCAGTAGGGGCCAAATCCACACTTTAGCCAACCATCATGGTCAATACCTAATTGAAGGGATATAGTAGTCATGATTAAGAGTTAAACAGACCTCTGTTTGAGTCCCAGCTTTTTCACTCACTATTCTTGAGACCTTCAGCAAATCTGAGTCCACTGTAAAATAAAAATATAATAATGGCTCTTACATATATGTTTGTGTAGATCAATGAATTAATGCATGTAGAGCATTTGGATGTCTAAACTATTGAAGAAATGTCAGTTGAATGTTTTTGTCATCAAATTTTGTAGTTTCTGATAGGTATGTTTATAAATATTTGACTCCCCCCCTCCCCCACCAAGAACCAGTGCATAAAAGTCAAAGTCATTTTAGAGGGCTAGTTCCAGAAAAGATGGTACTTGCTCCTGATAATCTGTCCATGTCTAGATCACAATGGGTGGTCACTCCATGTCATTTGATTTGAATTGGGATGTAGGTTAAATCCCAATGTGTTTTTAAGAAAAGTATATTTTAGTGTTCCCTTATCTGGAGACAGAAAGAGCTGTACTGGGATTGTGAAGAGTGATTGGTTTTATACTTTCAAATTGAGGAGGTAGGGTAGAGACAAAGGAAGTTTCTGAAAGTATTGTCATATGTTAAAGACTTACAGGATCCTAGAGGTGTGGCTCTTGTCAAGTGAAGGTTGGTTTTTGCCTCTAGCAAAGCATTAACTTTAAGAGAGTTGTGAGTTCCTGGAAAAATGTCTTACTCTGCTTGTCTCAGCTATTTGTCAATGGCCTGCAAGTTGTAAGGAAATTTAATTTTACCTCCATTTCCTTTTGCCTTTGTTCTACACGTCAGATTCATTAATAGCATACTTCTTATTTCACATTTGTGACGTTTTGTCATTCCTGGAGATAAGATAAGGAAGTCTTCTCTCTCCTAGTGGTTCTCAATACTGACTATATATTAGAATCACCTGGGATTTTAAAAACATAAATCCCCAGACCCAACCCCAAACCCATTATATTAGAATTTGTGCACAGTGCAACCTTGGAAATGGAATTTTCTTAATAAGCTTCACAGGTGATTCTAAGGTGCAGCCAAAGTCGAGAACCACTGTTCTATCCAGGTTTCTTCCAAAAGGTAGCACCCTACCCTGAAACCATATTAAATTCACATATACCAGCTTTTTTTTGTTTTTTTTAAACATATACCAGCTGTTATCCTTTATCTTGCTCTGAGGCAAAACCATGGTGAAGGGGAGTATGGCTGATATTTATGGAGTGTCCTCTACTCTTTGAGGAATATTATCTTGTTGGGAAAAGAGGTTCTCAAAAGAGATTCCAGTTGCCATCTTTCTTTGCTTTAAAATAGGTTCTTCTTCCTGTCAAATGATGAGCTGCTGGAGATCTTGTCAGAGACAAAGGACCCCCTCCGCGTGCAGCCGCACTTGAAGAAGTGCTTTGAAGGAATTGCCAAACTAGAGTTTACAGACAATCTGGAGATTACAGGCATGATCAGCTCAGAAAAGGAAACCGTTCCATTCAAACAGATTATCTATCCAACTCAAGCCAAAGTAACTCTCCTCTTACCTATTTTCATTCTTTTCTCTATAACAGCAATACAGAGAGATACAGAGAGCATATTGATTGGTTAAGCACTTGGACTCGAGTTCCATACTGCCTGGATGTGGAACTCTGGGTTCTACAACTTAAGGACTGGGCAACTTTGGGAAATTGTTTAGTCTTTCCAAGTCTCAGTTTGCCCATCTCTAAGATGGGGATTATACTGCAATCCACCTGATACACTAAATTTATGGAAGGATTTCAACCAAACCTGATGTGGAGGCAATAGTATGCATCAGACCCAACTGCTGATGCTATTCAGATCTCCAAGGGCAGAGCCTCTCTCTAAAAGTGATCTGATCGGAGCCACCTGAGTGGCTTAGTCAGTTAAGCATCAGACTTTTGATTTTGGCTTAGGTCGTGAGATTGAGCCCTCCATTGGCTCTGTGCTGAGCATGAGCATGGAGCCTGCTTAAGATTCTCTCTCTATTCTGCCCTCCCCCTCCACGTAACACTCTCTCTCTCTCTCTCTCTCTCTCTCTCTCAAAAAAGTGATCTGGTCAGACAGCTTGCTAAGGCAGGTGTTTATAAAGGTCAATAAAGTATTATGGAATAAATGCTATTTTACTCAGGTTTTTATACAAGTGTCTTTATATAATGAATAAAATGTAAATTACTCCCACTCCCACTGAACATGACAGCACCTCCATTGGAAATAGAAAAGCACTCTTGGCTTTGCTAACCATTTTTGCCAACCATACATATAAGTTGTAATAACCAAGAGTCACGTTACCAATAGACACCAGCTAGATCATAGGTGTCTGAAGTTAACAGCTACAGTGACCTAAAATTCTAAAACTGAATAATTTGCTGCACATCTGAACTGCCTGTAGAGCTTAAAAAAAAAAATCCAAATGCCTAGGTTGCATCCCATAATAATTAAATCAGAATGGCTAAGAGTGAAAGTCAGGCATCCATATTTTGTAAGAATCTCCAAATGATTCCCATGCACAGCAAAGTTTGGGAACCACTGGAATAAGGTGAGAATTAAAACTGCTCATTAGAAATGAGCAACTTATTATATGAACTGAAACATAAATGTGTCATTTGCTTCCTGAGAAGTTATGTTTCAGAAAAGGACATGAAATGCATGTTAAGAATCCCCCATTTCCCCTTTACATCACACATACTTCCTAGAATAAAAAATATATAATAAATATAAAACACATAATTAACGAATATTGTCTTCAAGGGGTGTAGGATCTTTGGCCTCCCTCCAGCCTTGGTCCAGAGAGAAAGCTGGGTCTGCCCATGATCCCTCTTTCCAGGCATGGCTAACTTGCTGCTTCTTTGTCTTACCCTGCAGGGCATGGTGGAAAAGTGGCTCCAGCAGGTGGAGCAGATGATGCTTGCCAGTATGCGGGAGGTTATTAGACTTGGGATTGAAGCATATGTCCAGGTAAATGAAAATCGGAGTACACGTGCCAGGGTATTGGTACAGCAACAACAACTTTGGGATGATGATTAAGTGGATCAATTCTAACCACCCCTTTGCCTTTTCCCAAAACCCACCCCAAACCTGCTGGGTAATGCCTGGCCCCTCCGTGACCCCTCTGTGCTTCTCTCCTCTTTCCCTGTGAATCCTGGGGTGATGCACATATTTCTGGTGAAATGTTTACGGTTTGGGGCAGGTGGCACAAGACAAGATGGTTAGCCAGAACCCTCTGGCTGCTAGCCGCAAGTCCCTTCTGGGAAATGAATTGATGGCAGGAGGTCTTTTTAGAGCACCTTCCAATTAAGCATCTCTCCCTCTAGGCTTTCCGTTTACATTACACATACCCTGAACAGTACAACTCATTAAATTCCCAAAGCTTTAGGGGAAACAGGTATGATGGAAGAAAGCCAAAAGAAAAGAACTGTTGGCAATCACTCTTCAGCCAGCTCCTAGCAAGGTTAAATGTAGGAAGACCAGAGCTTTGTACTCCTTGACTTTGGGTGTCTTTTCTTACTTTCCAGGGCCCCACCCCCACGACCCCTTCCATCAAACAAAAGAATATTCATTCAGTTAACACCTTCCCACTAAAATATGGGGTACTGACCCTGCTGTCCCTCTTAGAAGTAGCATTGTAAATGAAAGGCCAGTCCTTTGTCCTATGATTTATTTTAAATAAAAAATTAAGTTAAAGAAAAACGGCTACCTGTATGGACTGACTCCATGCCGTTGCATCTAGAGCAAGAGCCAGCAACCTTTTTCTGTAAACTAAATGTTTTTATAATGTCTTCAGCTCTGTGATCCACACACACCATTTATCTTTACCCTCATAGTACAGAAGCAGCCTTGGATGATAGGTAAGAATGGGTGTGGCTGTGTTACAATACACCTTTATTTACAAAAACAAAAGCAAGGCCAGATCAGACCTCTGGGCAAGGCTAAGAAAACTGGCACATTACTGCAATATTATGTAGCCATCAAAAAGGGTGGTTATGAAAACTCTCTGTAAACCTTGACTGTAACTGTGTAAAATACTTGGGTTGGGAGCTTAAGAAAAAAAAGAAAAAAAAAAGAGTTGATGAGATTGTTGATGATTTTTTTTTTTCTCTTTCATAAAATTCAGGAAGACACAAGTCAATAATCCCAAAGATATCAAGTCTGGTAGCTTCTGAGGGTGGAGGAAGGTTTTGTGTTTGTTGAGGGGATAGGGTGGGGAATGTTTTTCAGATGTTGGTTTAAGTCAAATAAGTTGAGCTGACTATACCACCTGACCCCATCCCATACTTTCCCAGGTCCCTCGTAATCAGTGGGTCTTGCAATGGCCTGGCCAGGTGGTCATCTGTGTCTCCTCCATCTTTTGGACCAAGGAGGTGTCCCAAGCCCTGGTCGAAAAGACCCTTCCAGTAAGTGAGCATGTTATGAAGTTTGTAGAGGAGATTCAAGGTCAATTAGGATCTATAGGATATATAATTAAAGTAGCCATGTTTTCTAAACAACAGCAACAAAATCACAGCATCCAACAATGGCATAGAGAAGTCAGTGTTTTCATTGGGACAGTGGGTTGGAGAATTTGGAATTGGAGCTGTTCTGGAGTTATCTAGTATAATACCTCTCATGGTCCTTCCCAGACAGAAATTCTAGGCTGCAGTATTCTTCATTTTTATCACTTTGTTTTCAGGGGTCAACCTGGTAAAATTTCCACCAACAGAGACCTCTCTCTAGCCTTCTTCCTGGGCTAAAAGACCATATGGTCCTGTTTTCTCCTCTTCCACCATTACCTGCTTCTTGCCACCTTCAGTTCAACACAAACCCACCTACAGCTCTTCATGCAGTGTCCTCTTGAGACCAAGAGTGCTCTCAAGTCCTGCTTGTCAGATCCAGATTTGCATATTTCCAGTTAACTCCTGTCATTGAGGCCAGTGCTTGAGAGTTCAAGACCTGAATGAACTTTAGTTCAAATCCTAATACTTGGGAATCCCTGGGTGGCTCAGTGGTTTAGCGCCTGCCTTTGGCCTAGGGCATGATCCTGGAGTCCCAGGATCGAGTCCCATGTAAGGCTCCCTGCATGGACCCTATTTCTCCCTCTGCCTGTGTCTCTGTCTCTCAGTCTGTGTCTCTCATGAATAAATAAATAAAATCTTAAAAAAAAAAATCCTGATACTTTCCCTTGTTAGCTGTATGACTACGGGCAAGCTACTTAACCTGAGTCTCAGTCTCCTTGACCATATAATGAGCCGCAGTGTACCACATTGTTTTTTTTTTTTTTTTTAATTTTTATTTATTTATGATAGTCACAGAGAGAGAGAGAGAGGCAGAGACACAGGCAGAGGGAGAAGCAGGCTCCATGCACCGGGAGCCCGACATGGGATTCGATCCCGGGTCTCCAGGATCGTGCCCTGGGCCAAAGGCAGGCGCCAAACCGCTGTGCCACCCAGGGATCCCAGTGTACCACATTGTAGTACAACATCATAGTACAGTATTGTTGGAAAGTTAAATGAGATGGTAGCAAGTTAGTACTAGAGCCCAGGCTATGAGCCCCACAAGGCAGAGACCATGTCTATTTTGCTTACTATTATATTTCCTGGAGTTATTGCAATGCTGAGCACATAGTAGGTGTTCAATAAATATTTACTGAACAAATGAATGGTAACTTCATTCCCAACCTTTTTACCATGGTATAATTTCCCATGATTATCTCATCAGACCTTCTGCTACTCCCCTCTCAGATGACTGGCTGCAGACCAGAAAATATTTCAATTTACTATATTTTGCTTTATACCTTAAAATTAGAACATTAGCATTTGACCAAGGTTCAAATTTCTACACATTCCATGTTGATAATTCCTACAAACATATTGCACTTTACACTTGCAAACTGCTTTCACTGAATTTCATTTCAAACTTTTTGAAACACTAAAAAATTCTGATTTTTATGACAGCATCTCTGTCCCCTAATTTTCCTACATGTAATAAGGGGAGACTGTTTCTCATTACACACTCCAGCCCTGGAGTGTATATATGCTGAATAATGTGGCTCAGCATCCTAAAAGAAGCAGGTGTTGATACAGGATCGCTATCCATCCATCCGTCCATCCATCCATCCATTGTTCATTTAAAAAATATTTATTTGACATCTGTTCCATGCTGGAATGATGCTACAAAGCAAAGTGAATTAGAGTTGAATAAGAAAGACATGGTCCCTGTCCTTGTGGATTTACAGTCTAGTGAGGGAGATAAAAAGTCTCTTTGATAGAACTGTGATGAGGAAAGTATGGGGATCCAGGAAGCATGGGGAGGAAGGAGAGAAGCAAGAGAGGAATTAGGATTGGAAACAATTTCCCAGAAAATTGGTGTCTAAGAGGAGACATAAAATATAAATAGGAATTCGCCAAGCAAAGAACAGGAGAAAGAGTGTTCCAGAGAGAAAGAGAGAGACCAGAATGTGCAAAAATCTGAAGATGAAAAATATGGTGCATTCCAGCAACTGAAGACACTTGGGTTCAGAATAACTGTGGAATGGTTGTGGTTTAAAAAGATGTATGGAAAAAAAAAATATATATGTATGGAGCAGCCTCATCATGAAGGGTTTTCCAGACCCACAGAAAGGGCAATGGGGAAGCATTTGAAAGGCTTTTTAAATTTTAGTTTATTTTTTGCTGTGTGACAGGTACTTTATTAATAATAATAACTGTCAGTATTTACTGGGTACTTTATTCACATTGTGCCAAGTGCTTCACCATCTCATTTAATCTTCAAAACAGCTCCAAGAGGTAACTGTAATCATCTAGACTCAACAGAACAAGATACTGAGACTCAAAGGGTTAATATGGTTTACCCAGAACTGCATAGCTAGGAAGTGGGGAAGGTGAACTATGAACCTAATGTGGTCTCTGGTTTTTTTCCTTTTAAAAATTTATTTCTATTTTTTAACTCCTTATTTTCAAGTGATGTCAGCCTTACAAGTAATGATGCAATAATAATACAAAGAATTTTCATATATCCTTCATCGAGAATCCCCCAATATTAACATTTTAAATAACCACACTACAATTATCCCAATCTGGAAACCAGCAGTGATGCAAGATACAATCTTATCTAATCTTTTAAATTGACTAATCTAGGGCAGCTCTGGTGGTTTAGTGGTTTAGCGCCACCTTCAGCCCAGGGCGAGATCCTGTAGACCCGGATCGGGTCCCTGCGTGGAGCCTGTTTCTCCCTCTGCCTGTGTCTCTGCCTCTCTCTCTGTGTCTCTCATGAATAAATAAAATCTTAAAAAAAAAAACTATAAAAAAGAATAAAAAGACTGTACTTTAAAAAAATAATAAATTGGCTAATCTAAATTTAGCCATTTGCCCCACTGATGTCTTTTTGTCTCATCTGGGGTCCATTCCAGGATTACAGTTTGTGTACATTTACCTTTTACATCCCCTGTGTCTCCTTTAATCTGAAAAAGTTTCAGATTGTTTCTTGTTAATTCAGATTTATTGCATAATTTATATACAGTAAAATTTACCCATTTTAATGTACAGTTCTGAGTTTCAGCAAGCACATACATTTGTGTAACCACCATCACAATCAACATATAGAACCAGTTCATGCCCCTCCCCTCCAAATTCCCTCAAGCCCTTTGTAGCAACCCCTTCCCCTGCTCCAGCTTCTGGCAATTACCCCTCTTTTGTCTGCTCCTATGGTTTTGTCTTTTCCACAATAATAACAAAAAAAATCAAGGTATGTAGTCTTTCAAACTTGGCTTCTTTCAGTTAGCATAATGCATTTGCAATTTGTCTAGAGGCTAATGAAGGGGGTGAGGAAAAGGGAACTGAAGGGATAGCTTGGGCCATGGGGTGGTAGAGGGTACCATTCCCTAAGACGGGGTTACAGGGGAGAATCCAACTTAACCAGTTGTCCCCTCCTTTGCCCCTGCCAGGATTTTCTGAAAAAGAGCAACGATCAGATTGCACAGATTGTCCAGCTGGTGCGAGGGAAGCTGAGCAGCGGGGCTCGACTCACTCTCGGGGCCCTCACGGTCATTGATGTCCACGGTGAGCGAGGAGAGAGGCCTCTCTGGCATTGCTGACTGTCTAAAAACAGCAGCCAGGCTCGCTGCTCTCCATTCCTCTGGATGGAGTGATTCAGGGTCCCTTTTCCCTTTAGGGAGAGGCTTCTCCAACTAACTGAGAGTAAGGTGAGGAGGTAAGGAGAGAAGCTCAGGTTTCTTGAGAATCTCCAGCATGTTTTCCCCTCCCATCCCCGCCCTTGTTTCCAGGAAACCTCCAAGCAGGACTCTCGCCAAGACAATGGGCAACCAAAGCGATTTCTGAGATTCACCAACTAGGAATGATTTCTTGAGGCTACCATAGCTAATATTTTTTAATACTCACCGGTGCCAAGCTTTGTGCTGAGTGCTCAACATACATTATTTCATTTTTATACATACTTCTCAAATTGAGAACCTGAGGCTTGTTTACCTAAGCTATATGAGTGTATCCAGAGGCCTACAGCTAATAAGTAGCAAAGGCTGTTTTATAATTTGATGTAATTGGTTTTATTGTAATTCTATGTCTGTCTGATTCCAAACCCAGGAGACTGGAAATGGGCAGTGTATGCAAGGAGGAAGCGGGAGAGAGATAATGTCTTCCAGCACTTACCTTTAAAAAAAAAAAAAAGAAGGGGAGGAGGAGGAAGAACTGGGGCCTTTATATAAAACAAACCACCCCCTCACCCTCACTCCATCACCACCAAGGAAACTAGGGCTGGACTAGCTGGTTGCCTGGAAACAGTGTCTTTCTTGTTCATACTTCCAGCTTCCTACTGGCATTTCATGGCATCTTATTCTCCTTAAGGTTGATGCTCTTTTCAATCTAATTTCTCTTGGATAGACGAGCATGCAATCAGGGAGAGAGAAGGGAAAACGTGATCTTCATTTGGTAGGAACTGAAGATGTGGTTATTGCCCAGGGTACCCCAGAGTGGTTGTGTTCACACACATGCACACGCACACACACACACACACACACACACACACAGAGCATCGTGCAAGCATTCCCAACTCAGTCCCTTGAGATTCACCTTCCTTGGGACACCTGGGTGGCTCTGCGGTTTAACACCTGCCTTCGGCCCAGAGTGTGATCCTGGAGTCCTGGGATCGAGTCCCACATCGGGCTCCCTGCATGGAGCCTGCTTTTCCCCTTGCCTGTGTCTTTGCCTCTCTCTCTCTCTATGTCTCTCATTAATAAATACATAAAATCTTTTTAAAAAGGGGGGCGGGCAGCCCAGGTGGCTCAGTGATTTAGTGCTGCCTTTGGCCCAGGGCCTGATCCTGGAGACCCAGGATCGAGTCCCACATAGGGCTTCCTGCATGGAGCCTGCTTCTCCCTCTGCCTGTGTCTCTGCCTCTCTCTCTCTCTCTCTCTGTGTGTGTGTGTGTGTGTGTCTCTCATGAATGAATAAATGAAATTGTTTTTTTAAAAAAAAAGCATATTTAAAAAAAAAGAGAGAGATTCACCTTCCTCTTGGGTCTCTCATGGAGACCCCTACTCCTGCTACCACTCTATGATTTCCCTCAAGAACCTGGAGGAGTATCAAATTCCTCAGGAAGGACAGGAGAGCTGTTGGTATAATCTTCAAAGACTCTTCTAGAGGGTTTTGGATTTCACTATCATAAAGACTTCTCTTCGCAAAGAGACAGTAGACTTATAGGAGTGTCCCTTTACAAAGTTATGTTTCTGAGATACTAAATTCGAGCTGCTGCCCTACTTTTTTTTTTTTTTTTAAAGTAGGCTCTACGCCCAGCGTGGGGCTTAAACTCACAACCCTGAGATCAAGACCTGAGCTGAGATCAAGAGTTAGATGCTTAACCAACTGAGCCACCCAGGTGCCCCTGCTGTCCTAGTTCTGAGATCTCAATAGCTCTCACCTAAGAGTTCCCTAAAAAATAGCTAATGATTCTTAGAAACCAATGTTCACTCTTCAACTTCAGGGCTTCCTATCACTGTGAGAAAATTAAATTAGGCTCATAATCTTGTGACAGAAAGAAGGAAACCCAGAAGTATATTTCCCTTCTGGTTTCTCAGGCCCCCTAATGGAAAAGCTGTATCTAACCATGAGTTCATGGGGCCCCTTCCCTTGCCAACTGCATCAGGCCAAGCTGATTATGTTCCCCTAGGATATCCTAGAAGTCTGGAACAGGGCCCAAAGGGTCATACTGGGGATATGACAGCATTTGGGATAACTACAATATTGCAAAGCTCTTTGGGTCAGTACCCCAAGAATTTGGGAATGATAACAGTAGCTAGTATTTATATAATCTTTCTTTTCTTTCATCTATCTGTATCTGCATATTTGTGTAGATGTGCAGATATGCAGATATTTATATATGTAGTTATATATATGTACGTATAGATATATATGTGTGTGTGATATATGTCTGTACATATAGTTGACCCTTGAATGACATGGGTTTAAACTGTACAGGTCCACTTACATGAGAATTTTTTGGGGGTAAATACAATACTGTAAATGTACTTTCTCTTCTTTATGATTTTCTTAAACATTTTCTCTAGCTTTATTGCACATTATATAATACATAAAACTTACAAAATATGTATTAATTGTTATCTGTAAGGATTCCAGTCAACAGTAGGCTATTAGTAATTAAGTTTGAGGAGAGTCAAAAGTTACACATAGATTTTTTTCTATATTGTAGATGGGCACCCCTAACCCCCAAGTTGTTCAAGGGTCAACTGTATACAGTTAATCCTTCTAATAACCTTATAATAACCCTATAAAGCAGGTACTGTGTTATCCTCATAGAGAGGTTGAGTAACTTGCCCAAAGTCACATAGCTAGTTAATGGCAGAATCAGAATTTGGATCCAGGCAGTCTGATTCCAGAGGATGTGCTTTTAATGCCTCTGCCGCATTGTCTGAGAGTAGACAGTGCAGCAGATTCTCTGCCTGGCTCCTTGGGAGAAGCAAAGACCAGCTTCTGAAAGAAATTACTACCTGCAAGTCAGGACTGGGCAGGGAGGCTAGTTGAGCCTGAAACTGGAGAGTGAGGGATGGCCTAGATTATGTCCTCAGACCTCCTCTGAGCAGTCTGTGGACATAGAAGTATGCTGACAGTTCTGCATTTGTATGTTTCTATGTCTGCGTCTGTCTCAACAGCTCGTGATGTTGTGGCCAAGTTATCTGAGGACAATATCTGTGATCTGAACGATTTCCAGTGGATCTCCCAGCTGCGCTACTACTGGAATTCAGAGAATGTGCATGTGCAGATGATCACCACAGAAGCCTTGTATGGCTATGAGTACCTGGGGAACTCCCCCCGACTGGTGATTACACCCCTCACTGACCGCTGCTACAGGTAACCTCTGCCCCCTCACCTAGACTCAAAGGGTGAATAGAGAATTTCAGAAGGAAAATCTTCTGAGGAAGAAGGTGAGGGACATCTTGACTTTGTGACTTTACATTTCAAATTCTCAGATTTTAGAATTTTGCCCTTAGTTACCATGGTCCCACAGATGGTCATGGAAATTAGGTGGTAGGCCAGAAAAAAGAACCTGGTAGGAGTCCTAATGCAAATTAATACGACCAAATCAACAAGCAGAACATTGATGCCTGTCCTTAACAATGCCACAGTACTTAAGTAGAAAGCTCTCCCATGGCAGGAATCAAGATGGTGCCTGGAGATCCCATGGATAAAGAGAAAAAGGGCCAGGTGAAGGAGTCTGACAAGGAGCTCCAAGCTTGG
Source organism: Canis lupus baileyi (assembly GCF_048164855.1). NCBI lineage: Eukaryota > Metazoa > Chordata > Mammalia > Carnivora > Canidae > Canis > Canis lupus. The sequence continues at coordinate 53,299,534 of NC_132845.1, read as the reverse complement.
CCATCCAGTCTGGTGGCGAGATGTAGTCATTTTGTGCTCAGTAAAGTGCTTTCCTTGGTGTTCATAACATTAGAAATCTGAACTCTGTGGATGTGTCTGTCAACTTTATGATATTTAGATTTTCTTTGATTAAAGTGCAGTTTTTTGTAATCATAAAGATAATTCTTGAGTATTTTTTCAAAGTCCATAGTGATTTATTTTCTGTGTTCTGTGATTTTTAGTCTTCAATCATTCATTTATTTCACCTGTTATTTAATTTTTTTTTTTAAATTTTTTTTTTTAATTTTATTTATGATAGTCACAGAGAGAGAGAGAGAGAGAGAGAGAGAGAGAGAGGCAGAGACACAGGCAGAGGGAGAAGCAGGCTCCATGCACCGGGAGCCTGACGTGGGATTCGATCCCGGGTCTCCAGGATCGCGCCCTGGGCCAAAGGCAGGCGCCAAACCGCTGCGCCACCCAGGGATCCCTCACCTGTTATTTAGTATCCACTTCTTAAACTCTCCTGTGTATCATGCATGCCCTCAAGAAACCCTCAACCTAATGGGGTCAGGGAACAAGACATACTCAGATAAGTATAAGATGATATGTTAACTGAAACTATAGTGAAGAACACATCATTAATTTCTAACATTTATTTTGCCCTTGTTCTTATCAAACTGAATCAAATACAGGTCCTGAACTCAAGAGTTCATAATCCAGTGGGGGAAATATAGGTATTTCCACCACTGCATTAGCACTGGGAATCTTTAGAATCTGGAGTTAATGAAGATTTTTAACTTTTATTTAATTCATTTATGTATATATTCATTTATCCATTCAAACAAATGTTTATGGACGCCACCATGCACTAGGCTCTAAGGTTATAGCACCAAGTAAAACAGAATTTCTTATAATGATGAAATATGTTGGTCATGTAATCAGTGAAAAAAATTAAAGTTATTTGTACAAGTCAAAATGAAATAAAGCAAAAAAAAAAAGAAAGAAAGCAAAAGTCAGCTTCTTTCCAGTGTGTTAGGACTTGGGCAGGGGGGAAGGACTTGGGCACTAAATTCTTTTTTTTTTTTTTTTTTGAGAAGGAGATAGGTGGGGGAGGGGCAAAAGGTGAAAGAATTTTAAGCAGGCTCCATGCTTAGCATGGAGCCTGATATGGGGCTCGATCTCACAACCCTGAGATCATGACCTGAGCTGAAATCACAAGTCAGCTGCTTAACCAACTGAGCCACCCAGGTGCCCCATTGGGCACCAAATTTTTATTTTTTCCCCTTAGGACGCTGATGGGGGCTTTGAAGCTGAACCTTGGTGGAGCTCCAGAAGGACCAGCTGGCACAGGCAAGACAGAAACCACCAAAGATCTGGCCAAAGCTTTGGCCAAGCAGGTAGGGAAATGCTGTGTATTCTTACCCTCACTTTCCTTTCCTCTCTGGACTTCTGTCCCAGAGAGTTGGCATGAAGTTCAAGATGGCTTAAGGGGAGAGTCAGAGTGGGGCCCTGGTTCCTGCTGTGGAATAGGAAGAGAGGAGCCCCACTTGTGTTTCATGTGCAGAGTAATTCAGATATGAGGGAACTCATCCCTAACAGTGTCTACATCCTCCTTCTCTCTAGTGTGTAGTCTTCAACTGCTCAGATGGTCTGGATTACAAAGCCATGGGGAAGTTTTTCAAGGGGCTAGCCCAGGCTGGAGCATGGGCCTGCTTTGATGAATTCAACAGGATTGAGGTAATGCTGCAACTTCCCTGCAGAGCAGGAGTTGATACAGGAGCCTTTTTCTGGGTTCTCAGCTCCTCTGTGACAGGGCCTTATGTGTCCTCTAAGATCCCTGCACAAAATACTCAATGAGCTAAACAAAACAGTCCCAGGAAGACAAAGTACATTTTTATATACATATTCATCGTCATCATATTCACTCACTTATTCAAAAATTTATGGAGCAGCTAGTATATGTCATATACTCTGCAATTGTTCATGACACAAAGATAAGGTAAGAAATGAGTGTTAAAATTTAGCAAAGGGAAATAATTAAATGAAACAAATAGAAAATGATATAGAAGTCTATAGTAGTGGTACAAAGGAGCCATCACAAAAGAGAAAGGGTGATTAGTTCTATTAGTTCTATTCGGGTGGGGAATTTAGGTCAGGAAATGTAAACATGCATTTAGAACCAATAAACAATGTTTGAATACATATGATGGGTGAAACATTATGCTACGTGCTAGAACAAAGATAAAATACTATGGAAATAAGTAACACACACGTACACCAATTTTCTTTCTCTTTACCAAAACCCCAAATCATGATCTTAATTTTAAATGTCTGGTTCTCAGATGATTGGATTTTGTCATTGCTAAGTGAGGGGAACTCTGGCAGAGTGGGGTGATGGCTGTCAAAGCAGTTAACATCAGTCAGCCATTCTCACCCCAGGTAGAAGTGCTGTCTGTGGTGGCTCAGCAGATTCTCAGCATTCAGCAAGCCATTATCCGGAAGCTAAAGACATTCATCTTTGAAGGCACTGAGCTCTCTCTAAACCCAACCTGTGCTGTCTTCATCACCATGAACCCCGGGTATGCTGGCAGGGCTGAGCTGCCAGACAACCTCAAGGTAAACATCAGTGTGTATAAATTCTGGGTGTACTTTATGGTAGTAACCGAGGATCCGTTGTTGTCAAGCAGGAATTGTGAGGTATTCTCATTTTTCAGGATAAGATAGAAATTGGGATTTCTACATGTAATCTGATTTTGTGATCCTACCTCAATGCAAACAAAACAAAACAAAACAAAACAAACCACTGTATGCCAAACAAAAGCATCTAATTATAAGACAGCATCAAAGTTAGACACAGAAAGCTCTGGAAAGCTCTGAGAAACCTAGGCTGAACCAGGGGCACCTGGGTGGCTCAGGTTAAGATCTCAGGGTCCTGGGATTGAGCCCCATGTCTGGCTCCCTGCTGAGTGGGGAGTCTGCTTCTCCCTCTCCCTCTGCCCTCCCCCTACACATGCTCATGCTCTCTCTTTTGCTCTCTCTCATTCTCTCTCTAATAATCTTTAAAAAAAAAAAAAAAAAAACCTAGGCTGAACAACCTGGAGCTCCTCTTTATTACTATGGTTAAGCCAAGGTGGTGTCTATACCAAAGCAGACTATTCCAACCAGCTACAGAGATGACAAGAAAGCATATATCTCCCAGTGCCTACTACTGATCTGGCCTGAGTTACAGCGTGACAATAGCCATTGATCCTGCTCCTAGTGGAGAAGGAAGGTGCCTCTGAAGTGAAGAGAGTCACCCAGGCCATATTCAGGGGAATAGGCTATAGATGACCTTAACATGCTGCTCTCATGGGAAGAAAACCCTAAAGTACAAGATGGCTGGATCTCCTCCTATGGGAAGAGACTCTAGCACTCTAACGGTATGAAAAAAGGTACCAGAGAGAGACTTCCAGGCCTGCTTCTTTATGGATTTTCTTCTAAGTCATTGCTCCATCTCCCTGAGTAGAAGACACAAGAGAGAACCAGCCAAACCCATATGGGTATGTAACCTGCCAGAAATGCATCTGATCAGTGCTCTGGAATCTTTTTTTTCTTAAGATTTTATTTATTTATGCATAAGAGACACAGAGAGAGGCAGAGACATAAGTAGAGGGACAAGCAGGCTCCCTGCAGGGAGCCCAGTGCAGGACTCAATCCCAGAACCCCAGGATCATGACCTGAGTCAGAGGCGGATGCTCAACCAATGAGCCACCCAGGCGTCCCAGTGCTCTGGAATCTTATTCAGACCCTTTCTCCCTGCCCTCCAAATGGAAAAGAATCAGGGAGATCCTTAGGAATGGCTCCTCCCTCAAAGCCAGCCTAGGCCAGTGAGTACCAAAGTAGAATTTGGACCCACATTTCTTATTTTTACCACCCAATCATTGTGACTTCCCCTTACACCCTTCCCCCAGCCAACAACCCTGTTAGGTCTGCATAAGCAGGTTTCATGAGACAGTGTGGTATAGCAGACAACATCAGGGTTTGATGTTAAGAGGCCTAGGTTCTAGTCCTGGCTCTACCTCTAACTAACTGCTTGACTTCTCCTCTAAGATCTAAGGTAATAACAAGAGCTGATGTTTATTAAGCACTCGCTATGTGCCATACACTTTTCTAAGCACTTCACTTATATGATAACATTTATTCTCATGAGGGTGGTATGGTTGTTGGCTCATTTTGAGATGAAATAACTAGAGGAGTTAGATTACTTGCTCACAGCCACATTACTTGCTACCTAACAGAGCAAGGACTCAAATCAAGATCTGATATTAAAAAAAAAAAAAAAAAGATCTGATATTAAGATTGGTCCTGCATTCCTAAATGATTGCCTCTGTCCCTATTGAACACAGAAAGGGTCTGATAGTTGAATGATGCTCATTTGGCATAGGATAATGAGGTGTTGTTAGAATATCAGCACCTAGGGCCTTCCACAAAACTATTGAGGGACATGGTATGACAACATGTCAGGCCAGTGGGGAAGGTAGCTGAGCAGTGGATCTGTCCAACAAAGATGGTCCCTCTGCATTTTCTCTTCCTGCTTTCCTTTCCTTGATTTCACTAGAGTGGCCTGAAAACCATACTGCTTCTTCTCTTTGCACCTGTAGACTTACCTTCCCCGAGTGTTCACTGTATGTGTTCAGGTTCTCAATGGCCATTTCTTTTCTAGGCCTTATTCCGGACAGTAGCCATGATGGTGCCAGATTATGCCCTTATTGGGGAAATCTCTCTCTACTCCATGGGGTTTCTGGACTCTAGAAGGTATGTTACATTGACTTTCCAGTAGGTTCTAAAGGCTCTGAAAGAGTACCGTCTGTGTGATAGATTCAAGGTAAGTTGCCCATTGGAAGAAGAGAGAGGAACTCAAGAAATGTCCATTCCCTAGTTGATCTGAAAGCACATAGCCCCGGCTTTTTTGTCGACCCTATCCCTGGCCAGGAAATGGCCCAGATGCCTAAGTAAGGGCCTCCTCTCTCTTTATGTATCCTTGGACTTCTGCTAAAGAAATTGGCCTTTATATCCCAACCCTACTCCACACACACAAACACACACACACAAACACACACATACATGCACACAAACACATACACACATGCACAGCTTAAGGCAAGAGTTTAAAACATGAAATTATGCCAAGGTTGAAGAGGAAAATTTTAATATAATTTGTAATTAACATTGTTATCATCATAACATTTACTGACTTAAAAAAGTAAAGCATGTACATGGAAAAAAATTGTCATGTTATAGAAGTAAATAAAGGTAGTTTCTTCTCAGTGACCTTGTGTCTCACTCTCTGGGGATTAACATTGTTAATAGTTGGATGTTTCTTCCAAAACTTGTGTGTGTGCATGTACTTGTACATTCACATATATGTGTAGAAGTATCACACATGTAATTTCTTATATGATAGATTGTATACATATGTGTGTGCTTGCTGTTTTATTCCTAACTTTGAAAGAATTAGAAGGCTTCCTTAGTTCATCATGGTAGTTACCATGGTAACTTCTTCTCTTAGAGGAGAAGTAACTACCGTGGTAGTTCAAATGATAGTTCTCCATCAAGTCCATGAGCAAGCCTGATTCCTGAAGGGACAGGACACTGGGATGTTGGGAATGTCTGCTGAGCAGGAGCTGGTCCTCTCTGGCAATCTGCAGATGTATTTCTGCCCTCCTAGTCTCGCTCAGAAGATTGTGGCGACCTACCGCCTGTGCTCAGAGCAGCTGTCCTCACAGCATCACTATGACTACGGCATGCGGGCAGTCAAGTCTGTGCTCACGGCTGCTGGCAACCTGAAGCTCAAGTATCCTGAAGAGAATGAGAGTGTTCTGTTGCTCCGGGCCTTGCTTGATGTTAATCTGGCCAAGTTCTTGGCTCAAGATGTCCCTCTGTTTCAGGTATGCAGTGCTTTGGGACCTCGGCCAAGCACTGAGACTCAGTTTCTAAAGGCGAACTATTTGTCTGGCACTTTCTCCATCTCCAACCAGCAACCCCTACCACCAGACACCCTCCCTCGAAGTTAGATAATAATAGTGATGGCACTAGCCCTGTCTAGTTCCTGATTTTAATAAAAATGGTTTCACTGATAGAATAATAGCTGCCATTGGGTTTGGGTAGGTTTTTTTTTTTAACCAAATGTAGTTTTCTTTTGTAATTATTTTAATGCCTCTCTTCCTTATCAGACTGTGAGTTCCATAAAGACAGAAATCATGACTATCTTATTCATTCCCAGTACATTAATTGTCAAACAATACAGACTTATTAAATATTTATTGCCTTGTAAAAATTTTTTGGGAGGGAAATCATGTCTTACAGATAGTGTTGGACTTTGTATTTGTTGATGAGTTTTGGCATAGAAAAATGAGGTTTGGAATTTTAAAAAGATTTCTGCTGTCTATAAATCTCATTTTCAGAAAATATTGAGGTCATACCTCTGATAATTCATCCTTTCCACTTTCTCTCAAATTCTTGTTAACAGGGAATTATATCAGATTTGTTTCCTGGAGTTGTTCTTCCAAAGCCAGACTATGAAGTTTTTATGGAGGTACTGAATGAAAACATCAAAAAGATGAAACTCCAACCAGTACCTTGGTTTATTGGGAAAATTATCCAGGTTAGTTCCCTGTGTCCATATAGGAATGTACCTGGTTTATGTACACTGAAGTCAGGAATTGGAATTGTGGTAGACTGGAACTGAATGACAGCGATCAGAGGTGCCTAGATACAGATGGGGGTGCCTTCGGGTCTCATTTCTAGGAGGTGAAGTTGAAATCCAATGTTTTTCCTCTGACCATCTTCCATGGGGTACCTTTTTTTTTTTTTTTTAATTTGGGGATGAAACAAAACATTTGAGGGTGTTGGGCTTGAACTAGTCAGGACTTTCTCAGTTTCCAGTGATAGAAACCCACCTCAAACCATCTTGGTCAACAAGAGGGAATCTGTTCATTTACCTAACTTAAAAAGCCCAGGTGTATTTGACCTCAGACACTCAGATCTCAGATCTCAGATCTGAAAACCTTTCTCTTCATCTCTGGGCTGTCTCTGAGTTACAACTTCATTTTTGGTTGGGTCCCAGCAGCCTCAGTTTCAGATTGTCCCAGGGTCAAGCCCAGAAGGAAAAAGAGCATTGCTCTCCAAATTGCTTCAGCATAAAGTCTCAGTATTAGCTTTGAAGTGTGCTTTACTTTGAAGTAAAGTCACATGACCACCCCAGAACCAATTACCGGGAAGATCATTTATATTTTACAGATAAGTCTTTTTTTTTTTTTTAAGATTTTATTTATTTATTCATGAGAGACACAGAGAGAGAAAGAGAGAAAGGCAGAGACACAGGCAGAGGGAGAAGCAGGCTTCATGCAGGGAGACTGACGTGGGCCTCAATCCCGGGTGTCCAGGATCAGGCCCTGGGCTGAAGGCAGTGCTAAACCGCTGAGCCACTCAGGCTGCCCTACAGCTAAGTCTTTTAAGTCAGACAGTCTTCTGTCCAAATCCTGGCTCTGCTACTGATAAGCATGGGCAAGTTACTTAACCTCTCTTGGGCTCAGTATTCATTCCCACCACTAGATGCTAGTAAGTAATACCTGAGTGGATTAAATGAAATAATCTAGGTAAATCCCTTGATACTTAGCACATTGGTAGGTACAGAGCAAATAAGAGTACCCATTTCTTAAATAATACGGAACCTAAAAATGTATGTATTTATCCAAAAGATATTTACTTATTTGAGAGAGATAGAAAGAGTGAGAGAGAGAGAGAGTGTGTGTGTGTGTGAGGGGGTGGAGGGGCAGAGAGAATCTTAGGCAGGCTCCATGCCCAGTGTGGAGCCAGATGCAGGTCTCAATCTCACAACCCTGAGATCATGACCTGAACTTAAATCAGGAGTCAGACGCTTATCCAACTGAGCCACCCAGGTGCCCCTATCCAAGAGATATTTAGACTATAGATCATAAAAAAGGCTACAGTTCATCAGAGGTAGAAGTGACTGTGGGAATCCCCGTTTCAGTCCCTCATTCCCCATTGACTTCTGACTAGCTTGAAGTTCTGGGAGGTCTGCAATGATTAACTGCTTAAATGTCTCCTCCCAGATCTACGAGATGATGCTGGTAAGACATGGCTATATGATTGTTGGAGACCCCATGGGCGGCAAGACCTGTGCTTATAAAGTCTTGGCTGCAGCTCTGGGTGATTTATACGAAGGTAAAGCCCATATCCCTGGCTTCATGGGAGCATAGGACTTCCCCCTAGGTTGGCTCGCTCCATGGAGATAATGCCAGGCTGTTAGTTTTGCCATCCCTGGATTGTAACATCAGAGCCAGAAATAGAACATGGTACACAGATGTCTGCAAGCAGAAAATAAAGGTGGGGGTGGGGGAGCTTTAACAGGGATTTTATGTGCATCTTATTAAGTGGAGGAATTTTCGCTTATTTCTCACATGCTGAATAATAGCTTCTCCAAAGACTTTTTTTCTTAAGATTTTATGTATTTATTCATGAGAGACAGAGAGAGAAAGGCAGAGACACAGACAGAGGGAGAAGCAGGCTCCATGCAGGGAGCCTGATATGAGACTGATCCTGGGTCTCCAGGATCACACCCTGGGCCCAAGGCAGGCGCTAAACTGCTGAGCCATCCGGGGATTCCCCTCCAAAGACTTTCCAATGAGAGAGAAACTCCTGCCACTGTCCTAAACAAATTATCCTGAAAGCCAATTATTGCATGGTTTCTTTTCTTCTCCTTTTTTCTTTTCATCATTTCTTCCCCTCTCTTCCCTTCCTTTCCCTTTTCCTTTTTTCTCCCTCCCTCCTTCCACCCCTTTCCTCCTTCCTCCCATTTGATGTAGAAGATAAAACCTCAGGCTTTTTTTTTTTTTCTTTTTTAAAGATGTTATTTATTTATTCATGAGAGACACAGAGAGAGAGGGAAGCAGAGACACAGGCAGAGGGAGAAGCAGGCTCCCTGGGGTGGGGAGCCAATGCAGGACTCAATTCTAGGACCCTGGGATCATGCCCTGAGCTGAAAGCAGACACTCAATCACTGAGCCACCCAGGGATCCCAAAACCTCAGACTTTTGAATCAGAGCCAGATCTTGGACAAATGACTAAAGCTCTCTTAGCTTCTGTTCCCCACGTGTGAAATGGGATTGTTGTGAGAATTAAATGAGATTATGCAGGAAAATAACCTAGCACAGTTCCTGCTTGACAAATGAAAGCTATGTGTATTGCCAGAGCAACAATTTTGAAGTTTTTTCCTTCATAAAAAAGCAAGCCTGTGTTTTTGTTTATTTTTTTATTTTTTTAAAGATTTTATTTATTTATTCATGTGAGACGGGGGGGTGGGGGGAGGCAGAGACACAGGCAGAGGGAGAAGTAGACTCCATGCAGGGTGCCTGACATGGGACTCGATCCCCGGTCTCCAGGATCACACTCTGGGCTGAAGGCGGCACTAAACCGCTGAGCCACCCAGGCTGCCCCTGTTTGTTTATTTTTTTAAAGATTTATTGATTTATTTTAGAGAGTGAGAGAGTAGAGGGGAGAGGCAGAGAGAGAGAGAAATCCAAGCAGACTCAGTGCTCTTGACTTAGTACTGGATCTTAAGACCTTGAGATCATGACCTGAGCTGAAACAAGAGTCAGATGCTCAACCAGCTGTGCCACCCGGGCACCCCACAAGCCAGCAGTTTTGAAAAGCAATGCCTTATATTTACACAATTCCTTCCAGTACTTCATCTTAACATGTTTTTTCTAACAATATTTGTTGACTTGAGTTGCTGTTGGATTTTTGAGGTTTTTTGTTTTGGAGACTAATGTGGCCTACGAACTAATTAGGGAGTTTCAAACTTCATATTCTGGTCATGTGAACACAGTTTAGGAAACTAAATGAAGAGAAAAGAGGCTTCCCTATTACTTTTGCCTTGGGATTCTGCAGAAATGGTTCTTTATTTAGTTCATGGTTCAGGCACTCCAACTTTTCCTTACTCTGAAGAATCATGTACAAGTGTGGTTATTTTCAACTCTTTTATCAGGTGCACTTGATGTGCCATCTATTAGCCTGTGTTGGATCCTAGTACTCTCATGGTGTGACTGTCTCAGAGGCCACTTGCTGAACAACTAAGAAGAGGTTTCAGGACTAAACTAGTCCTTCAGATAGAGGCGGGGGTGGGGGAGTAATGAGTATTTTCTAGAATCTTTTACATGTAAGCTGTTATCTCAAGTCAAAGCCAAGGTTCTTAGGGTAGTTGTGACAGCCAGGTACATAAAGACATCTGGTAGCACGGACCTCCCTCTCTCCCTTACTACTTGAGTTCATTTCAGCCCAAGCAGATTTCTTTAGATCTTTAGCATATTTGCCCTGTTTGAAATGAGACCCAAGAAAATATGCTGGGACACTAATGGGCATAATAACCTACATTTAAGTCATTGCACATCCAGATATCCTGATCTTTATAATGACTGAGTACGAATTTTATAAGGACTCTCCTAGGATGGCATATTCTTGACGGTTGGTCAGTCTGAGATGGCATTACCTCTTGTCTAATGTTCTGGTCTTGCCAGAACCTGTGTAACTCATGTTGGACCTTCTTGCCCAGCCAACCAGATGGACGAATTTGCTGTGGAGTACAGGATCATCAACCCCAAGGCCATCACCATGGGGCAGCTCTATGGGTGCTTTGACCCAGTGAGCCATGAATGGACAGATGGTATCCTTGCCAATGCTTTCCGGGAGCAAGCGTCTTCAATGTCTGATGAACGCAAGTGGATTATATTTGATGGGCCAGTAGATGCTGTTTGGATTGAAAATATGAACACAGTTCTGGATGACAATAAAAAGGTACTACTTAGTGTCCTATCACTGTTACATAGGTATGGTATAAATTCTCTTATTCAAGTAATTGACCAAAACTATATAATGCATACATTTATTGCAGTAAGAATAAATGCCCCACAAGAAAGTAACAGCTTATGAATTACGCTTCTGTTTGTACTTGTAGTTGGTAAGCTTTGTATGTTTAGGGATAATGTTGCATTGTAGTTAAAAGCCTAGGTATTGATATCATATTGAATCACCAGCTCTAGAATTGAGCTGTTGGACCTCAATTTCCTCATTTGTTAAAAGGTAGTAACAGAATAGGGATATTGGCAATTAAACAAGTAGCACATACATTGTGCCTGATATGTGGAATGTGTTTTGGTTATCCATTGCTGTATACTTAGAGACTTAAAACAGCCATTTACTTTGCTCATAATATTGTGGATTATAAAGTTTGGAAGGGCTCAGCTGGGTTTCCATGTGCCTTGGGTGTCTCACTTAGTGAGCTTGGAACAGTGGCACTTCTTACATGGTAGTTAATTTTCCAAAAGGCAGGAAGTGACAGCTTCCAGAAAATTAAGAGCTGTAGTTGGAACTGGCATAGCATCGCTTTTTCTCAATTCTATGAGTCTAAGAAGTCACAGGGCCTGCCCAGATTCAAGGGAGTGGGGAGAGAGGCTCCACTTCTTGATGGAGCAGGGCAAGGCCACTTTGCAAAAACACACATGGGATGGAAGCTGTCACTGCAACAGTCTTTGGAAAATATATTCTGCCACAGTAAGCATAGCACCTAAAGAGCTTGGACTCTGGAGCTGGATAGCCTGAGTTCAAACTCTGCACTGCCACCTCCAGCTGGATGAACCAAGGCAAGCTATTCAGTTTCATCATCTGTAAAATGGGAACAATAGTGTCCACATCATAGTGTTAATCAGGAAGATGAGATAAGATAATATTCCCCAGGTGCTTTTAATAGCACCTGACATATAACAAGTGTTATCTTACTGTATGTTAAAATAAAATTAAATTAATCATCATTTTTAAGGAAGAGTTTCTACACTGAATATACACGATTATCAAATCAAAATATGCTTTCCTAGTGCATTAAAATTTCACAAGACTGTGAGTGAGTCATGCTCAACAATGGAAGACCTAATTATCCAAATTACACACACATGCTAATTATAGCACGTGCATAACTTTGATTACATAACATATAAAAATAGAAATGTTTTATTACATGATATAGGGTATGTTATATAAACTAATTGTACAAATGTACTATTGGTCTTAAGATAATTATAAAGAATCAATAATCAGTGAATTTTCTGATGACTCTTCTCTGGGTGTAAATCAAACTAGTGTCAGAGGTATCAGTGTCTTTTACTTTTCTTAATATTCAGAGATGACACTGCTGGTGGTGTCAGCCCCATAACAGCTATGACCTTCCTGGGGATACATGCAGTGACCTGCTTCCAGGTGTGTTTTATGTGGGCCAGGTAATGTAAGGACTTGTTTAGTACAACTTTGGATGAGCAGCAGGGAGTGATAGGGTTTTCTTTTTGCCCCTGAGAGACCAAAGCCTCACGTAATCTTATGACTTAACTATCTCACTTAAACCCATGTTGGCAAATGGGAAGCAGCACTACTATCTTTGTACATACTCAGAGGCTGCCCTATGTACTCACACTACTTTCTATGGGGACATACCTACTAACCACTAGGACTTCTGATGGCCTTTCCTTCCATCCCAGAAAGGATTTGTGGAAATGCTCTTGTCCCTCTAGCCCTGCACCAGTTCATGAGGGATTCCAAAAGGAGTCTTTCATGGGAAACAAGCAAATAAAACAGGAGGAAGGTATGAGTTAAGTTCTATGTTAAACACTGAGTAAGAACTATGAAACTTGCTATAGTCTGATAACTTCTCAATCTTCCATCTGCACAGAGATTTTTGTCTGTTTTATCCTACGCACCTGTGCCTGATGCATAGTTGGTACTCAAGAAATATTTGTTGAATGAACTTCAACCATCTCTGTCTGCCCTGAGGCCTTTCACTTGCGGATGGAATCTAACCCCTTTGCCTGACTTTCCCACCTCTGCTTTGTACTTTCAGCTATGTTTAATGAGTGGAGAAATTATCCAGATGAGCCCTAAGATGAGTCTGATCTTTGAGCCAGCAGATCTGGAGCAGGCCTCTCCAGCCACTGTGAGCAGGTCAGTGAGCCTTACACTGGTATCCTGAGGGTTGTGTGGCCTCACTGACCCTAAAAACCCACAAATGTGATTAAGTGGATCACCGACATTATTTGTTGTCCCTCTGATTTATCCTAAACCCAGTCTTCAACCCATGGTGCTGGTAGGAATCTAAAATTGGACATGTACTTTGGAAAGGAGTTTGATATGATCTTCTAAGATTGAAACTTCACATGTGTCATGACCAGCAATTCTACTTCTAATAAACTTTTGCCCGTGTACAATAAAATTCATCTACAGGAATTCTCAGAGTGGCATAATTAACAATAACAAACACTTGGAAGCAACCCAAATGCCCATTAACAGGAATGAATTAATGTAATCAAGTCAAAAATTGTAATTTTTTATCATTTTATTTTATTTTTGTTCCATAATGATAAGTGTACTCTTTAATCCTCATCTCCTATCTCACCCATACCCCACCCACCTCCCCTCTGGTAACCATTACTTTGTTCTCTATAGTTAAGAGTCTGTTTCTTGGTTTGCCTCTCTCTTTTTCTTATTTCCTTTGTGCATTTGTTTCTTAAATTCCACATATGAGTGAAATTATATGGTATTTGTCCTTCTCTGACTGACTTATTTCATTTAGCATAATATTCTCTAGCTCTGTCCTTGTTGTTGCAAGTGGCAAGATTTCATTCTTTTTATGGCCAAGTAATATTCTGCTTTATAGAAATATCACATCTTTATCTATTTATCTATGGATTGCTTCCATAATATGGTTATTGTAAATAATGCTGAAATAAACATAGAGGTACATGTATCCCTTTGAATGAATGTTTCTGTAGCAAATTATAATATTTATATATCACTCAAAATAAATGAATTGTGCTGACGTGGAACCCAATGGATAAATCTTATTAAATACAGTAAGTATAAAATCTTAGCAATATTATGTATGAAGTAAGCCCACAATATTACATACAGCATGATGTCTTCCTTTAAACTGCTAAAAACAACTAAAATAAATATATATGCATTTTAGGAACATATGTAAGAAAGAAATCAATCAATAAATGGGTAACCATGATATCCAAGAGACTGTGTTTCCTCAGGTAGGGAAAGCCAGACGTATAGGGTAAGGGAGACCATTGGGGTTAGATGAAGATTATTGTCAAGATCCAAGCTTCTGTCTGGGTGGTGGGTTCATGAGCACTCACTACATTATTGAAAACAACTAAGAAAGGCCATGCATGGGCTAATGTTAGTGTGCTAAGGATGATAAGTAATCCAATCCTGTGTGCCTGAAGTTCATAAAACAATAAAAATCAGTCCACATTCCAAAAAGCAATGTCAGGGAGTAGAAAGAGCAGTGGCAAGTCAGACCAACTTGGGCTCCCACCCTGGCCATGCCAATGTCTAGCTGTGATACCTCTTTGAAGTCACTCAGCCTCTCTGAGCCACACTCTCCTCATATCTAAAATGTGACCATTAAGAAGAATATTTAGAGATAAAGACCATTAGGATGTAGCATAGTGCCTAACGTGCAGTAGATAATAAATAGCAGCCATATTAGTAACAAACAAGAGAGTACCTAGACATAATAGAATGGGGAAAAACACAAAACATTTACTACATAAAGGATCAGTACATGCTAATAGTAATGTTAATAATAGTTTACATGGATTAAGAGTTTTCTTAATCCGGAAATGGTGCTGAATTATTATTTTCTTATTTAACCATTACAATAGCCTTATGAACTATGTATTTTTTTTAAGATTTCTTGATTTACAACAAAGATGTAGAATTTCAGAGACAATAAGGAAATATTGCCCAAGGTTACTCAGATAGTCGAATCTGGAGCTGGGATTTAGACCCAGGGCACTCTAACTCCCAAGCCCCAGCTATTATCACTGGCTTTCAGCCTTTCCTGACAAAATCTGGGACCCTTCCCTTTGGGCTGGAGCTGGTGAGGATCTGTGTCCCAATCCAAACTCCAGCCTCTTACTTTACCGTGACTGCCTGCATTTACCTCACAACTGTCTGCTTGGGAACCTGGATGTGGATCAGGCTGGTCCTCTCTTTGTGCCTGCCAGGTGTGGGATGATCTACATGGAGCCCCATCAACTAGGCTGGAAGCCCTTGAAGGACTCATACATGGACACCCTTCCCACTAGCCTCACTGAAGAGCATAAGGAATTGGTGAGACCATCACATTTCTTTACTTCCCTCCTTCCCTGTCTCCATATTCCTCATTACTAATACCTTCTACACACATCTTCATCTAGATGTCATGCCCTTTCCCATTGCCCTACTTGCAGAAATATCTCTAGAAATTGCTCTAGAATAGGCCAGATTAGAAAGAACTATGCTCCTCTCTGAACTGCTACTCCCCATCCTGGTGACCTTTACTCTGTATCTTCCATAGCTAGGCACCTGGAACCAGTGTAGAAAAGCTTGTATTGCAGCTACTAAAAGTGTCTATACCTGTTTTCCCTTCCTAAAAAATAAGTGAACATGTAGGTTAGGTGGGTACCCGAGCACAGTCTCAGACTAGGGAAGCAGAACCCAGGCTTTTGGTGTCTCCTGTTTTTCCCTGTGTTAGTAGAGTTCCCTAGGAAAGGTTCCCACTGAAGAAGTCAAGAAAGGTATAGTTAGGTTCTCTTCCCACTGCAGAAACACTCTGGTGAGCTATGTAGAATGGCCATTCCTGTCCCATTTATGTACATGTACAATGTATATAATGTAATTGCATACATTTATACAGATACATGTCCACATGCACACCCAGAGACGAGTCTACATACCTGCACCAGAAGCCTTCAGGGACTCCTTAAGTGTCCTTAGTTCGAAGTCTAGCTTCTTAACAAGACCTCTGAGGCTACGATCTGGCCCTGCCTGCCTTTCCAACCTCATCACCTGCCTTCTTCCTCAGCTTGTTACCCTGCAGCCCTTGCATTTTGTTCTCATTCCTAGAAGACCCCAGGTTTCATCCCCTCAAGGCTTTTGCACCTTTTCTTCCTCTTCCTGAAAATATCCCATTTTATCTTGTGAGGGATAATTCTCCTTTATTATCCTGGTCTCAACATAAAGGTCTCCTACTCTTAGAAGCCTTCCCTGACCATCCTACTAAGCCCTTCCTGTTATTCCCCATTGTAACACCTTTATTTGTCTCCTGCTGGTACTTTTCATGAGTTTAAGTACTTTATTTCCTTGACTGTTTATTTATTGTTTGTATGCCGCTCAGTAATCTCCACGAGGGCAGAGATCTTGTATATCTTGTCAGTTGTTTATCCTCAGCACCTACAACATGGCAGTGAGCAGATGCTCAATAAATATTTATTGGCTGGATGAATATACCACATATCCATGTACACATGTATCATTCATTCATACATCATTCATTCATGTATATTCTATACATTTATAATATAGATATGTATCCACACATATACATATCTATTAATGCATTTATTTAGTGATGACCTGCCTACTTCTAAAAAAAAATGACAAGATAATTTACAGTGACAGCCACATATAACAAAAATGAAAAAAAAACTCAAATGAGGGATCCCTGGGTGGCGCAGCGGTTTAGCGCCTGCCTTTGGCCCGGGGCGTGATCCTGGAGACCCGGGATCGAATCCCACGTCGGGCTCCCGGTGCATGGAGCCTGCTTCTCCCTCTGCCTATGTCTCTGCTTCTCTCTCTCTGTGTGTGACTATAATAAATAAATAAAAATTTATTAAAAAAAAAAAAAAAAAAAAAACTCAAATGAGAGGAGAAAGGAGGAATTTTTAAAAAAGAGTAGCTGGGGTGGGTAGCAGAGACAAGAATCATTATACCCACAAGTGAATACATACAAAGAATTACTGAAAATGAGCCCCAAACTTAGCTCTGTGCTTCTTCTTTTTGTTTTTTTGGGTTTTTTAGATTTTATTTATTTATTCATGAGAGACACAGAGAAAGAGAGGCAGAGACAGGCAGAGGGAGAAGCAGGCTCCATGCAAGGAGCCCGACGCGGGACTCGATCCTGGATCTCCAGGATCACACCCTGGGTTGAAGGCGGTGCTAAACCGCTGAGCCACCGAGGCTGCCCAACTCTGCTTCTTATGGCTACTTTATACAGGAGTCCAACCTTACAAATGCAGAACAGTCATTTGAAAATATTGTTTAGAGTTCCTAACATTTTTTGTACAAGCAAGTCAGATACCCAGTCTGGGTCCTAAAATTATTTTGTAGCTGACCCACAGTAGCTCCAAGTATCCCTGAGTATCTAGCTCTGGGGTGTGAAACAGGGATGGCATTGTGGGCTGCACAGCCTGTCCATTAAGTAGGAAGCTAGTCAGGAGCTTTGGTGTCTGTAATCTTTTTTCCCCATACACCCATTCTCAAAAATAATCAGCAACTCTACCAGCATCTCCAGCCTTCCAGAGGTATACTGAGGCATTGATCTTAACGTTCATTTTTTGATAACATGTCTTCAAATTTCACTTCTACCTTCAGGTCAATGACATGTTTATGTGGCTTGTCCAGCCCTGCCTAGAATTTATTCGACTTCAGTGTAAATTTGTGGTCCAAACATCTCCTGTCCACCTTGCCTTCTCAATGATGAGACTGTATTCCTCCCTGCTTGGTATGTGCTACCTAATATTCTTAAGCCAAATGAAAGTGGAGTATGTGTGGGATATTTTTTCTTCTCCCCATCTCTTCTATTCCCCTTACCATGAGTCACAATGAGACCAGAATTTTGGTCTAGAATAAGCAAGCGTTCGGAGTATAGCCAGTAGAGTTTAGTGGAAGAGTCCATGTGTTTTGGTTTACCCTTAATCTGGATTAATTTCCTGAGTATTTTTATGCAAATTACCTCATCTTTTCCTCTCTTAGTTTCCTCATCTACACAATGGGAGTAATAACTTTTGTCCATCTTTACCTAACTAGAATATCCTGGAGGGAAACAAATTTAGATGATAGTGTGAATGTATCTGAGAAAAAAATTCAAAGTCCTGAAAAAAATAAGTCCACAAATTTTCCCATGCTAAAAAAAATTTACAAAAATCTGAATTCACTAATTACATGGTTACACTGTTAAGAGAGCTGATCACATCAGTCTACAAAACTAGAGAACCTTCTCTAGGACATGGCAAGCACATAAATCCTAGAATTATTTATTTAATGGTCCTGGAGAAGTTCTCAGTAATTATCTCACATAAATCAAATTGCATTGAATTCTGTTGGAAGTGATCAAGGCGTGTCCATTTGGAGAACTTTTACTAGATGCCAATTCTTTTTCAAGATGCCACATAATTCAAACTCAAGATGGATCTTCCTATAATTCCTATTACATGAACATTTTTTTCAGCTCATTTCTTCCAAAAGCATTTATAGGTGCAGGTAAAAAATATAACATGGTGAACAATTGAGTGGAGACTTTCTTTGGCTACATTTTATGTGATTTTCTGAAGTTAAAATTACCAGCAATTTTTTCAAAGGCACACTAACTGCATACAATGCCATATATTTGCATCATTAGTTGTTAAGTTTTGCATACTTTCCCAAACTCTGTGTCCTATCCTTGTGTAGTATCTCCTCTAGGGAAGAAAGCATCGGATGAAGAATGGACTCATTGTTCCCAGCACTGAGTGACATAATCTCTTGCCTTCCCAAATCTATAGTCTTGAATCCTTATTAGGAGTGCTAAAAGACACACAACTACAAAAACTGGGGACTAGGTTTGAATGCACACATACCTGATTTCAAAGCCCTAACTTTTTACTCTGCTAGTGCTAAAATGCAAGAGCATGATAACTATGATCAACAAGGCCTTAAGATAAAGAATAAAAAACACATTTTTAGCCTTTTATGTTAAAATAATTTTAAACTTGCAAAAAAAATTGCTAAAAGTATGTTGAGTCACATATCCCTTTACCTAGCTTCCTTTAATGTTAACATCTTATATAACCAAGGCACAACGATCAGAATAAAAATAATTAACATTGATACTATATACTATTAACTATACTACAGACTTTATTTGGTTTTCACCAATTTTTTCTCAAATGTCCTTTTTCTGTTCCAGGATCCAATTCAGGGGGTCACATTTTTATAAATCGTATCTCATTTGTCTCTTCTAATCTATGCCATTTCTTCAGTCTTTCCTTGTCTTTTTTTTTTTTTTTTTTTTTTGAATAAACTCTACCTCCAGCATGGGACCTCATGACCCTTAGATCAAGATTTGCATGCTCCACTCTTTCTTTACCTTCTATAACTTTGTCACTTGATAATACTGGCCAATTATTTTATAGAATATCTCTCAATTTAAGTTTGCCTCATGTTTTCTCATAATTAGATTGGGTTTATGCATTTTCAGCAAGAATACTACAAAAGTGATGATGCATCCTTCTCAGTGCATCATAAGAAGGTACCTGATGTTGATAGATCTTATGACTGGTGAAGGCTGTTTGTCAAAGTTAGCTTTGGCCAGAGCCACATTTCTCCAGTGTAATGTTATGTTTTTCCTTCATAATTGGTAAGTATTTGGGGGAATATAATTTGAAACTATGCAAATATCCTATTTCTCCCCAAATTTTCCTCCACTGATTTTAACATCCAGTAGTGAGTCTTGTGTACCATAGTTACAACAGTGGCATTTGCCTAATGTTAATTTTCCATTTCTATATATATTCCTTCTACATTTACTAATTAGAATTCTTCTGTAAGGAAGAACTGTTCTTCCTTATTTATTTGCTAATTCAGTTATTTACTAACTAAAGTATGGACTCATAGATATTTATTTTATTCTATGGGTTATAATCCAATGTTGTAATTATTTTGTTCCTCAAATGTCTTTAGCCATTGAGAGCTCCTTCAGGTTGGTTCCTGTGTCCTTTCAAAATTAGAAAAATTAAAAAATATATTTTAAAATATATGAAATATATTAAAATATATTCTAAAGTATATAAAAATAAAATAAGAAAAGGGGCACCTGGGTATCTCAGGTGATTAAGTGTCTGACTCCTGATTTCAACTCAGGTTTTGATCTTAGGGTCGTGAGTTCAAGCCCTGCATTGGGCTCACACTGGGCATGGAGCCTACTTTTAAAAAAAGAAAAGAAAAATGATTAAAAACTAGCACTTATGTATATAAGTGGATAAAGGACCTGGTGGGTGATAGCCACTCAGCCACTATCAGTCCCCTCCCCAGAGCCCACACAGACCAAACCACCCAATTCACATTGTTTAGATCTGTATATAGGTGGATATATGCAGCTTCTCTTAAGGTTCCTTTTTCTTGCTTTTAGATGAAATCAGGGAAATAGATGAGGAAAGTGAATTATATGAAGGTCTGACAAGTCAACAGATCTTTCTCTGGCTGCAAGGTCTATTCCTCTTTGCCTTGGTGTGGACCGTGGCAGGCACCATCAATGCGGAGAGCAGGAAGAAATTTGATCTGTTTTTCCGCAACCTGATCATGGGTATGGATGATAAGAATCCAAGGCCCAAAAGCGTCAAACTCACAAAAAACAACATCTTTCCAGACAGAGGTAACAGTACTTGTTTGTTTTGTTTTGCTGTAATAATTTGGATCGTATGGTTCCAAATCCAATCAAAATGTGTGGTCCAAGTAAGATTTTTACAAAGGCTTGGGGAGATTTTTTAGCTTGCCTGATTGGGTCCACATTTATAAGAGATGGGTGGTCCTGAAGTCAGGGTCTTATGGGATGTTTTAACTATTTTCATTTAGAAAAATTCATACAAGTTTTTTCTCCTCAAAATTACCCATGCTCAAACAGGCTCCAGGTGATAGAATGAAAAATGTAGCACTTTTGTTTTTCTTATTTCCTTCTAGTCCTGTTTTGTGTGTTTAAATTCATCACATCATGGTGATTATGACATTAATATTTGTTGTAATTTTGTCATTGTAATATATTGAAATGTTTCCAATTTTGCTGTATACATTATCTTCAAAATGATCACCATAATGACTGGATACTCTATGTGTGACATCATTTACTAAAAGAGTAAAAGATTTTTTTCTTTTAAGTAGCTTTTACTGTTTTTATTCTTACCACCATAATAACATATAAAATTTAGAAGATACAGAGAAGGGAATAGCTGAAAATAAAAACCAGTGGTAATCTAACTACCTAGAAATAGTTTCAATATTTTTTCTTCTAGTTTTTTCTATATTTCTTTAACAAAAAGGAGATCAAAATATAAATGCTTTCCAAATGGCTATACTTTTTGTGATTATAAAAAAGTATATGAATGGCCATGAAGTAACTTCTGGAGTGATAGTAACATATATATGGAAAGAGATTTGGTCTACACTAGATATGTGCATTTGTCAAAACTCAGTGAATGTACACTTAAGATTTGTGCATTTCATTGTATATAAATTTTATATCAAGAGGAAAAATATAAACAAATATTGAACAGGAAATAATATAAATGTTAAAGTTTATGGGGAAGTTTATTTTTTTTTTGAGATTTTATTTATTTATTCTTGAGACAGAGAGAGAGAGAGACAGAGAGAGAGAGGGGCAGAGAGAGAGAGGCAGAGACACAGGCAGAGGGAGAAGCAGGCTCCATGAAGGGAGCCTGACGTGGAACTCGATCCGGGGTCTCCAAGATCAGGCCCTGGGCTGAAGGCAGCACTAAACTGCTGAGCCACCAGGCTGCCCTATGGGGAAGTTTAAAATAAGATGACTTAATGAATGGATAGAGGAATAAACAGGTGTATGATAAGACAAGTAAAAACTAATGGTAAAATTTAGGAGAGGGCTATACAAATGTTTGCTGTGCAATGTTTTCAGTATTTATGTTTGAAACTTTATATAATAATCATAATAAATGAATGAACAAGTAGATGTCAGTACCCCTCTACACAGTTTTTCCTCAGCACATGTAGCACACTTTATGTCATCTATCGAATGAACTGCATAGAGGCCCTGGACCATTAGTTAGATAGTAGTACATTTATACTTTTCCTCTTTCTTTTTTTAAAGATTTATTTATTTTCTTCATTTGAGAGAGAGAGCATGGGGGAAGGGAGGGGCAGAGGGACAGGGAGAGAGAAACTCAAGCGGACTCTGTGCTGAGTTCAGAGCTTGACCTGGGGCTTGGTCTCATGACTCTGAGATTGTGAACTGACCTGAAACCAAGGGTCAGACACCCAACTGACTGAATCTTTTTGTCTTTCTTTCTTCTTTCTCTTCCTCTTCCACCTCTCCCTTCATCTTTTATTTATTCTTGGGTTTAGAAGATTATTTTTTTATTGTGCTAAAATGTGCATAACATAAAAAATTTACCATTTCAACTCTTTTTAAGTGTACAGTTTAGTAATGTTAGGCATTGTTCTGCAACCATCACCACCATTTATCTCCAGAACTTTTTCCATCTTCACAAACTAAAACTCCATGTTCTATGAACATTAATTCCCCATATTCCCCTCCTTCTGTCCCCATGGCAACAACCATTCTACTTTCAGTCTATAAATTTGACTACTCTAGGTATCTCATATAAGTAGAAGCATATGGTATTTGTCCTTCTTTGAAAGTTTATTTCACTTAGTAATATTTTCACAGTTCACCTATGTTGTAGGATGTGTCAGAATTTCCTTCCTTTTTAAGGCTGAATAATACTCCATTGTGTGTTAATACCACATTTTGTTTCTCTCTTCATCCGTTGGTAGACACTTGAGTTGCTCTCACCTTTTGGCTGTTGTGAATAATACTGCTATACACATGAGGGTACAAATGTTTGTTTGAGTCTCTTGCTTTCATTTCTTTTAGCTATATGTTCAAAAGTGGAATTTATAGATCATATGGTAATTCTGTGTTCAAGTTTGTGAGGAATTGCCACAATGTTTTCCATAGTGGTTGTACCATTTTACATTCCTACCAGCAATGCACACGAATTCTAATTTTTCCACATTCTCATGTATTGTTTTGTTTTTTATAATAGCTATACTGAGTGTGAAATGCATTCTTGATTTTTTAGAAAAATATGAATAGATCATATAATAAAATATATATATTTAAAGATAACCACTACTAACATTTCAGTAACCATCCTTTTGACATTTCCCTATGCATATATGTGCACATAGATTTATTTTTTCAAACTTGGGATGGTTCTGCACTTGCTTTCATTATTTTTAGCTTTTGCTATCATTAACAACATTGTGATGAACAGTGTTCTGGTGGCTACCTACTTGCTTGATCTATGATTATTTTCTTAGGATAATTTCCAAGAAATAAAATAGCTGAATCAAGGATCAATACAATTTTAAAGCTTTTGATTGAAATTTTAGAGCTTTTATTTTTTTAATAATAAATTTATTTTTTATTGGTGTTCAATTTACCAACATACAGAATAACACCCAGTGCTCATCCCGTCAAGTGCCCCCCTCAGTGCCCATCACCCTTTCACCCCCATCCCCCACCCTCCTCCCCTTCCACCACCCCTAATTCGTTTCCCAGAGTTAGAAGTCTTTATGTTCTGTCTCCCTTTCTGATATTTCCCACACATTTCTTCTCCCTTCCCTTATATTCCCTTTCACTATTATTTATATTCCCCAAATGAATGAGAACATACAATGTTTGTCCTTCTCCGATTGACTTACTTCACTCAGCATAATACCCTCCAGTTCCATCCACGTTGAAGCAAATGGTGGGTATTTGTCGTTTCTAATGGCTGAGTAATATTCCATTGTATACATAAACCACATCAAAATACCATGGACTTTCTTCAGAGAGTTACAACAAATTATTCTAAGATTTGTGGGGAATCAGAAAAGACCCCGAATAGCCAGGGAAATTTTACAAAAGAAATCCATATCTGGGGATCCCTGGGTGGCGCAGCGGTTTAGCGCCTGCCTTTGGCCCAGGGCGCGATCCTGGAGACCCGGGATCAAATCCCATGTCGGGCTCCCGGTGCATGGAGCCTGCTTCTCCCTCTGCCTATGTCTCTGCCTCTCTGTGTGACTATCATAAATAAACAAAAAAAGAAAAAGAAAAAAGAAAACCATATCTGGGGCATCACAATGCCAGATTTTAGGTTGTACTACAAAGCTGTGGTCATCAAGACAGTGTGGTACTGGCACAAAAACAGACACATAGATCAATGGAACAGAATAGAGAACCCAGAAGTGGACCCTGAACTTTATGGTCAACTAATATTCGATAAAGGAGGAAAGACTATCCATTGGAAGAAAGACAGTCTCTTCAATAAATGGTGCTGGGAAAATTGGACGTCCACATGCAGAAGAATGAAACTAGACCACTCTCTTTCACCATACACAAAGATAAACTCAAAATGGATGAAAGATCTAAATGTGAGACAAGATTCCATCAAAATCCTAGAGGAGAACACAGGCAACACCCTTTTTGAACTCGGCCACAGTAACTTCTTGCAAGATACATCCACGAAGGCAAAAGAAACAAAAGCAAAAATGAACTATTGGGACTTCATCAAGATAAGAAGCTTTTGCACAGCAAAGGATACAGTCAACAAAACTCAAAGACAACCTACAGAATGGGAGAAGATATTTGCAGATGACGTATCAAATAAAGGGCTAGTTTCCAAGATCTATAAAGAACTTCTTAAACTCAACACCAAAGAAACAAACAATCCAATCATGAAATAGGCAAAAGACATGAAAAGAAATCTCACAGAGGAAGACATAGACATGGCCAACATGCACATGAGAAAATGTTCTACATCATTTGCCATCAGGGAAATACAAATCAAAACCACAATGAGATACCACCTCACACCAGTGAGAATGGGGAAAATTAACAAGGCAGGAAACCACAAATGTTGGAGAGGATGCGGAGAAAGGGGAACCCTCCTGTACTGTTGGTGGGAATGTGAACTGGTGCAGCCACTCTGGAAAACTGTGTGGAGGTTCCTCAAAGAGTTAAAAATAGACCTGCCCTACGACCCAGCAATTGCACTGTTGGGTATTTATCCCAAAGATTCAGATGCAATGAAACGCCGAGACACCTGCACCCCAATGTTTATAGCAGCAATGTCCACAATAGCCAAACTGTGGAAGGAGCCTCGGTGTCCATCGAAAGATGAATGGATAAATTTTAGAGCTTTTAAAGCTAAATTTCCCCTGTGCCTTCACCATCCTGAGTATTACCATTTTTTAAAATCTTGGGCAATTTGAAATGCAAAAATGCTATTTCATTTTAACTTTCTTCTCTTTGTAAAAAATATTTTATTTTTTTATTCTTAATATATATTTTATTGGAGTTTGATTTGCCAACATCTAGTATAACGCCCAGTGCTCATCCTGTCAAGTGCCCCCCTCAGTGCCTGTCACCCAGTCACCCCATCCCCCTGCCCACCTCCCCTTCCACTACCCCTTGTTTGTTTCCCAGAGTTAGGAGTCTCTCATGCTTTGTCACCCTCTCTAACCTTTCCCACTCATTTTCTCTCCCTTTCCCTATAATCCCTTTCACTATTTTTTTATATTCCCCTTATGAATGAAACCATATAATGATTGTGCTTCTCCAATTGACTTACTTCACTCAGCATGTAAAAAATATTTTAATAGATGTTAATTTTATTTATTTTTAAAAATATTTTTTTATTTATTTGAGAGAGAGTGTGTGAGCATATGCGAGAGAGCAGAAGTGGGAGGAGCAAAGGGAGAGGGAGAAGCAGAATCCCTTTTGAGCAAGGAGCCTCGATCCCTGGACTGGAGCTGAAGGCAGATGCTTAACCAACTGAGCCACCCAGGCTCCCCAATAAACATTAATTTTGGAGCAGTTTTAGGTTTATGGAGAAAAATGAGTGTGAAGTACAGAGTTCCCACATGTCCCTTTCCCAAACCACCCCTCCCTCCCAATCTCCCCATTATTAACATCTTGCATCAGTGTAGTATACTTGTTATAGTTGATGAACTAATACTGATAAATTATATTTTAACTAAAGTCCATAGTTTGTATTTTCACTCTTTGTATTTTATACTTTTCTTCTAAGAGTTTTAACAAGTAACATCATCTATTCACCATTACAGTATCATATAAAGTAGTTTAATATTACCCTAGAAATCCTTAGTTCCACCTATTCATCCCCCCTGTCCCCTTAACTCTTGGCAACCATTGATTGATTGTTTTCCTATCTGTATAGTTTCACCCTTCCCAGCATGTGATATAGTTGGAATCATACAGTGTGTAGCCTTTCAGGCTTTTTTCACTTAGTCATATGCATTTAAGACATTTTAGATCTTTGTATGCCTTGATAGGTTATTTCTTCTTATCACTGAATAATATCCCATTATATGGCTATTTATTAATTCACCTATTAAAGTACATTTTGGCTTATTCCAATTTGGGGAAATTTAAAATAAAGCAGGTATAAACATTCATATTAAGGTTTTTGTGTGGATATAAGTTTTCAATTCATTTGGTAGATACCCAGGACCATGAGTCTTGCATCAAATGGTAAGCCTGTGTTTAGCTTTGTAAGAAACTCTCAAACATGTCTTCCAAAGTGGTTGCACCATTTTGTATTCCTAACAGCAATGAATGAGAATACCTATTGCTCTCAATCTGCCTTAGCATTTAGCGTTGTCAGTGTTGGTATTAGCCATTCTAATAGGTGTGTAGTGGTATCTTGTTATAATTTGCAATTGTCTAAGGTATCTGGGTGGCTCAGTGGTTGAGCATATGCTTTTGGCTCAGGTCATGATCCTGGAGTCCTGGGATTGAGTCCTGTGTCGAGCTCCTGAAGGGAGCCTGTTTCTCCCTCTACCTCTTTCTCTGTGTCTTTCATGAATAAATAAATACATAAAATATATAAATATAATAATAATAATAATAATTTGCAATTGCCTAATGACATATGATGTTGAGCATCTTTTTTTTTTAAAGATGTTTTAAGTAATACCTATATGCAGTGTGGGGCTTGTACTCACAACCCCAAAATGAAGAGTTCCACACTCTACTGACTGAGCCAGCCAGCACCCCTTGAGCCTCTTTTTGTATTCTTATTTACCACCTCTATATCTCCTTTGGGGAGTTACTGTTCAGATCTTTCACTCATTTTTAAATTAGATTGTTTATTTTCTTATGGTTGAGTTTGTTTTCTTATAGTTTAAGTATTCTTTGTGTTTTCTGGATATAACTCCTTTATCAGATATGTTTTGCAGATATTTTCTTCCACACTGTGTCTTGTCTTTTCATTTTCTTAATGGTATCTTCAATAGAGCCTAAGTTTTGAATTTTAATGGAATCCACCTTGCCCATTTTTTTCTTTCATGGGTCATGCTTTTTGTGTTGTATTGAAAAAGTCAACATCAAACTCAAAGTCACCTAGATTTTTTCTTATGTTATCTTCTACAAGTATTATAGTTTTGTGTTTTGCATTTAAACCTATTATCCATTTTAAATTAATTTTTGTGAAAGATATAAGATCTGAGTCTAGGTTCCTTTTGTTTGTCCATAGATGTCTACTTGTTCCAGAGCCAGTTTTTGAAAAGACTATTCTCCATTGAATTGTCTTTGCTCTTATGTCAAAAATCACTTGACTCTATTTGTGTGGGGGCATATTTCTGGATTCTCTAGTCTGTTCCACTGATCTGTGTATTCTTTTACCAATACTGTACTGTCTTAATTACTATAGCTTCATAGTAAGTCTTGAAGTTGGGTAGTATAAGTCCTCTGTCTTTGTTGTCCATCAATATTTTGTTGGCTATTCCATAGAAACTTTAGAACCAGTTTTCAATACCTACAGAATAATTTGCTGGGATTTTTACTGGGATTGTGTTGAAGCTATTGATCAAGTTGAAAAGGACTGACACCTGAACTTTTGAATCTTTCTATCCATAATCATGGATTCTATCTCCACTTATTTAAATCTTGTTTGATTTCCTTCATCAGCATTTTATAATTTTCCTCATATAGCTCTTTTACATTTTTTATTAGATTTATTCAAGTATTTTATATTTTGTACTAATGTAAATGGCATTATGTTTTTAACTTCAAATTCCTATTTTTCATTTCTGGTATATAGGAAAGCACTTGACTTTTGTATATTAACCTTATATCTTACAATCTTGCTATAATCACCGACAAGTTCCAGTAGTGTTTGGTTAATTCTGTTGGGATTTCCTGAATGGATGATTATCCATTCAGGATAATCATATGGATGTTTGCCATCAGCAAACAAAGACAGTTTTATTTCTTCCTTCCCAATCTTTTATTGCCTTTTTGAAACAATCTTATTGCATAAGCTAGGACTTCCTATATGATGTTGAATAGGAGTGATGAGAGGAGGCATCTTATCTTAAGGGGAAAGTATCTAGTTCCTGATGCTAAGTATGATGTTAGCCATAGGTGTTTTGTTTTGATGTTCTTTCTCAAGTTGAGGAAGTTCCTCTTCTATACCTAGTTTACTGAGAGTTTTTATCATGAATGGGTGTTGGATTTTGTCAAATGTTTTTTCTGAACTCTACTGATATGATCATGTGATTTTTCTTCTTTAATCTGTTCCTGTAATAGATTACATTAATTGATTTTATGCCTTATATACCTAGAATAAATCCTGGTTGATTGTGGTGTGTAGTTTTTTAAAATACATTGTTAGATTTAATTTGCCAATATTTTATTAAGGATTTTTGCATCTGTTTTGGTGAGAGATAATGTCTGTAGTCTTCCTCTCTTGTGTCTTTGGTTTTGGGATCAAGATTATGCTGACCTCAAAAATAAATATGCTTTTATTTTCTGGAGAAGATTGTAAGAAATTGGTATAATTCTTTTTCCTTAAATGGTTAGTAGAATGGTTAGTAGAATTCATCATCCAGGTCTAGTGCTCTCTCTTTTGGAAGATTATTAATTGTTGATTCAGTTCCTTTAATATATGTCATTCTTTTTAAATTATATCTTTCTCCTTATGTGAGTTTTGGTAAATTATCTCTTTCAAGGAATTTATTTTATTTCATCTAAGTTATCAAATTTGTGGTCATAGAGTTGTTCCTATTATTCTTTTATTATCCTCCTAATGTCCCTGATATCAGTAGTGATGGTTCCTCTTCCATTTCTGATATTAGTAATTTGTATCTTCTCTCTTTTTCCCTTGGTTGGCCTGGCTAGAGGTTTATCAATCTGATTAATCTTTTCAAAGAAACAGTTTTTGGTTTTGTTGATTTATCTCTGTTGATTTTCTGTTTTCAATTTCCTTGATTTCTGCTTTAATTTTTATTATTTATTTTCTCCTCCTTATTTTGTTTTTTTTTTATAATTTTTTTAATGATAGAGAGAGAGAGAGAGAGAGAGAGAGAGGCAGAGACACAGGCAGAGGG
Organism: Canis lupus baileyi; assembly: GCF_048164855.1. Classification (NCBI taxonomy): domain Eukaryota; kingdom Metazoa; phylum Chordata; class Mammalia; order Carnivora; family Canidae; genus Canis; species Canis lupus. The sequence goes on along the minus strand of NC_132845.1, from coordinate 53,270,218 downwards.
AGAAGCAGGCTCCATGCACCGGGAGCCCGACGTGGGATTCGATCCCGGGTCTCCAGGATCGGGCCCTGGGCCAAAGGCAGGCGCCAAACCGCTGCGCCACCCAGGGATCCCTCCTCCTTATTTTGGAATTAATTTGCTCTTCATTTTCTAGTTTCCTAAGGTGGAAGCTTAGATGATCAATTTTAGAGCTTTCTTCTTTTCTAACATATGCATTCAATGCCATAAATTTCTCTAGAAGCTCATCTTTCACTGAATCCCACAGATTTAAAAAGTTAAGTTGTCATTATCATTTATTTCAAATATATTAAAATTTCTCCTGAGACTCTTCTTCGATTCATGTGTTATTTAGAAGTCTGTTGTTTAATCTTCAAGTATTTGGATATCTTCCAGTTATCTTTTTGTTACTGATTCCTACTTTAATTACATTGTGTCTGAAAGCATTTACTGCATGATTTCTACTCCTTAAATTTTTTAAGGTGTGTTTTACAGCCCAGAATGTGATATCTCTTGGAAAATGTTCCTTGTGAGCTTGAGAAAAATGTATTCTGCTGTTGTTGAAATAATCTATAAATGTCATTGAGGTCCAGTTGATGGTGATGGTGCTATTCAATTTAACTATATCCTCACTTATTTTCTGCCCACTATCTGTCAAATACAGATAGAGGGGGCTTGAAGTCTCCAACTGTAATATTGGATTTTTTCTATTAATTTTTGCCAACCTATCTTATGTATTTTGATGTTCTGTTCACATTTGTAGTATGAAATAGGATTTAATTTAATTTCTTCTCTTTTTAATTATAAGTGAGATTGAATTTTTTATACGTAACAGGTATTTGTTTTTCCTATGTTCTGATTGGGTTTTTTGTGTTCTTTAATGCTCCATTATAGGGTTTTGCTTTGTTTTTTTTTTAACAGACTTTATCTAAATATAGGTTCCTTTTCTAAATTTTCCCTGGATTGTGATGAGTCCTTTCTGTCATCATCATTGAGGGAAAGCTTAATTGTCTAGCTTTCATATCTATCACGTCTTTTCTTATTTTTGTGTTTTTTTTCCTTTTAAGATGCATATTTTTTTCATTTTAGTATGTCACCTACAACTTCAGTTATGCTTTTACTACCATGAATGATTTTAGTTCTGTTATTGTTATCTTTTGTTTCCTTGTTATCCTTTCTTAATGTAATGATTAAAAGCAAGTCATATTGTCAGGGCCTGAATCCTGCCTCCAGAACTTATTAGTTAGCCTTAAGGAAGTTGCTTATTCCCTCTCAGTTTCCTCAATTATAAAATGGGGACAATAATAATAGTATACAGTCTTGGTGTTCATATAAGAATTAAATGAGTTAATGGGGCACCTGGATGGTTTCGTCAGTTAGACATCCAACTCTTGATTTCAGCTCAGTTATGATCCTGGGGTTGTGGGTTGAGTCCTACATTGGGCTCCACATTCAGCATGGAGTCTGCTTGAGATCCTTTCCCTCTGTCCCTCCCCCATTCACACTCATTCTCCCTCTCAAATAAATAAATAAAATAAATTTAAAGAATTAGGGGATGCCTGGGTGGTTCAGCGGTTGAGCATCTGTCTTTGGCTCAGGGTGTGATCCCAGGTGCGGGGATCCAGTTCCACATTGGGCTTCCTGTGAGGAGTCTGCTTCTCTCTCTGTCTATGTCTCTGCCTCTCTCTCTCTTTCTGTCTCTCATGAATAAATAAATAACATCTTTTTAAAAAAGAATTAAATGAATTAACAAATATAAACACATTTAGAATAAAAGCATGGTATATAAAAGGTATAACATTAGTGATTTTTATTGCTGTCTTCTTATCACTGTCACCATCATTCTCATCTCTATTAACTCATCCATCTTCCTTTTTAAAATCTCATCTTGCATTTTTATCTTAGCCTGTTTTCTCCTTATGGCTTTTTTTTCCCTGTTTCATAAAAAAAAGAAAAAAAAGGGGATCCCTGGGAGGCTCAGCGGTTTGGCGCCTGCCTTTGGCCCAGGGTGTGATCCTGGAGTCCTGGGATCGAGTCCCGTGGGATCGAGTCCCGTGTCGGGCTCCTGGCATGGAGCCTGCTTCTCCCTCTGCCTGTGTCTCTGCTTCTCTCTGCCTCTCTCTCTCTGTCTTTCATGAATAAATAAAATCTTTTAAAAAAATAAAAAGAAAAAGAAGAAAAAGAAAAAAAAGTGTCTTTTTGTACTCTATTTAGGATTCCATTCAGTATCCTGAAATTTGGTTTTGAGCCTTAAATTAAGCAAGGTTCAGAGGTATGTTCTTCAGGTATAATTTCCCTGTTATATTCCTTTATATTACAGTATTTTTTTTTCACAGTTTCCATATGGTATTTTCTGCTTTTCTCTTCCTTTCAGATCAATCTGTTCGTGCTTTGTGTCAGCCAAGATGGTGCATAAAGTGCCCTTGATCTCATTCTTGGTCCACTTTGTGACATCTTTCCTTTCCTTCTGCAGCTGGAGGGCTAGTGATATATATATATATATATATACAGCTCCCACTGAGTTTCTAGGTAACTTTGCCCTATAACATCTGTCTACTGTGATGGCCTTGCCTCCTCCCTCCACATCCTACTCAATTGATGTAGTGTAAGAAAAACCATAATTTCCACATGTACTGAAAATTGGTTTCCTCACATACCTTCTTTTGCAGCAAGTACTTTGGTTAAAAGCAAATTTGAGTCGAAAAGGCCATTTATCAGACTACAATGACACCTTGCAAGTGATCAGTGTAAATCTGTCCACAGAAAGTTAAGCTTTACTTTTTCAACATAGTAATCATACATCTCTCTTTCTGCTAGTTTTCCAACTTCTCACTGCTTTTGGACATGATCAGGGTAAATAATATTCATATGACACTTTTATTTTTTATTTTTTTTAAAGATTTATTCATTTATTTTAGGGACAGAGAGCATGCATGAGCATAGGTGCTGGCAGAGGTGTGTAGAGGGAGAAAGAGTCTTTAAGCAGACTCCCCTCTGAGTGTGGAGCCCAACACAGGGGTCCATCTCATGACCCTGAGATCAGGACCTTAGCTGAAACTAAGAGTCAGACACTTAATCAACTGAACCACCGAAATGCCCCCATATAACACTTTTAAAATAAACCCAGGTGCTATAAACTCTGTTCTACAGTAAGGAACAATAGGATGGCCAACATCCAATGACCACACGTGATCAACTAATGCCATCTGTTGGAGGCTGCCTTTTCTATTTATTTCCTGTGAACATTCTAGAAAAGGGAAGTTCCTCAACAGAGAGGCAACTGCGGCTCTTTACTTTGAAAGACTATGTCTCTGAATCTAAGGTGCTCTGCCTGACTCTTCCTTACTCGTTATGGACTGAGACCCTGCTGCCCCTCACTCTCCTAGTGAGGAGAAAATAAGACAGTCTGTCCAGATTAATACCTGGCAGGGCAAAGAAACAGCTACCCAATTTTCTGTGTGGGCTGTAACCTGAGTTTCCTGGTGGCCTCTGTTGTCTTTCTTCATGCAATCTCTTAGGGTAAGATTTTCCATTCCAGCTGAAGATTCTGAGATTTTTTTCAGTTTTTTTTCCCCCAGTGACATCGTTCCACTTCTTTCTCTTCTGCCTTAATAAGTATTTTAGTTTGAAATTACAAAACTCCTAGCCAGAACCCATTTGAATCAAAAGATATGTTTTAAGTACTAAGTATGCTTTTTTTATATATAACAACTTTATTGAGGTATAATTTACATAACATAAAATTATCCCACATAAGTGTACAAATCAGTGGTTTTTAGTGAATTTGCATAGTTGTGCAACTGTCACCATAATCCAATTTCAGAACATTTTCATCACCCTAATAATATCTTTCAGGCCCATTTTCAGTTAATCCCTGTTCCCATTTTTAGCCCCAGGCAACCACTCACCTGCTTTATATTTGCCTTTTCCAGGTATTTCATATGTACAAAATCATGGAATATGTGACCTCTCATGTCTGGCTCTGAGTATACTTTCTTATTACCAACTTCAAAAGATTAAAATGCCTTTCTAGCCTTTCCACAAAGACCCAGGGTTAGAAATTTCATGGTAAGAGCTCCAAGGAGGCCTTCCCTGACCTTACAAGGCATTGTGTTCTAAGCTTTTCATGCTCAGGAGCTGTGGTATTAGTGGACTTCTGAGATAAATGCTGGAGGAACTACAGTGGGGAGCATACATTAAGGAAAGCAAACAGGCCTTTAGGGGATTCTCTCAAGGTTAGGTTCACATCATCTAGCATGGATCCTTGTTTGTCAACCCAGAGATTTACCTGTCCAGAAAGTGCTAAATTTCCCTTTATACACCTATTCACTGGGTGCCTTTGAAAATTCACTTCTTTTTTGAAAAATCTACCTTATTCTCTCAAGTGTCAGAGAGGAGCACAGAGTAAAGTAGGAGATGGTCAGAGGTAATAGAATTACATGGATTTGTACTATTTCTACTGTTCTCTCCTTTCTGGACCAGAATTTGGGTTAAAATCACAGTACAGAGTGAACAGGAACCATTGCTCTGGTAAGAACCAGAGACCTAGAGCCAAATCTTTTCAGTGCTTATCTGTGTGCTCAGAGCTATGCAACATGTCTGACATATGTATTTCATTTATCCTCTGCAGCGATTTTCTGAGCTTGACGTAAAATCAGACTCACTTTACAGGTGTACAACAAATGGTAACCTTAGCCAAGGTCACATAGCTGGTAAATCTACTTTTACTCAGTTGAACCTTTTCTGTTTGGCCTTAATGTTCCTGTATCAAGCCACAAACTAGCTCTGGCTAATCATATCAGCCAGAGAAGGGAGACAAATAATTTTCTGATTCAGATGCTTTTAGTGTCTCCTCTTTTATTGTAAAAGAAAATGAATTCTATTAAATAAAAATGACCAAAAAGTATCTTTGTTCATACTACCCTGTCACAAGTATTTCAGTTTTCAAAAAATCTTTTCTCTGTCTGGTCCACCTGATTTCAGCTCTGTAGCTAGTTACCATAATGATATATATTCTATTTCCATTCTATTGTCATCTGTCATTCATTTTTTAAAGATTGTATTTATTTTTAAAAAAAGATTGTATTTATTTATTTGAGAGAGAGGGAGAGAGCAGAAGCTGGGGATTGCGGGGCACAGAGGAAGAGGGAAAAGCATTCTCACCACTGAGCAGGGAGCCTGACACAGGGCTTGATCCCGGGACCCTGAGATCATGACCTGAGCTGAAGGCAGATGCTTAACTGCCTGAGCCACCCAGTTGCCCCAATCTGTCATTGTTTCTTAAAACCATTTTTTAATGTTAATACTTAGTTTTTGCAAAATAATCCATTCATCTCATAAGACATAACTTTGACTGGTCTCCTAATGTGAGACATGTAAATGATTTCCAAATTTTTGCTATCACAGATGGTGCTGCATACTCATGTATAGAGATTATTTTCATTGTGAATTATTTCCTTATGACAAATTCCCAGAAGTGGGATTTCTGACTTAGACTACAGAACATTTTTGTAGCTCTGTAAGCCTAATGCCAGATTGCTTTCTAAAAGTGTTATGCCAGATTAACTTCTAGGTAAAGCTGCAGAGTGATGTAGGATAAGAGATAATACCTAAGGAAATGAACAAAAACAACAATGACAATTTTAGCCTAAAATTTTCCCAGCAATAGCTTCAGGAAATGTTCCAACCTGATTTTCTAAGCATTGAAAAGTGGTGGACAGAGAAGCACACGATCTGGCGTGTTCTATCTCTCAACCCAGAATCCACCACCCCACTCTTCTCCTAAGAGCAATGTTGGGAGGAAAGGTAGTGAGTTGACAAAATCTTGAGAGTTCTCCCTGGTCATCACCAGATTACAGTGGAGAGAAGCAGATGGTGCCTGCAGATGTGAACAATGTCTGAGAGAAACCCTTGGACATGTGAAGCCCCTGTATGCTCCTGTAGGATCTTAGTACAGGTGGGAGCAACTACCAGGGTTTATATCTTCTAGAGCTCTATGCTGTGTCAGAGTTGTGAGATGAATGCTATAGGAGTGTGGGGTATGTCACTAGCTGGGTTGGGAACCATAGTTTAGAAAAATTGGCCAAATTGTAGAAAGGGAGTATACAACCCAGATTTCCAGGAAGGGCAATTGAATATTTCCTTTTACCCAACCCTGTAACTTCATGCTACAGAAAAGAAAGCCAGACCAATCCTTGAATTGTGGTCAGGAAAGTAGGGAAGATAAATTGGCTTCAGATAACGTTGGGAAAGATGTCAAGAAGAACTTACTTCATTATATCAGAGCAAAAATGATATGGAAACTACAAACATGAGACAGAAAGAAAGAGGCAGACAGACAGAATGAATGAATCTAAAAAGAAAACCTTACCATGGCACAGCCAGTTAAGCATCTGACTCTTGGTTTTGGCTCAGGTCATGATGATGTCAGGGTCCTGGGATCAAGCCCAGTGTTGGGCTCCACGCTCAGCCCAGAGTCTGCTTAAGATTTTCTCTCCCTCTGCCCCTCTTACCTTGCTCTGTGTGTGTGTGTGTGTGTGTGTGTGTGTGTGTCTAAAACAAATAAATAAAGCTTTAAAAATAAAAATTTTTTTAAAAGGGGGCACCTGAGTGGCTCAGTCATTTAAGTGACTGCCTTCAGCTCAGGTCATGATCCCAAATGTTAACTAGACTTACTGTGATGATCATTTTGCAATATATACAAATATCAAATCATTATGTTGTACACCAGAAACTATTTTATATGTCAATCATACCTCAATTTTTTCCCAAAAAACATCTTTTAGAAACATATCTCTTATAGTAAATCATGATTTATCTGAAGTTTAACAGGTCCTTCAGTTTTACTCAGGCTCCTTTTCTTCTGCTAGAGTTAAGTGAAATGAAATTTAACATCTTTATTTTAAAATAGTATAATATAGGGACACCCGGGTGGCTCAGTGATTGAGCGTCTGCCTTTGGCTCAGGTCGTGATCCTGGAATAGAGTCTGGTATAGGCTCCCTGTGGGGAGCCTGCTTGTCCCACTGCCTATGTCTCTGACTCTCTCTCTGTGTCTCTCATGAATAAATAAATAAAATATTTAAAAACATTAATAAAAAATAGTATATGATAGATTATGTATAATGTAATAGTTTTTATATGTGATATGTAATTATATATGTGTACACTAATATTAATATATTATAGTATAATATATAATGGTATAATATGTAATATCAAAGATCCTGTCCTTATCAAATCCTTTACTTTTATCCGTCCTTCCATGTTCAGTGTATTTGTGTCCCTAAAGAGAAAGCCAAGGTTACCATCAAAAGTTATTTCTGGATGTAAGATTTGATTTATTGTCTTCTTTTGCTGTTCTTTTCAATACTTCTTGTTTTACATTGTTAAAATAACTATTTGTATAATTAGTACCTACCATTTTTTATACAAATGATAAGGTCACTACTCTTTTTTTTTTTTAAGGAAATCACAATTTTTTTAAAATTTATTTATGACAGTCACACACACACACACACAGAGATAGAGAGGCAGAGACACAGGCAGAGGGAGAAGCAGGCTCCATGCACCGGGAGCCCGACGTGGGATTCGATCCCGGGTCTCCAGGATTGCGCCCTGGGCCAAAGGCAGGCGCCAAACTGCTGCACCACCCAGGGATCCCAAGGTCACTACTCTTTGAAAGGTGTTTTTCCAATTTATACAGTTACCATTAATGTAAGTTTCACCACAGCTCTGCCAGTACTGGTAGTTACACATTTAGATGGCTCTAGCTGAGTGATAAAATACCTTAAGTATGAAATGTAATGTACTGATGACCTGTCCTGTGTCTTTGAATCCAGGAAGCATCTATGATTTTTATTTCCTCAAGCAAGGTGGTGGACATTGGTACACATGGACAGAATATATCACCAAAGAGGAGGAAAATATCCCAGCTAATGCAAAGGTAAAAGAGAGGCATTTGTCCTAGAGTTTTGTTTTCTAAAATTGCCTGAATTTTCACAAGGTGGAGGAGTTAACATCAGTTCTGTATTCACATTTTTGAAAACTTTCTTTAGAAAAAGTTTTAAACATGAGCTAGATCAACCTTCAAAAGCATGGGCTTTAGAATTAGATGCAGATTCCTTACTCAGCCTTCACACTCTTTGCTTCAAGTTACTCAACTACACAATAGAAGAGAAATACTTAAAGGGTGTTTGTGGGCAGCCCAGGTGGCTCAGCGATTTGGCGCTGCCTTCAGCCCAGGGCCTGATCCTGGAGACCCAGGATCGAGTCCCACGTCGGGCTCCCTGCGTGGAGCCTGCTTTGCCCTCTGCCTGTGTCTCTGCCTCTCTCTCTCTCTCTCTCTCTCTCTCTCTCTGTGTGTCTCATGAATAAATAAATAAAATCTTCTTTTTTTTTAAAAAAAAAAAGGGTGTTTGCAAGAACTGAAGGCACTCTGCATGAACACGTGGCACATGTTATGTGCTAGATCTAGGTCAGTTACTATTTTGATTATTAGCACTGTCATGTGATCAGTTATCAATGCCAGGTGGTGATAGGTCTTACCTCTCAGACATCTCAGCCAAAAAAGATTGTTGCCTTTTCTTCAAAATTCCCAAAAAATTCCCTTGATGAGGATTCTTAGAAAAACAGTGCTGATTTACAGGTTTTCTGGTTAACAGATGATTCAGCTACAACTCCTGCTCATTTCTTTGTGGAAAATTTGCCTGTTAGTAATATGTAGCGGACATACTTTATCTTTCTGGGGGTGATTGCAGATCATTCAGGCCCCAAATTGAGTGGTGGACAGTGGATGGAAAAGTGGGAATATTGACAATCAAGTCAGACAGCTAGCAGGACCACAGCTGATCCTGAAGATGGTGTGATAAGCAGAGGTAGATGTGTGCTGAATTTAGGACACACTCTGGAGGCTGAGTGTTGTTCAGAAGCCCCAAGCATGGAGGTCCAAAACTTGAATTCACCTTAAAGAGCTTAGTCATCTGAACTCCAGGGGTTTGAAATTGTGCTGAATTCATACAAATAAGATTGTCCAACTCAGAGAGATTCTAAGTTCTGCTAAAAATTTTCCCTTTGTCAAGTGTTCTAGTCTCTGAAATTAAAAATCTCTGAAACCCAACTTGCTTTAAATTTCATCTTGGTAGCAAAATAAGCATCTTGTGCCTGGCCTTGCATTCAGCACCACTTACTGGCTCTGTGGCTTTGGACAGGTGAGCCAGTAATTCTCCAGCCTCAGAGGGTTACTGGGAAAACTGCAGGGGATAATGCAGGCAAACCCTCCATAGTTCAAAACCTATTAATTCTCTTCCTCTACACTTCAATTCCTGCCCTGTCTATTCCTTTTCCTTTGAGTAAATTACTTATCAAAAGAAGCCCAGCCTTTTTCTATTAGTACACAGAGAGCTGCCATGTTGCTCTGTATGTACAGACTCAGTTTGCACCATTGGTATTTTGGTCTAGCTTTGCTTTAGGGACACCATTTCCATAAACCACAATGTGCATGGGGCTTTCTGGAGGTGTGCAACACAGTGGCTCCATATAAGGAGCCCCTTCCAGCCTAGGCATGTAAGGAGATGTCAGCATATGATATACATCTTCCAGTCCCCTCCTCTCTTCCCACAGAGGGACCAAATGTAGCCAAATGGTTACAAGGGTTCAGCTCAAGGAAGTCAAGCTAAGGTAAGGTATTCTACTCAAAGTAATAGGGATTCCAGGAGCCCAAGACCAAGCCCTTAGAATCCATTTGGGGGCTGAATACCAGGAAGAGTGTAATAATGGCCATATTGGAAAAAAGAAAAAAAAGGTTAAGTGGGGATCTGAGTGTTGGAAAAAGCAGATCAGGAATAAGTGCAGGGAATGGGGGCTGAGAGTCACACCCGACCCTCCCAAGCCTGGAGTAGAGATGACATATGGGAAGTGGACTTTGGGGCAAGGCAGATGGGTTGGTTCAGAGCAATGATCTCAGGGGACAACAGCTATAGACTGGTCCTTAGTGTAATTGGTACCTATACCATGATATAGACTTTGGAATCAGACAAGCTGGAATTCAAGTCCCTGTGTTTCCACACTTGCTGTGTTACTTGGGCAAATTGCAGAAGAGCTCTGGACCTCAGTTTCCTCATCTACAAAACAGAGCCCAAAATGCCCATCTTGACATGTATGATCTTATTTAATCCTCAAAACAGCTTGGTGATCTGGGTGCCTTTATTATCCTGTCTCACAGATGAAGAAACTAAGGTCCCCAGTGGAGTTAAATATTCACTCAAGGTCATAAAGATAGTAAGGGATGAAGCTTAATGGATAATAAGTCTCCCAAGTGCCGACCCAGCCTCCTGGCCCAGTAACAAGACTGTCCCATGTCTTTGTGGTACAGGTTTCAGAACTCATCATCCCCACAATGGAGACAGCCAGACAGTCCTTCTTCTTGAAAACCTATCTGGACCATGAAATTCCAGTGCTGTTTGTGGGGCCCACAGGCACTGGCAAATCAGTCATTACCAACAATTTCCTTCTTCGCCTTCCCAAAAACACTTACCTACCCAACTTCATCAATTTTTCTGCCCGAACCTCAGCTAATCAGACTCAGGATATCATCATGTCCAAGCTGGATCGGCGGCGGAAGGGCCTTTTTGGGCCTCCCATAGGGAAGAAAGCGGTGGTATTTGTGGGTAAGACATTAGCCTGAATCTGAGCACAACCAGATTCTTCTATGCTGCAGCAACCACAACCCCCTTTGTAGGACCACTGTACAGCCCTTTTACTCTCTCTAAGAAATGATGTATTTCTGACTAATATAATTTAGTATTCCTTCCCTCCCCTTTTCTTCTCTATCCTTCTTCCCTTCCTTTTTCCTTCTACTTCCCCCTTCCTTCCCTCCTTTTCTCTCATCTTTAATTTAATTTTTCCTTTCCTTTCTTTCTTTCATTACCATGTATTTCTTGATCAAGTACTATATGTCAGATTTTCAGTAAGTAAGATATAGTCCAGGCATTTTTGCCTCAGGTAGGCTCCCAGTTTCTCCTGAGATGAAGATAAGCCTTTGGATCAGGCAAGGTTACCTTATAGTGAAAATTAGTTCCAGAAGGGTGTTTACCCTCTTGCATCTCCAAAAACAACACTCACTTTGTGATAAACTCCTTGTTCCATTTTGTGTCAGAGAAATGTTATCAGTAAATGAAGTAACTTAAGAGTTGCTAAATAAGTATTTGTGAAATAAGCACATTGAATTTTCCCAGGATTTTACCTGTTTACAAAGCACTTCCTCATTTATTTCATTTGACCCTAACATCCCTGTGAGGTTGCTAACCATCATTATCATTTTACTAGTCAGCTAATTATGGCTCCAGATGGTTAAATTCTGTCAAACATCTAGAAAATTCTGGAGCCATGACCCAAACCCAGGTTGTTGTTGTTTTTTATGACAAATACATTATATTTTCTACTATCTTACTGCTAACTCATAGGGTTGTCACTTAATAAAAGTAATGCCATCCTCTTCTGGGTTATTCCATGTCCTGTCCTTAAATTTTATGTATTGATAGTGAATATTATGTGTAATTTAAATCCTTGCCCACTAACATTAGCTTCTTAAAGGCAGAAATCCAATTTTATTTTGTTTTTCCTTTCTTTTCTTCCCTTTCCCCTTCTCCCCAAACTGTTCTTCCTTCTTATTTCTTAGGGTAATATCCAGAAACAATTTAAGCTTTGTCACCAAACAGATCTAGGTTCAAATATCACTTTCTACTCCTAGGCATATTGTGACTTAACTTCCATGACTCTCAGTTCCTCATATCTAACATAAAAGTAATACTATCTTCCTTATAAAGTCATTATTTGGATTAGATGAGATATGTATAAAACCCTTGAAATGTTATCTGATACAAACTGGGCATTCAATCCATTTTCAGGGGAAAATTAAGAGAGCTTCCATTTTATTGAGTGCCTTCTATGTGCAGTGACTGGATTATAATATGATATTGGGGGAAATCAATTTTTGCTCTTGAGAAAGTCACTTTCTCTGCCATTTCGGTTTTGATCCTCAAAACCCTAGCTCAAAACTTTTCTCTCATTGGGTTTCAGTTGTTACCTGGTGGTTGAATTATGTACCCTGTTGGCTGGGAGTATGACAGTCTTCCTCACCACCATATCCCCAGAAACTAACAAAATATCCAGCGCACAGTAGAGAATCAATATATTGTGGTTGATGGAATGGGAAAAAGATTAAATGCCTCTTTGTTGATGACAATCCATGCATCCTTAAAGTCACAATAAGCAGACATCTCAATGAAATAGGAGAGCCCAGAACCCAGAAATCCTCTTCCCATATGGTTAAAATATCCACTGGCTGAGCCCTGCCTAGAGTAGGAATGGGACAACTAGGAACAGACTCTCCATAAAGGGAATAGTCATCTAATACCTCCTCTGAAAGCAAGAGATCCCAAAGACTTACAATGTGTGGCCATGCCTTCTTTCCCCAGATGACCTCAACATGCCAGCCAAAGAGGTGTATGGGGCCCAGCCTCCCATTGAGCTCTTGAGGCAATGGATTGACCATGGTTGCTGGTTTGACAAGAAGGACACAAATAAGCTGGACATTGTGGATGTGCTGCTTGTGACAGCCATGGGGCCCCCCGGGGGAGGAAGGAATGACATTACTGGTACGTGAAAGAGAAAGTTCATTCCTCTTCATTGTCTAGCAGAGCCAGACAACCTTTGTGGATGGATGGTTGGTACAGGGCACTCTGTCCTGATGGAAGATGGATAAAAGTATATTTAGGCTGTAGCTAGAAGGGTTTGGGCCCACTCTAGGGAGTGGAATTTGAAGACTTCATGTTGGAAGTTGTGTGAAATGGACCTGAAGATGAAAAGAAAATGTGAGAGTCTTTGGCTAGGCTCTGGAGGGACAGAGTTCCCTGGAGGAACTCTCCATATGAAAAGGAGTAGCCAGCATGTATTCCAGGCAGGAGGTTAGACCAGAGGTTCTCAAGCAGGAGTGATAACAGATTCACCTGTTTTGTTTTTTACAGTTCTTCAGATTGCCAGCGATAAAACAACTAAACGAAAGTGGCCTAAGCAAAATAATAATAATAATAAACAAAAAAACAAATAAGAGTTCTCCCTATCACCTGACAGTTCAGAAATACATTTGCTTCAGGGGCAACTGGATTCTTCCAGGATCTGTATTTTAATTCTGAGATACATTATTGTTTAAGAATCTTAATACCATTTTTAAACCTAAGATTCTTTTTTTTTTTTTTAATTTTTGTTTATTTATGATAGTCACAGAGAGAGAGAGAGGCAGAGACATAGTCAGAGGGAAAAGCAGGCTCCATGCACCGGCAGCCCGATGTGGGATTCGATCCCGGGTCTCCAGGATCGCGCCCTGGGCCAAAGGCAGGCGCCAAACCGCTGCGCCACCCAGGGATCCCAAACCTAAGATTCTTTGACCTCACTCTCCCCCCTGACATTTAATCTTCTTATCTGTAAAATTTACCATAAGGAAAATGGACAGGATAATCTTATTTAGTCCAATACAGACTCAATAATGATCACTACCAAGACATGCACTAGTAAAATTGCTGGACTTTAAAGAAAAGGAAAAAATCTTTTGGGCATCTAGGCACAAAAGACTACATGACTTTTAAGATAAATAAAATTAGAGCATCTTAAAACTGTCTAACCACAATGCTTTATGCAGAAGAAAATGAAATATTATATTTAAGATGTTCAAGGAAATAAAATAAGAGTCAAGGATTTTATAACCAGCAAAGCTGACTTTCACATATAAAAGGAAAACTGTGATCAGAATGCAAGAACTCAGATTTACTTCCACAAGCCCATTCTCGGGAACCTACTAGAAAATGAGTTTCACTTGATGAAAATAACTATAAAGAGGTTGATATAACAACCTGTAGTAAGCATTAAATATACTATTATCTGTTGAACTAAGACTACCTAAGAGAGATTATAATAGGTACAGGCTATAAGACTCAGTGTCAGAAATATAGAACAATTGAAAATGGAGGAAAGGTATAATGCTGAGTGAAATAAGTTAATCAGAGAAAGATAATTGTCTTTGGTTTCACTCATATGTGGAATATAAGAAATAGTGAAAGGGACTATAAGGGAAAGGAGGGAAACTGAGTGAGGAAAAATTAGAGAGGAAGACAAACCATGGGTGACAGGCACTAAGCAAGGCACTTAATGAGATGAGCACTGGGTGTTAGACTATATGTTGGCAAATTGAATTTAAATAAAATATATTTTTTAAAAGAAATCTTTTTAAAAATGGAGGAGAGATGAGGATAGCTAGTACAAAAAGTTTTAAAGAGTCTTCAGTTACCATAATTGGTAGTAGTAGTAGGTTCTTATTCTAAGAGCTTTGTGTAAAGTAGGATTACACAAGAGTTACTGTGGAAGTTTCTTTTTCCACTGACACTTGTGTCCTTGAGAACCAGGAGTCTCAGTATGGAAGAAAGGAGATGTAATGTAGATGAAATTAAGTGAAAGCCCTAGAATCCTATATTAGAAATATCAGTAGTAACTCATGATGTCCACTGATGTACTAGGTCTAGGAAATAATAAACATCTCATTAACACTGAACATGCCTAGTACCTGGATTATCTTGAAATCCAGTTTCCTACTGAAAGGAACCAGAGCATAGCTAGGGCAGAAGATATACAAGATGAGCTTGTAACTTCTTGATATACCAGATAATGAGAAAGCTTTCAAAGATTAAACAGTTGGGGATCCCTGGGTGGCTCAGCAGCTTAGTGCCTGCCTTCGACCCAGGGCGTGATCCTGGAGTCCTGGGATCAAGTCCCACATTGGGCTCCCTGCATAGAGCCTGCTTCTCCCTCTGCCTGTGTCTCTGCCTGTGTGTGTATGTGTGTGTGTGTGTGTGTGTGTGTGTCATGAATAAATAAATAAAATCTTAAAAAAAAAAAAGGATTAAATAGTCATGTCAACAGGACTCAGTTGGCAACATAAGGAAGCTCTCACTGGCCAAAGATGGGAAAATTAGAGTTTCAACGATGATTTTAATGGATTGAAATTTATCAAAATATATTTAAATCCATTAGTCTATAATAACGATGATGGTTGGTCATTTTCAGAGGATGGTAAGGAACCAATTTATTATCTTGAAAACTGATAAATAAATGGAATCAAACGTTTATCCTGACTATTATTTGAAATGTACCATGGTATAAGCAAATCCTAGATAAGGGTAAGTGTCTCTTTATAAAAATATTCCGGCTAATATATGAAAAAGAGATGATAGAATCAAAATATCACCACTTTACACTAATGAGTGAATTAATAGATCTAGCCATTGAGCATCTGTAGCTACCAATATCACAGGAGAGACATCATTCCTTCCATCTAATGAAGGAATGTATTACCACCTACCATTTGGCCAGAAACGGAATCTGAACCTGATCAGATCAGATGTCTAGATCCAGGTGCAAATTACTTTGAAATGCATATGAGGATAGAGGAACAGAATTAACTGCACCATGAGTATACAATCAGCAAAATACTGACTGTGAGAACTCTACAGATCGAACAACCAGATACTCAACAAACAAAAGATGAAAGAAAGGGATGGAAGGAGGAGAACCTATAGATTAAAGAGACTTAAAAAAACACATCAGGGCAGCCGGGGTGGCTCAGCGGTTTAGCACCACCTTCAGCCCAGGGCGTGATCCTGGATCGGGTCCCATGTCAGGCTCCCTGCATGGAGCCTGCTTCTCCCTCTGCCTGTGTCTCTGCCTCTCTCTCTCTCTCTCTCTCTCTCTCTCTCCTCTCTGTGTATTCTCATGAATAAATAAATAAAATCTTTTAAAAAAACATATCAATTGTTTTTTTTAATTGGGAGGATTAAACTCTGGTGTGTAGGAATGAACACTTGAGAGATAAAAACATAAAGAAATGCAAGACAGCAAATTACTGTAAAAGTCAGGATAGTAGTAATCTTTGGAGAGAGATAGAAGGCTATCTTTGGGATGGGATATGTGGAGGGGCATCTATGGAGGATTGGCAAAGCTTGATTTTTTTTTATTTGGATGGTATATGTAAGGCTGTTGACCTTATGATGACCCACCAAACTTTGTATTCGTTTTTCTCTGGTTTTCAGTATCTGCATTTTATTTTATATAATAAAATGCTTTAAAAAAAACAGATATACAGATAAATTTATTATTTTTTAAATTTTTTATTTATTTATGATAGTCACACACAGAGAGAGAGAGAGAGAGGCAGAGACATAGGCAGAGGGAGAAGCAGGCTCCATGCACCGGGAGCCCGACGTGGGATTCAATTCCGGGTCTCCAGGATCGCGCCCTGGGCCAAAGGCAGGCACTAAACCTCTGCGCCACCCAGGGATCCCCAGATAAATTTATAGAAGTAGAAAATAGGTTTTTCATTGCCAAGAGCTCCAAGGAAATGAAATTAACTGTTAATGGGTACAAGATTTCTTTCTGAGGTGATTAAAATGTTCTAAAATCAATTGTGGTATTGGTTGTACAGCTAAAATATTAAAAAACAATTGCATTGTATACTTTATATGGGTGAATTATATAGTATGTGGATTATATCAATAAAGCTGATATGTATATATAAATATAAATAGATATCTAACATTAGACAGGTAAGTAAAAAAAAAGACAGGTAGGTAAATATAGATAGATATGTAAGGATACCAATTTAATAGTAGTTAATTGGGGGAAGAATGGATTTGGTATGTGAGAGGTAAGTCAAAGATGATGCTCACTTTCTATAGAAGTATTTCTGAATTGACTATTTTACAATGATCACATATTGCCTTCACTTTTAAAAACAATCTTGAACACTAGTCTAGTGCTATTAATAGAATTACTGCAATCATGGAGATGTTCTGTGTTTGCATTATATGATACAATAGCCAGCCATTAGTCACATGTTACTCCTGAGCACTTGAAATGTGGCTAGTGAGACTGAGGAAATTATTTTTAATGTTATTTAATATTAATGAAGTTTAAATAGCCATATCTGGTTAGAGGCTGCCATATTGCATAGCATAGCTCTAGAAAAATAAGGCAGAGGAAAACATACTCTTCTATGTCCCAGGATCACAAGGCCCAGGAGATAGGTATGAGTTTATATGTTTTCCAGGACGATTCACTCGCCATCTAAATATTGTTTCCATCAATGCCTTTGAGGATGACATTTTAACCAAGATTTTCAGTTCAATTGCTGACTGGCATTTTGGGAAAGGATTTGACGTGATATTCTTAAGGTAAGAGGTCCCTATGTCTTCCTCAGTATTGGCCTGGATCCTCAGTTCTGGCTCCTCCTTGATGAATCTGCCTTTCTCTTCCTCCTAAGGTATGGAAAGATGCTGGTACAAGCTACTATGACAATTTATAAAGCTGCAGTGGAGAATTTCTTGCCAACTCCCTCCAAGTCTCATTATGTCTTTAACCTACGGGACTTTTCACGGGTTATCCAAGGGGTACTGCTCTGCCCTCACACCCACCTGCAGGTCAGACACTATTATTTCTGTTATCAAGTTCATTCAGCAATATCCGTGGCTATATGGAACAAACAATGATAATAGTAATAGCTAACTTTTATTAAGCATTTGTCTCTGGTAGGTATTGTGCTAAGTATTTTGTAAACATTATCTTGTTTAATACTCAGTCAATCCCAAGATTTAGGAACTGTTTGAGAAATACCAGCTCAGGTACCACCTTCCATTTACATAAATAATTAACTCTGGATTTTCAGGATGTGGAAAAATTTATCCGGCTTTGGATCCATGAGGTTTATCGGGTCTTCTACGACCGTCTGATTGACCATGAGGACAGGCAGGTCTTCTTCAACATGGTGAAGGAAACCACATCCAGTTGCTTCAAGCAGACCATGGAGAAGGTAAGCAGACCCTATGAGCATTCGGCCCCAGAAATGATTCCAAATATTTGACTATGTTAGTCTCAGATTTCAAGTTTCTTTTTCTTTTTTTTTTTAAAGATTTTATTTATTTATTCATGAGAGACACAGAGAGAGGCAGAGACACAAGCAGAGGGAGAAGCAAGTTCCATGCAGGGAGCCCGACGTGGGACTTGATCCCGGGACTCCAGGATCACACCCTAGGCCAGTACTAAACTGCTGAGCCACCCAGGGATCCCCAGATTTCAACTTTCCTTCCTAGTGGAGACTCATGGCTCTGTTTTCCGAATCTCAGGAAATGGAATTGAGTCAACTAGTCACTAGGTTTGATGATAATATACTTGGCCCAATTTTGCCTCACTTCCCTGATAGCATATACATTTGTATCCATTCAAAGTGGCTTATGATCTGATGTAATTGTTTATAATCAACTTAAAATAATTTTCTAAGGTTAATTAGTTTCTGAGTTGAGAAATGAACTGTGAAATTTTTATGGTTTAACTGAGGCCCTGGTGAAGCCCAAGTAGAAGAGAGCCATGGTTTCCCTCATCTAGTTGTACCTCTGTTTTTAAGAAACTGTGATTTCACCACAGAAAAATTGCAGGTGTTTCATGTTGTATCCAGGGGCCAAGTACAAAAGCACTGCCAGGTTCCATTATCAGGAAGAGAAAGCATCTAGAACATTCCTACTCTTGCAACAGAGTGGAGACCAGGGATAACACCTGTACGTTTGTTTGGTGAAGGAACAAGCACATAAAAAAATGATGCCACTGCTGGGTTCTCACAGCCTGACCACCAATATTTTAACCATTTGACAAACAGATTAACTATCACTTTCATGCTTTTTTCTCTAATGTCCCTTCATCATAGTCTTTATAACCATAAGATCCATATATTATGTTTTAAAAAAACTATTGATGAACCCTCACTCTGGAGAATATGCTCAGAGGAAACAAACATATCTCTTGTTCCCTCTCTCTATACTTCCCAGTGCCATCTTAGTTGGGCCACTTGTGGAATGCCGGCTGAAATTTATCTTTTCCACAGGTCCTCATCCACTTGTCACCCACTGGAAAGATAGTTGATGATAATATCCGTAGTCTCTTCTTTGGAGATTTCTTCAAGCCAGAAAGTGACCCAAAAATCTATGATGAGATCACTGACCTAAAACAGCTCACAGTGGTCATGGAGTACTACCTGGAAGAGTTCAACAACATCAGCAAGGCCCCTATGTCCTTGGTCATGTTCAGGTTTGCCATTGAGCACATCTCCAGGATCTGTAGGGTCCTGAAGCAGGACAAAGGCCACTTGCTCCTGGTAGGGATTGGGGGCAGTGGGCGGCAGAGTGCCAGCAAACTGTCCACATTCATGAACTCATATGAGCTGTATCAGATTGAAATCACCAAGAACTACTCAAGCTATGACTGGCGGGAAGACCTGAAGAAGATTATGCTGCAGGTCGGAGTGGCCACCAAGAGGACCGTGTTCCTCTTCACTGATAACCAGATCAAGGATGAATCATTTGTTGAGGACATCAACATGCTTCTAAACACAGGGGATGTGCCCAACATCTTCCCAGCTGATGAGAAGGCTGACCTTGTAGAGAAAATGCAAATGGCAGTCAGGACAGAAGGCGAGAAGATTGAAGTCACTCCTCTTTCTATGTATAACTTCTTTATTGACAGGGTGAAGAAGAACCTCCACATTGTCCTTGGTAAGAAGAAGCAAATGCAGTTTGCCCTTTTCCTCCGGAGTGCTCTAAACTCAGTCTTCTTACAGTGGTCCTCTTACAGTGGTCCAAGGATTGATCCAACCATGGCACTCACCCAGGGGTTTGTGCCTGAATTCCTGTGGAAAATGACTCTCCCCTAAACTACTATTTTAAAACTGTTCCACTTTTCTCAATTCTTTTTTTTTTTAAGATTTGTTTATCTATTCCAGAGAGAGAGCGAGAAAGAGAGAGAATAGGGGGAGGGGCAGAGGGAGAGGGAGAGAGAGAATCTTAAGCAGACTTCCCACTGAGCACTGAGCC
This sequence comes from Canis lupus baileyi, assembly GCF_048164855.1. NCBI lineage: Eukaryota > Metazoa > Chordata > Mammalia > Carnivora > Canidae > Canis > Canis lupus. Next base: position 53,250,265 of record NC_132845.1, on the reverse strand, counting down.
CAACACAGGGCTTGATCTCATGACCCTGAGATTATGACCTGAGCTAATATCTAGAGTCAGATGCCTAACCAAATGAGCCACCCATGTGCCTCCTCTTTTTAATTTAAATTTTACAGTGCCATATTGGTTTCTGGAGGAGAACACCACCTAGTGCTCATCACAAGTGCCCTCCTTAATACTCATCACCCATCTAGCCCATCCCCCTGTACTCTTCTCAATTCTCTAAATTCTCCTCTGAACCTTCTCCTTCCATTTAGTGCATTACCCTGTGGTCTCACATCTGGAGTTCTCTCTGTGAATGACATCCCCAATCTATCCAGAAACCTAGGGGTTATATTTAATACTTTTCTCTCATGCCACCATGTCCTGTCAATTTTTACCTCCTTGCTTTCTCTCATATCCACTCATTTATCTCCATCTCCACCACCTTTGCATTAGCTAAACTACCATCATTTGTCCAGCCTCACTTCTGCAACCTTGTAACCATTCTCTCTAGGTCCACTCTTGTCCATTCCAGACTATTCTGTTCCACTGACCTAGGATGGTTTTTTTTTTTACATGTATTGCAAATATGATCATTGTGTATACATGCGTGCACACACACACACACATTAAACACTTAATATGCTTTCTATCAAGATAAATGCCAAAATTCCTAACCTCTGGTTTTATAAGACCACATGCCATACTGTCCCCTGTATTCTCTCCATTCTCCTCTCAAACCAAGCTTCCTCTTCTCTCTCTGATCTTCAGCAACAGTGACATCCTCATACTTCCACCTGTTCATCATGCCTCCTTCTACCACATTGAGCCTAAATAAAAAAATCAATGGAACTTAGGCCAAATTTGTGCTTGGATGGAGATAAGGTCAGAAACAAACTGATGGCCCCCCACTAACTTCCATAAGTAACTATGTATGTGGTATCCATGGCTCCCATTTGTCTGTGTCAGAACAAATAGAGCAAGAGGATCAAAGAGCACAAACCATACTGGCTAGATGATATAAAAGATCTGGAAAGGAGAACAACAGGTATGAGAGACCAGTCAAGTCAGAAGGCTATTATACTGAATTCCCACCACAAAGTTGAATGAAAATATCCTATGATTCCCCTATGCTTCCTAGGCATTCATCATTACTATTCCATTACACTCCTCAGTTACCAAACAAGAAACCAACCCCTTTACCCACCAGAATCATTGGAAAGACCTGCCTGCCTCCTGGCCTTGGAGGAAGGAAACTAACCAAGTCTGCTTTTCATTAGCCATGAGCCCAATTGGGGATGCCTTCCGGAACCGCCTGCGGATGTTCCCTTCACTGATCAATTGCTGTACAATTGATTGGTTCCAGTCCTGGCCCACAGATGCCCTGGAGTTGGTAGCCAACAAATTTCTGGAAGATGTGGAGCTTGATGACAATATTCGGATAGAGTAGGTATTAGCTGCATTTTAGTACACTAACCAAATAATCCAAATGGAAAATCCAGATATTGGCTGTATTGTTATTATTGTTTTAAGATTTCTCAATTTATATATAGAAAATCACATTTAGTTAGATATTTAATAAGACACTTTTGCTGAAAAAAAGAGTGAAATTTCATTGTTCAGAATTGTCCTGGAGATGCACTGTTGTCAGAGCTGTGAGAACCAAGCTCTAATAATATAGCTATTTCAGTTTTAGAGCATATAGTCTCAGTAGGGGTGACATCGCCACCAAGGGAATGAAAACTGGTTATTATGAGGGTGAAAAAAGTCTTTTATGTATAAAGCACAGATATACAAAAACAACCCAAAAAACATATTTAATTTTGGCTAGAATAAGGGAAGAGATGAGAATGTTGACCTCCCAGGTGCCCCATGAAGGCAGTGGTCATGTCATCTGCTTTGTCTGACTCTATATCGTTAGTGTCTAACAGGTGCCTGGTACATAGTAATTCAGTTACTGTTGATTAAATGAGTGATTGGAAAACGAAGAATTATGTAGGGGCCAGAATACTGATAGCTATAAATTCCATTTTAAGAACTTTGAACTTTATGCTCTAGGCCAGAAGACCCTTAATTTGGGTCTATAGGCTCACAAACAGAATTCTGAGGGTCAGTTAATGTGAATGGAGAAAAATCATATGTTCATTTTCACTGACATCCAGCTGGTATTTTGAATTTCTTTTAATAAAGAATGTAGGCAATAGATCCCAGTAGGATTAGCAGGACTTGTTACCAATGGGAATCAGTTGTGTGTTTTTTTAATAACTCATTCAGTCACTATAGATACATCAGCGTATCATTTCCTTCCAAATTGTGGTAGGTTTTAGACCTGCTGCCCAATCTTATTATTTAATGTAGAGGTCATCAAAGTATGATCCACTGGCCAAGTCCAGTTCATAGCCTGTTTTTATATATAAAGTTTTATTGGAACACAGCCATGCCATTTTCCCCCATAAAACAACAGCAGACTTGAGTAGTTATCACTACTCAACCAAGTGGGCCATTTATTTTTACTGTTTGGCGCTTCCTAGAAAAATTTTGCTGACCCCTACATATCACAAATTTGATTTTTAAAACATTTTGAGGGCAGCCCAGGTGGCGCAGCAGTTTAGCACCGCCTGCAGCCCGGGGTGTGATCCTGGGGACCCGGGATAGAGTCCCACATCAGGCTTCCTGCATGTAGCCTGCTTCTCCCTCTGCCTGTGTCTCTGCCTCTCTCTCTCTCTCTCTGAATAAATAAATAAGAAAATCTTAAAAAAACATTTTGAAAATGATTTCAACATAATTGGTTCGTTTTGTAATCCCATGTATTTTGTTTCATGCATTTCGAAGCATTATCCTGCAAAATCCAGAGGCTTCACCAGATTGCCAAAGATTAAGAACTCTTGCTTAAGCTCTGGTGATTACTGAAGTGATCAGAAATAGAACTTACTTGTTTGAAAATCATTCTAGTAAGAATATACACTTCTCCAAAACTTCTTACAGCTGCATTGACCTGTCTTTGAGAATTTGGGTCTCTACCAGGCCATAGTCAATGTGCATCCTTGCACATTGCAATGTGCATCCTGCCTGACCATCCTTGTGTCCTCCGTAGGGTCATCTCCATGTGCAAATATTTCCAGGAGAGTGTGAAGGACATGTCACTTGATTATTACAACACACTTCGCAGACACAACTATGTCACCCCCACCTCCTACCTTGAATTGATCCTAACCTTCAAGACACTCCTGAATACCAAGAGGCAAGAGGTTGATATGATGAGGAACCGTTACCTGACAGGTCTGCAGAAACTGGAGTTTGCATCTTCACAGGTGAGCACAGGGATGAAGAGTTCCGGATTAGGTACCTTGTTCAGGTGCAGAATTTAAGAGGTCACTATATAAAAACAGCATCTGCTCCTGTACTTGCAGAGCTCACCTTGCTTGCCTCAGCCTCAGCCAAGCCCTATGAGATTCTGTCTGCCTTTAAGATTTTGCTATTTTGGTCTTCTTTGGGGTGAACCTCAAATGTGTTATCTTACCTCTCATGCCTGTTTTGTCTCTACATAAAGGAGATAATAATTTTTACTTCATAGAACTATTACAAAGATTAAACAGCTGATACAAGTATAGTCCTTAGCAGAATGCCAGGCACATGAATTAGTAATTAATTTGTGCTTGGAGCCGCTTAACAAACTGTCTAAAATGAGAGCCGCATAAAGACGTGGATTTGCAGCACCAACAAAGAACTAAGGTAACTTTATAGGAGGTTGACCACTGAGTACAGAAAACCCACCAGCACTATTATACAAGAATAGGACAGAACAGCAGAAGTGACCTCGGGTGGTCCCCAGGGGACCTTGGCTTTTAGAGAGGTGTTGAAAATTGGACTCTGTCCACACAAGGGTGAGTAAACCCTTGTTTGAGGAGCAGCAAAAGGATATAAGACAGTCTAGACCAGAAGAGAGCACAATGGTTGCCAGTTAACATTCCTAGAGCCTTATTACATGCTGGTACTGTCTATGAGGAAAGTACTATTGCCATTTCCACATTCCACACAAGGAAAACACAATGCAGGGAGGCCAGGAGACTTGCCAAAGATCCTACATGCAGCCTCATGAATAGCTAGTGCAAGTGGTCAGGCCAAAACTGAAACTCAACTGTGCATGATTCCAGAACGGTAGTTACAAGATTGTGAAACCCTCCTCAAATATGCATCTGAGCTGCCTCAGCAGGTAGAATCAGGGCCAGTTGGTTAAAAAAAAAAAATGGCACAACTCTTCTGAGAGGTAGTGAAAGCTCTCCATCATTAGAAGTGTTCAAACAGAGGTCGGAAAACCACTTGGCAAGAGTACTGTAGGGGGCATCAGACTCTTGGGAAAAATAGCCTTGAGATTTCCTCTTATCCCAAGTATCTCAGACATATATGTTTTTTCATAGACAAAAAAAAAAAAAGCAGATTTTTTTTTCTCCTAACTTCCTTTTGTTTTATCTCTTCCCCAACCTCCCTCCTCACCCCCACCCAATACTCAAATTTAGGCTCAAGAGCACAGAGGAAACTGTATCTTTTTAAAAAATGTTTAAGTTTATCACTATATATCTAGTGTCTTGCACTGTGCTTGATAATTTACAACGTATACTGTATAGTGTGAACTCAATAACTAGTATTGAAAGATCAAAGAGAGAAACTCCAGCCAACAAATATATACCCAGTATCATGGTAGAATCATTAGTATTTTCCACATATATGATAGGTTGGAAAATTGTTTCAACTCTTGCCAACAATGCTATTTTTGGCATTGACAGAGCTGACCCTGCCCCGCTCCTCTTGCTAGGTGGCGGTCATGCAAGTAGAACTGACTGCTCTTCAGCCTCAACTCATCCAGACCTCTGAGGAGACCGCCAGGATGATGGTAAAAATTGAAGAGGAGACAAGAGAAGCTGATGCCAAGAAACTTCTGGTGCAGGCAGATGAAAAAGAGTCCAATGCTGCTGCTGCCATTGCTCAAGGAATCAAGGTAACCAGCATTTTCTGGGGCTTATCCATTACCTCACTAGAGCCTAACACAGCCCTGCAGGCCTATCCTGCAGGAGAGAAAAGTGAGGCTTGAAAAAGACAGATGACTTTCCAAGCATCACATAGCTAGTAAGTGAAGAAGCAGGTCTTGGTGACACCTGGCTCTCTCCAAGAAGAATTACTGGTTTCCAGATATTCTCCACCTCACTCAGAGTCCAGGCCTACAAGACCAAATATGCTCTAACCTCATCTCATTACTTTTCCCTCATTCACTCTGCTCTGACCACACTGGCTTTGTATCTATTCCTCAGAGAAGTACAAAAGCACTCTCCCACCCCAGGGCCCTTGCACTGACTGTTCCTCTGTCTGTCTCCTTCACCTCTGTCATGTTTTTTCCTCAGATGTGCATGGCATGTTACAGGTGTGGAATAAATCATTGTCAAATGACAGAATGTTGAACCTAGAAGACCCCCCCTTGAAGGTGATTTTTATACCAAAGAATAGCCCTGGGAAGGGCATCACCTACATTCTGATATTATTAGAAGAAAATCTGATTAACATTCATGTGATGTTAGATATTTCCCAGAACTTTTAATTACCTAATTCCATTTGACTGTCACAACCACCTTGGGCCTTAGACTTAGGAATGACAGGTATCAATGACACTGAACTTCTGTGGTGAAGTGACTTTTCAGAGTCACATAGCTACTTAGTGGGTTTAGAATCCAAGTCTATTAGCACTTAGCTCAAGATACTTGTCCTGCTTAGCAGTTAGAAAATCTTTTTAAGCATTCTTCAATAAAGAACTTGAATGAGAAGTAGCTTGTGTCTGGCTTCTAGGATAAATAAGTCATGGGGTACTTTATTGAAAAGGACAAGCCTTCCAGACTGGCTTTTCTCCAGTGAGTCCTGAGACCTGACCTCTCATAGATTTCCTTGGGTCTAATTGCTGGTCTCAGAGTCACAGTGAATGCTCTGGATAAGGGAGATATGCTCACCCACAGTCCTAGGGGTACAGCCAGGAGCCCAATGGACCCATAAAAGATTGTGACCACCAGGGACCATAATCCAGTGGGTGTTTTGCCATTCTATGACAAGATGATAATAATAGCTATTGCTTAGTAGCACCATGGTGGTTTCTTATAATCCTTCATTTAGCAAATATTTATTGAACGCTTGGTGTGTGCTGGCATCTTCCTAGGCAATAGAACAAGAGAGACAAAATTCCTTCCCTCATGGAGACTGTATTCTCTTGTCCTTGATTTACGTTGTTTTTTTTTTATCATTATAATAGCCCTGCAAAAGCAAATGGTATCATTTCCAATTTACACATAAGGAAATCATGGTACAAGAACTTTAAAGACGTGCGGCTACCAAGTGACCAAACCAGGATTCAAACCTAGAGTTCTCTGATTCTGAAGCCCTTGTATTTGACTATAATTCTTGGAATAGCAAACTGGCCACTAGGGAGTGCATATTTATACTGTAACACACACAGTATTTTTTTTAATCTGATATAATCCTCCACTTTTAAAAAATCAAGAGATTTCAAGTAAAAATTCTAAATGTTCAGTTTTTCTTAGGAAGAAAAGCATTCTGGCAACATTGGACCTGCTTTCCTGGGTTGCAGCCATCAGCAACATTGACTAGATGCGGCCCCATGTGGCTTCAAGCTCAATAAAGCCCCATCCAGCCCACTTCCCACACTCAGATCACAGGCCTGGCCCCTATACACAGTGAATTTACAACTCTTCCATGGTTGTGTGCTAGAATTGGGCACATTAGGACTCACTATTTGTTCCGCCCCTTTCAAAATTCAGTTTTTTCATCTATAAAGTGGAGATACTAAGAGAAAGATAAGGAAATTTTGTAGTATGTGTTCAGCACACAGAGTTTAGTGGCACATATTCTCTAAAACTGTTATTCTTTACCTTGCAACAAGTGGACTTGCCCATTTGATAAAGGGTAGTCTCTTGTCATGTGTGGGTACCATCACCCAGGATTCTGCTCCACAGTGTCAGGGGAAAACAGGGACTCAATGAAGCAGGAAGGACGCTGTAGGTGAAATGGAGATGACCTACCACACCCATTCCTGGGCAATAAACTGTTGCCTTGAGTTTCAGTGTCAAGGGTGAGGTCTGATGTTTTGCCATCTCATCCCTGAGTGTGAGGAGTGACAACCTAGAGGTGAATCACAAGGTGCATCCAAGGAGGAAAAAGAAGCTATACTTGCTCAGTTTCCCTGAGGACAAGAACCCCTCCCTGAACTCCACAGAGCTACAGTCCTTCTCCACACAGGAACTATCATTTTCTCTAATCTCCTCCCATCCCTAGAAATGAGATATCCTGGGAAAACCCCCAGTGTGGTGGCTCCTGTAGCAGAGAGGCTCAGCCACACAAGTGGAATCCATCCAGGGATGGCAAGGAGACTGGCAGAGAAAGAGGCCCCAAGCACTTGCTTCCCAAGTACAACAGTTTGCTTAGAGTGGTCATTTCTTTTTAAGCTAATGAATCATTTCTTTTCCCCCTAGTGAGGATAATAACTGATGCCAGAATCACTGCACAGTTGAATTTCTGTGTTTTGTCAGAGGGCACTGTGCTTTAAACCTTCCAAAGGGCCCTGGTACTCCCTTTGCATTGCTAAGCAACAGATCTTTTTTTTTTCTTTCTTTTTTTAGAGAGAGGGAGGGAAGTGAGGGAGAGGATAGGAGGCGCAGAGGGAAAGGAGAGAAAGAATCTTAAGCAGACTCCTCGTTGAGCGCAGAGCCCTCAACTGAACACGGAGTTCAGTCCCATGACCCTGAGATCATGACCTGAGCTGAAACCAAAAGTCAGATGCTTAACTGACTGAGCCACCAAGGAGCACCAGGGGTCATTTTTAATCATGTTATTCTTATCATAGAAACAAATGATGATAGTAATAACATGTATGAAAGAATACTTAAGAACTCAGCATTAACATCTTTTCAATTTTCCAAGTTTCCTTCTAGCCTCTGTCTATACACGTGGATAGTTTCATGTTACTGCAGTCATAGCATCATTACAATTTGCATCAGCTTTATTTCTTTAACATCCTATCACAAATGTTTTTCCAAAATGTCATATAATCATTTTAATGACCATCTTAAGCAACTGCTTCTCTCATCAAGTAGCCACTACCCTACTAGGCACTGAAGTCTATTCCTTCCTGCCCTGTTTTCAGTGTTTCAAGAGTATAAATGGGAGTTTCTCAACAGCACCATGTGTCAGAACCAGATTTGGAGTTTTAAAAATTCAGGTGCCCAGACCTCACCCAGACTGAATGAATCAGAATCTCAGGGCGTGGGACCTGACCATGAGGGTGCCCTAAATGTTCTTCAGTGACTCGGAGACAGAGCCAGGGTTGAGAATCACTGTACCCATAATATTATAATTAGAACCTTTTGGAGGCACTTGACAATCAAGCTTGTTGGGACCCAGGCCATGATCCTTAGAAAGGGAGCAGAGCTACCGGGCCACTGGAAGACAAGAAGCATGTGTATGCCACTAGTTGTCTGGCACATTCTAAGAAAGGAACATGGAACTATTGATGGCACCTGTGGGCACTTGGGATCATTGAAATTCACCAAGAATCCAAACCTATAGCTAAGTCAACATCTTTGGTCTCCTCTGCCATCAACCTATCTAAAACTGACCATGAGAAATGGCAGGCTTTGGTTTCAATTCTTTTCCTCTTGCCTTGCCCTATCCTAGGACTAAAGAGGGAGCAAACTGAATTGCCCCTGGGAATGAGCCATTTTTGCCATCTGAAGCAGAACATTCCATTTTGATATTGGGAACATCTGATAGCATTCATGGGGGCAGGAGTGTTGTTTTAATACAATAAAGCCAAACAAAACATTCTGTGTATGTATGTATGTATTTATTTTTAAAGATTTTCTTTATTTATTTATGAGAGACACAGAGAGAGAGAGAGAGAGGCAGAGACACAGGCAGAGGGAGAAGCAGGCTCCATGCAGGGAGCCTGACATGGAGACTCGATCCTGGGTCTCCAGGATCAGGCCCTGGGCTGAAGGCAGCACTAAACTGCTGAGCCACCTGGGCTGTCCCATTCTGTGTATTTAAAAAACAGAAAACTTAAAATAAAGAATCCATGATATACACACAAGTGTACGCATGACATACATACCCATACAGATGTAAGAAAGTGAAACCTACCTTTCTTTTGTTTGCCTACCGTAAACTTGTAAGATGTGGGCTTCAACACACACTGCTTTGTCTAGGAATCCTTGATCTCTTATGACACTTCACATGTCTGCTGGTGTGACCACTCGGTGGGCTGGGCAACTGACAGAGAATTCACAGAGCAGGAACCAGGGACCTATGGTTGAAGCTTTGTGACCTGAGCTAACTCATTCTGCCTCCTGAAACATTGGCTTTTTGTTAGTTTTATTTTGTTTTTTTATTTGATAATTTGGCTACTAAATAATCTATAAGGTCCCTTTCAGTTCTAAAATCTTATAATGTTAAGCTTTCTTTAAAAAAAAAAATTGAAGGGTGCCTAGCTGGCTCAATTGGTTAAGCATCTAATTCTTGACTTTGGCTCAGGTCATGATCTTAGGGTCATGGGATCAAGCCATGGGGAGTGGGGAGTCTGCTGGAGATTCTCTTGCCCTCTCGCTCTGCCCCTCCTACATGCGTGCACGCTTTCTCTCTCTAAAATAAATAAATAAATCTTCAATAAATAAACAAATATTAAGATATAACCCACATGCCATTAATATTCACCTTTTTAAGTTGTATTTCAGAGGTGTTTAGTATTAGTACAGTTGCAGAGGTATCCACCTATCACCACTAATTCTAGATGATTTTTGTCACCCCACAAAAAAACCTAGATCTGTTAGTAGTCACTCATTGCTCTGTCTCCCCAGCCCTTGGCAACCACTACCTCACTTTCTGCTCCTATGGATTTTCCTTTTCTGCACATTTCATGTAAACAGAATCATTTAACAGGTGGCATTTTTTGTGTCTGGCTTTTTTCCCTTAGCAGGTTTTCCATGTTGTCACATAAATCAATACTTCATTCCTTTTTATGGCTAGTAATATTCCATTGTATTAACTTTGTCCTCAAATGAAGCAACAGTAGACAAAACATGCACCATCTCCTATTTCCAGAGCTCTCTACCCAGCCGTAATCTCTGTTCCCATCCTCATCCTTAAACTCTTGCCTTAAACTCCACCCTGTCTCCAAGCTTCACTTTATCCCTGACTCTACCCCTGCCTCATCTCTGAGCTACAATACATCCCAACCCTCACCACATCTCTGACCTAATCCCACTCCTCATGCCTTATTTCTTCCCCAAACTTGCCCTAACCCCCTTCCCAGCTGTCACTCCACCCCTGGGCCTCATCCTCTATTCTATTTCTCTACCCATCCTTGATCAGTGGGTATGAAGTTAACCCACTGCATATATCTCTTGGGAATTTGTTTAAAACCCAAAGCTTGATATTTTTCTTAAGATCATAAATTGGATGAATTCTTAAATGTCTAAGGCATCAAAACCACAGCCCAGAAAGTCCACGCATGCTGCCACTCAACAGTGAGAGCCACCCTCCTGTGCTGAACTCCAGGAAGGGGTGCCATCCTGGAAGGACATGGAGGGGCAGAAAGAGCCTCTCCCAGCTTCCTCTATGAAGTGAGTGCCCAGTATGCCAGGTACCAGGCACTCATCCCTCTACCCCTGTGCTGCCCACAGACTGAATGTGAGGGGGACCTGGCAGAGGCCATGCCAGCACTGGAGGCTGCACTGGCTGCTCTGGACACCCTGAACCCGGCAGACATCTCACTGGTGAAGTCCATGCAGAACCCACCAGGCCCTGTCAAGCTGGTCATGGAGAGCATCTGCGTCATGAAAGGGCTGAAACCAGAGAGGAAGCCAGACCCCAGCGGCAGTGGTAAGCCCCTTTAGCATCCCGCCCCACTCAGCAGTCTTCACAGCCTGCTCTTCCCTGACAGGAGGAGCAAGCCCATGGGCAGGGTCTGGGGTCTCAGGGAAATCAGAAGGGCTCCAGGAGATACATGCTTATCCACACAGCTCTTTCCTGTGCCTTCACCATCCTCGTTCCTCTTAATCATTTGGGGAAAGGCTGGCATCTCTAGATGAGCCTGAGCTTATTCAAGGCTCCTGCCTGCAAATCATTAAAAAAATGAAGGTCATGGGTATGATAGGGCCGACAGTAGTGCATGGTTGCAGGGGAGAGAAACAGAAAGAGATGGAGAAAGATAAGCAGAGAGAGAGAAGGAGGGGAGAAACTGAGAGATAAACAGAGAAGGAAAGACAGAATGAGACAGAGCAGCAGAGAGATGGAAAGAGACAGATACCTGGACGGACACAGGCATGCACAAGCACACAGAGATAATGACCTGAACAAGAGGTCAGGAGGGAGGGAGGCAGAGAGATGAAACAGAGGAGCTGGCAATGGAAAGTTAGAGGCAGAGAGACAGGGGCCAAAGGAGGCAGAGGCAGAAGCCAAGGCGAAGGGAAGACAAGGAATCATACTTAAAAATAGGGAGGAAAGCTCCTCCTATCATTGAACCTAGAAGCATTAATAGGTGAGCATTCATTCTCCTTAAAATCCGAGTGAGATGTATGACTCTGTATTATTAATAGCAGTAACAAGGACTTTAAAAACCAGCCTCGGGATCCCTGGGTGGCGCAGGGGTTTGGCGCCTGCCTTTGGCCCAGGGCGCGATCCTGGAGACCCGGGATCGAATCCCACGTCGGGCTCCCGGTGCATGGAGCCTGCTTCTCCCTCTGCCTGTGTCTCTGCCTCTCTCTCTCTCTCTCTCTGTGACTACCATAAATAAACAAACATTTAAAAAAAAAAAAAAAAACAGCCTCAATAATATTCCTTGCCTTTTCAATGCTCCTGTCCTGCTATTCCTCCATTTCTTTTGAAATGCTCTAAATCCTCCATCCCTCATTCAGGAACCTCTGGCTTCTGCTTTCCATTGATGAGCATTTGGTATCAGGCCAAAAACCACATGAAGAAGATACAGAGGTGATCAAGAATGGAGAAGTAGGAAGTGGACTTCATAAGAGAATCCCTTACAGAAGCAACTGAGATGTAATAAGTTGGTTGAGTAAGGATGAGCCAGCCCACCACTTCTCCACCCTGGCTGCACCCTAAAATCATCTGGGAGTGTAAAGAATGCTAAATAAAGCCCATGCCTCCATTTCTAGAGACTCCTACTCCATTGGTCTTAGGTACAGCCTGAGCTGCATTTTTTTTAAGCTCCCAAGTGATATAAGGTGCAGCCAGGGTGGAGAACTGCTAACATGTGCAAAGCATGGCCAAGGTCACAAAAGTTCATCTTCTTGTTGGATCACTGATGATCTGCATAGCACCCACCATTCACCTTTCTTATTTTAAAATTGAAGCAAATTGTGTATAGTTAGTATTCATTTATCCTGCAGAATTTTAGCCAAAACATTAAGATGGAACAAAAGAGCAGTTGAATTCATTTTGGGTACCTTGAATTTAAATGAAGCAAATCATTTTCCTGAATGCAGACAAAAACCTCCATGGGAAATATTTGTTTGGTTACTGTGCTTGCATTACAAACAGGACACATCTTACCTATTGTATTTAATATGATCTCCAAGTATAACTTTTTTCTCAAGCCTGAGGTTGGCGAGTGTTTACAGTGCTGTAAGCCAAAAGAGCTTCCAATTCATTTCTAGCATGTGAACAAAAAGGGTGCAGCCCCAGGATGGAATTGAGGCTCATTCAATTATTAGTCAGTATGATGGATGCTGAGGAGAATAAGGGCCCTGCTTTGTTTCTGGATAGGCCAAGGACAGCTTTCCATATAGTTACAAGCCTACATGCTACTTCCCCACTCTTGCTCTTTCTCTGGAGACTGCCTCACTCACAAGTGCTGATTAGATACCATCCAGCCCACCTCCCAGACTTGAAAAGGAATATTCAAAACACATACTCATGGCTCCTTCTCCTTTTCTATTACTGGAACAAAGGACAACATTCATTTGATATGTATTTATTGATAACTGAGTATTAGGCACTATACCAGATTGTAGTAAACACAGCAGGCGCTTACAGTTTTAAGGGAGAGGCAGTTAATAAAAATGAAACAAAAACGGTTGAATAAACAGGTTGCATGAATGCTGAGAGGAAATGGACATTCTAGCAGCTGAAAAGAAAGAAAATGCTGGGAGAGGGTAGAGTGGTCCAGCTTAGTGATGGAAACCTAGGGAAACCTCTCAATGGAGGTGACTTTTATTTTTTTAATTTTAACTTTAAAGATTTATTTATTTGAGAGAGAAAGAGAGAGAGAGAGAGAGAGAGTGGGAGGGACAGAGAGAGAAGAAGAGAGAAAATCTCAAGCAGACTCCCCACTGAGTGTGGAGCCCAACTTGGGGCTCCATCTCACAACCCAGATATCATGACCTGAGCTGAAACCAAGAGTCAGAGTCTCAACAGCCACCCAGGCACTCTGGAGGTGACTTTTAAATTGAGCTGAAGGCTGGTCAGGAGCTAGATGCCATTTACAGGCTAGGTGAAAGGCTCACAGCAGGAAAGCACTTAAGACCATTGAGGAGTTGAAGGAAAGTTCTTCCTGACTGAAGTCTAAGAAGCAAGGCAGAGATGAGGTAGATGAGTTCAGTAGGCCTCCCGGGGCATTCTGAGAAGCTTAGATTTTTTTTTTTAATTTAATTTAAATTTTATATTTTTAGGACAATTTTAAGGTCACATCAAAATTGAGAGAAGGGTACAGAGATTTCTCATATACTCTTAACCCACACATATGCATAGCATCCCCCGTTATTGTTCCAGAGTGGTACGTTCGTTAAAATTGATGAACTATGTTGACTTATCATTATCACCCTGAGTCCATAGTTTATATTAGAGTTCACCCTTGGTACTGCACATTCTATGGGTTTGGACAAATATATAATGACATGTATCCATCATTATGATATCATACAGAGTATTTTCCTGTCCAAAACATCCTTGTCAGATCTTTGGATCTTTCCCCAAATATGGGTAACCAGCCAGAATGTCTTAATAATAATCCAATCTCCATTTCTTGTTCCAAACAGGTAAAATGATAGAAGATTACTGGGGAGTTTCAAGAAAGATTCTTGGAGATCTGAAATTCTTGGAGAGTCTTAAAACATATGACAAAGACAACATCGCCCCAGTGATCATGAAGCGGATCCGGGAAAGGTTCATTGATCACCCAGATTTCCAGCCAGCTGTCATTAAAAATGTGTCATCTGCCTGTGAGGGTCTGTGCAAGTGGGTGAGGGCCATGGAAGTGTACGATCGCGTGGCCAAAGTGGTGGCTCCCAAACGGGAGCGGCTGAAGGAAGCTGAGGGGAAGCTAGACATACAAATGCAAAAACTGAACCAGAAGCGAGCAGAACTGAAGCTGGTGGAAGACCGCCTCCAGGCTCTGAATGATGACTTTGAAGAGATGAATACCAAGAAAAAGACCTTGGAGGAAAACATTGAAATATGTTCCCAAAAGCTGATCAGGGCAGAAAAGCTGATCAGTGGTCTTGGGGGAGAGAAGGACAGATGGACAGAAGCTGCCCGGCAGCTGGGGATCCGGTATACTAATCTGACAGGGGATGTACTATTGTCCTCAGGGACCGTGGCTTACCTGGGGGCCTTTACTGTGGATTATCGGGCCAGGTGCCAGAAGCAGTGGTTAGCCCAGTGTAAGGACAAGGTCATCCCCAGCTCCAGTGACTTCAGTCTCAGCAACACATTAGGAGATCCTGTAAAAATTCGTGCCTGGCAGATTGCTGGGCTACCCATTGACTCCTTCTCCATTGACAATGGCATCATTGTGACCAATTCCAGGCGCTGGGCCTTAATGATTGACCCTCAGGGGCAGGCCAATAAGTGGATCAAGAACATGGAGAAAGCAAATAAGCTGTCCATCATCAAATTCTCAGATGCCAACTATGTGAGGACGCTGGAAAATGCCCTGCAATTTGGTACCCCTGTCCTACTAGAAAATGTTGGAGAGGAGCTGGATGCCTTTATTGAGCCTATCTTGCTCAAGTCCACATTCAGGCAGCAGGGGGTTGAGTACATGAGGCTGGGTGAAAACATCATCGAATACTCCAGGGATTTTAAGTTATACATCACAACCCGTTTGAGGAACCCACATTACCTCCCTGAAGTCGCCGTGAAAGTCTGCCTCCTCAACTTCATGATCACACCCTTCGGTCTCCAAGATCAACTTCTTGGCATTGTGGCCGCCAAGGAGAAGCCGGAACTGGAAGAGAAGAAGAATGAGTTGATTGTGGAAAGTGCCAGGAACAAGAAGCAGCTAAAAGAAATTGAGGATAAGATCTTGGAGGTCCTATCCCTGTCTGAGGGCAACATCCTCGAGGATGAGACTGCCATCAAAGTTTTATCTTCCTCCAAAATACTGTCTGAAGAGATCTCTGAGAAACAGGAAATTGCTTCAGTAACAGAAACACAGATTGATGAGACTCGAATGGGCTACAAGCCAGTGGCTGTCCACTCTGCCACCATCTTCTTCTGCATCTCTGACCTGGCCAACATCGAGCCCATGTATCAGTATTCCCTGACATGGTTCATAAACCTCTATGTGCATTCCTTGGCACACAGCAGTAAGAGTGAAGAACTAGACCTTCGCATTGAGTACATCATTGAACATTTTACCCTCAGCATCTACAACAATGTCTGTCGCTCTCTGTTTGAGAAAGACAAGTTACTGTTCTCCCTACTCCTGACTATCGGCATCATGAAAGAGAAAAAACAAATTAATGAGGAGGTTTGGTATTTCCTCCTAACTGGTGGTGTCGCCCTGGACAACCCTTTCCCCAACCCAGCTCCCGAATGGCTGTCTGAGAAGGCATGGGCGGAAGTGGTGCGTGCCTCTGCGCTGCCAAAACTGAAAGGCTTGATGGAACATTTAGAACAAAATTCTGAAGAGTGGAAGCTCATCTATGACTCCACCTGGCCCCATGAGGAGAAGTTCCCTGGATCTTGGAAGTTCCTTAAGGGATTGGAGAGGATGGTGGTCCTACGATGTTTGCGGCCTGACAAAATTATTCCAGCCATTCGTGATTTCATTGCTGAACACATGGGCGATGTCTTCATCGAAGCCCCTACATTTGATCTCCAGGGGTCCTACAATGATTCCAGTTGTTGTGTACCATTGATTTTCGTGTTGTCTCCGGGTGCAGACCCAATGGCAGGTAAGGGCAGAATGCTGTATAAAGAACATAAATGGATGGGCAGCCCTGGTGGCACAGCGGTTTAGCACCGCCTGCAGCCCGGGGTGTGATCCTGGAGACCCAGGATCGAGTCCCACATGGGGCTTCCTGCATGGAGCCTGCTTCTCCCTCTGCCTGTGTCTCTGCCTCTCTCTCGCTCTCTCTGAATGAATAAATAAATCTTAAAAAAAAAAAAAAGAACATAAATGGAGGTACCTGGGTGGCTCAGTCAGTTCAGCATCTGCCTTTGGCTCAGGTCATGATCCCATGATCACGAGCCCCACATGGGGCTCCCTCCTCAGCAGTGAGTCTCCTTCTGCCTCCCTCCCCCACTCATCCTTCCCCTCTCTCTCTCTCTCTCTCTCTCTCTCTCAGATAAATAAATAAAATCTTGGGACGCCTGGGTGGCTCAGCAGTTGAGTTCTTGCCTTCTGCCCAGGGCATCATCCTGGGTCCAGGGATTGAGTCCCACATCAGGCTCCTGCATGGAGCCTGCTTCTCCCTCTGCCTATGTCTCTGCCTCTTTCTGTGTGTGCCTCTCATGAGTAAATAAATAAAATCTTTTAAAAAATAAAATAAAATCTTTAAAAAAAAGAAGGAAAGAAAATAAATGAGTCAGAATTCATGGTTGAATAACAGCAATATGTCTCTTATAGCAGGAATCTGAAATTCAGATGCTTTGAAAGCCACACAGTTAACAGGCTTAGGTGGGTCTGGAGCCACTGAAGATTTCTTTTTGCAGCTCCCAAGCATTGTGTTGTCTAATAATGTGAGCTCAGGATGGCCAGATAACCTGACTTTCAAGAGAAATCAGAAATACAGAAATAACCCATTTTCACATCTTGATAACTCATTCAAATTTTTCCTAAAATTGTGAGGGCTAGACCAGGACTAATTTTAAGCTTATTGGCTATTACTTTATCATCATTCTCTTAAATAATTTCCTCTATTGCTTTTCTCAATTAGGCTTTTGATTTTTAAAAAATTAAGATTTTTTAAAAAGATTTATTTATTTATTCTGAGAGAGAGAGAGAGAGAGAGAGGCAGAGACACAGGCAGAGGGAGAAGCAGGCTCCATGCAGGAAGCCTGATGTGGAACTCGATCCCAGGTCTCCAGGATCACACCCCAGGCTGCAGGCAGTGCTAAACTGCTGCGCCACTGGGGCTGCCCAAAATTTAAGATTTTATTTATTTATTCGTAAGAGACACACAGAGAGAGGCAGGGATATAGGCAGAGGTAGAAGCAGGACTCCTGCAGGGACCCTGATGTGGGACTCCATCCCAGAACCCTTGGATCATGCCCTGAGCCAAAGGCATATGCTCAACCACTGAGCCATCCAGGAATCCCTTTTCTTTTTGTTTTTAAATTAAATTTTTTGAATAATTAATACTGTGTATAGTTGTTTAAAAAAAAAACAATGCAGAAAAGTATAGAACTGTGGCTAAACTAGGGCCATTCTGTCCCCTCAAGGGACAAAAAAAAATTTTTTTTTGGTCACAACTAGAGGGTGCAACTAGCATCTAGTAGATTGAAGCTGAGGATGCTACTAACCATCTATCCTGCATAGGACAGTCCCCCACGGCAAAGGATTATCTGGACCAAAACATCAGTAGTGCTGAGGCTGAAACACCATCATGTAGTGTGAAAGCTACATCTCCCTCCTAATCATTCCTAAAGTAACCATTATTACCAGTTTGTGTACCTTTCCAGGAACCAATCATTGCATTCTTAACAGGTATAAGATGTTGACAGGAATAGATTAGTTTTCTGTTCTGTTGGATCTCAAAGCTTTAGTTTTCTCTGTTGTTGAATGAAGAAAGAGTACCAGAAAGGCAAATGGCAAAAGCTGTCATTCTCCTGTGAAAGCTGAGGAGTTTGATACCTATCCTGACCCAGATAGAAAGCCAGCACCTCTGCCCCACAGAGGAAATCAGAGGAAATGAACTGGTACCCTTTCTACTTTCCCACACCATAGTGTTATTGTCAAAGATCAATCCATAGCTCCTTTCTAGTAGCTTTATTTTTGTCCCCTGTGTCCTTTATGTGGCAGATTTAAACAAGAAAAATTAAGGGAAGTCAGGAATGGTAAAGAAGAGAAATAGAGGAAAGGTCAGAGTATGGTCTGTAAAATGATGATGTGCTGGCAGAGGGCAGGCTTGTTACATCCAAAGCCTTATCTTGCATATTCCTATTGTTCTGTTCTAGAGACCTGATCAGATTCAGCTTGGATAACTTCCCAGAAGACTTCATGGGTACTGTGTCCCCTGTAGTGCCTCACACTAGGAAGCCTATACTCTCTGATTATCTTTCCTTTTCTGATTGAGATTGATCAGTAGACTCAGGCATTGTCAACTTGATCCACCTCCCCATTCCACTTCCCTTGTAAAGCTTCCCATTAGCCTCACACTTAATAAGATGATGGTTCTTTTTTTTTTTTTTAAGATTTTATTTATTCATGAGACACATAGAGACAGACATAGGCAGAGGGAGGTGCAGGCTCCCTGAGAGGAACCCAATGCGGGACTCCATCCCAGGACTCTGGGATCATGCCCTGAGCTGAAGGCAGATGCTCAACCACTGAGCCACACAGGTGTCCCATGATGATGGTTCTTAATCTTGGCTGCACATTGGAATCACCTCCGAAGGCTTAAAGAAAAATCCTGTAGGCTAGCCCAGGTGGCTCAGTAGTTTAGTGCCACCTTCAGCTCAGGGCGTGATCCTGGAGACCTGGGATCAAGTCCCACGTCTGGCTCCCTGCATGGAGCCTGTTTCTCCCTCTGCCAGTGTCTCTGCCTCTCTCTCTCCTCTCTCTGTGTTTCTCATGAATAAATAAAATCTTTTAAAAAAAATCCTGCAGGCCATGACCTCAACCAATTAAATTAAAATCTTTGTGAATGAGGCCCAGGCATTGTGTTTTATGAGCTTTTCGGGTAATTCCAGTATGTTTTGGAAACAACTGACCTGATGGTTTTTTCACGGCCTTAACAAAATCATTCCTCAGATCCATTATTTCATTAGGGATAGCAAAACGAAATTTAATTATATCACTCCTCCCGCATTTATTAGCTAAAACTTTTCCTTTGTCAACTCATTGGCTTACTCTGATTATATAGTTCAAAAAGGACCAGCAGAATAGACATTTGGTTCATTCCCTTGATTTTCTCAGCTTTCGGATTGATGATTTGGTGCCCTGGTAACCTATGAAGTTACTTAAGCAGTAAGATTTTCTTTGTGCCATTGTGAGCACATAGATTTTAACATAGTGGATGTTTCAAACATGGTGGCGTTTTATTATTTATCGTTCCTTTTGATTCTCACATCATTCAGTCCTTGGCCTGTGGGGGTTCCTTCATGCCTAAGGTTCTCACATAACCCCAGTAGTTTTTTATAGCTTCCTGGCTGTATAGAATTACCACGTATTCCAGGCTCATCTTGTACAGACATTTCTCTAAGGAACTCCAGTTCTTTCAGCAGAGGCCATGGCATTTGGAAACCACAATCTGGGTACTACCGAATGAGTCATTGATTGCAGGCCTTACTGCTCACTAATTCTCTTCCTGGGAAAGGAATCTACCCTCTTCTTTTCATCAGTGATTTGAGTTTTTATCTTCAATGACAGTGCTTTCCATTTCTAAAAGTTTCATTTGTTTTATTCCAAATCCATGTATTTTTTTTTTCATATAATTCTGAATTATATGCTTTGTGGTCCTTCTTGTGTGTTTCTTTCATGGTTCTTTTCAGAGATTATATTAATCTACTAGGGCGGCTATAACAAATACCAAAGACTCAGTGGTTTAAACAATAGAAATTTATTTTCTCTAAATTCTGCAGACTAAAAATCCAAAATCAAGGTGTCAGCACGGCTAGTTTCTTCCAAGGCCTCTTCCCTTGGCTTTGTGTCTTTATATAGTTTTCTCTCTGTTGAGTGTGTCTATGTCCCAGTCTCCTCGTCTTATAAGGTCACCAGTCCTATTAGATTAGGGCCTGACCTAATGACCTCATTTTAACTTAATTATCCCTTTAAAGACCCCCATCTCCAAATACAGCCACATTCTGAGGTCCTGGGAATTAGGGCTTCAACATATGGATTTGAGAGGGATACAATTTGGTCCATAACCGAGACCCTATGTAATCCTTGGGGGTATTAATTCTTCTGATTGTTCTATATGCTCACTCTCCCTTATAGTGATATGTTTCCTCATGTAGTTGGTAATTTTTTTATTGAGTTCATAATCAGAAAGCTTGTGTTATTTCGTGGGAGTCTCATAATACCTTAGGTTTTAAAAGAGCCCTAACAGAACAACTTTGCATATGGAAATCCTGATGCCCCAGGGATTTTGCCATTCTGGATCAATTTCATGGGAAATTTCTCAGGTTGGGAATCCCTCCCACAGGGAACTGTAAACTCACACTACTCATTTGCATGTGGCATAGACTTAGTGTTTTGTTTCCTCAGTGAAGAGTTGTTTACTTTTTCTACCCAGGCTCCAGGCCAGTGACGAGTTTCTGCATTGCTTCTTGACCAGTAGCCTGATTTCTGGCCACCTTAATATGATCATGCAGCCCTTTGAGGATCCTAACCATACAGAAGTCTCAATTCCAGCCCCCCATCTCTTATGAGTACAAAAGCTATATCTCCACAAACTGCCAACATCTAGACTGGTTAAATGAAACATGGTGTATTCCAACGGTGAAATACCATTGTCATGTGTAACCATGAAAAAGAATAAGACTTTTCTGTACCTACAGGCATACCTCATTTTATTATGCTCCACTTTATTGTACTTTGCAGATACAAAGTTGTTTTACAAATCGAAGTTTTAACAAGTCTATCACTGCTCGTTTGTTCGTCCTTCCTTCCTTCCTTCCTTCCTTCCTTCCTTCCTTCCTTCCTTCTTTCCTTTCTTCCTCCCTCCTTCCCTCCCTCCCTTTCTCCTCCTCCTTCCTCTTTCTTTCCTTCCTTCTTTTTTTCCTTCTTCCTTTCCTTCTTCTTTGAAGATTTTATTTATCTATTTGAGAGAGAGAGAGATAGTGAGAGAGAGGGCAGGTGAGGAGGGAGAGGGAGAAGCAGGGTCCCTGCTGAGCAGGGATCCCAGACATGGGGCAGTTGATCCCAGGACTCTGAGATCATGACCTGAGCCGAAGGCAGATGCTTAATTAACTGAACCACTCAGGTGCCCTTCTTTTTTTTTTTTTTTTTTTTTTTAAGAGAACAGATCTGCATTTTTATTTAACTTTTCAATAAGTTTAAATCCTTGAGGGGTATAGCATCACATGATTCCATGGCCAATGGCCTTAGCGGGTAAGTTCTTGGGAATTTGGTACAAACCATGCTACTGTTTCCATGAGCAAGAGTTACTTTTCCTCACATTACTGTTTTTGTTCCGTTTGCCACAAGGAGTCACTGTGCTGTTCTTTGCTTCATACCCATAAGCACATCTCTTCCCTAGACAGAATTCAGTTTCATGTGGAGCGTAAACACTTCCACTTTTAAGAAGAGCTGTCTGCTCCCTCTTGTTCCAGAGAAAAATAGCCTTGGACCACAGCCTTCCAAACATATTTGTCAACTTAGGAGTCCTGTTCCCAGCAGGCTCCACAGGCTTCAAGGTGGCAGAAAGAGTATTGGTGCCATTTTTCTCTTCTTTTTTTTTTTTTTTTTTTAAGATTTTATTTATTTATTCATGAGAGAAAGAGAATCAGAGACACAGACAGAGGGAGAAGCAGGCTCCATGCAAGGAGCCCAATGCGGGACTCGATCCTTGGAATCCGGGATCAGGCCCTGAGCCAAAGGCAGATGCTCAACCAATGAGCCACCCAAGTGTCCCTGGTGCCATTTTTTTTCAAACAATATTTGCTCACCTCATGTCTCTGGGTCACATTTGGGTAAAATTTGGCAACATATCAAATTTTTTCATTATTACTATATTAGTTCTAGTGATCTGTGATCAGTGATTACAACTCACTGAAAGCTCACTTGATGGTTAGCATTTTTTAGCCAAAAAAATATTTTAAAGTTAAGGTAAATACATTGTTTTTAGACAAAATGCTATTGCACCCTTAATGGATAACAGCATAGCATAAACATAACTTTTATATGCACTAGGAAGCCAAAAAAATCATTTGTTCACTTTATTGCAATATTCACTTTATTGCAGTGGTTTGGAATCAAACCCACAATATCTCTGAGGTATGACTGTTTCGATGTGGAAAAGATCTAAATGAAAGAAGCAAATGCAGTTTTCTATAATTCACATAAGTATAATAGTATGTGCATTTATTTAAATGCATAAAATATCTCTGAAAGAATTCACAAAAAGCTAGTAACGTCGGCTGCCTCTGAAGAAGAGAGAAATGAAAGAGACTTACTTGAAATTTCACTATACAAATGTCTATTTTTTTAGTAAAATACATTTGTAATAACGCAGTTTCTAGTTCTTTGGTTGTGTGCTCACCTCTCTAGTTTTGAGTTCCTTCTTCATTTTTGGTATCTGGGAATTTCTCTTTTAGTCTCTGATTTTTTTTTTCTTTGACTGGTGTAATTTTTTTAAATCAAGAATGTCTATGTATTCAAAACAAAAGAGGAATCAATAGTAGCTTCATTTACCCTCTTACCAGAAGTCTAAAGCTTCCATATAGAGATACTTTTTTTTTTTTTTTTTTTTTTTAGAGATACTTATTTTGTAATTGACAGAAGCCTGAGTTTCTTTCCATGTCCAGAATTTCAATGTAACCCTTCCTTCTGTATTGTTACGTTAATATAGTCTTAGTTGGCCTGTCCTCTTTCAAAAGCCTCTTTTCTTCCCCATCTCAGGCCTGCTGAAGTTTGCTGATGATCTTGGCATGGGAGGTGCCAAAACACAGACCATCTCCCTTGGCCAAGGCCAAGGCTCTATTGCTGCCAAAATGATCAATGCTGCCATCACAGATGGGACCTGGGTAGTGTTACAGAACTGCCACCTAGCCACGAGCTGGATGCCCACACTGGAGAAGATCTGTGAGGAGGTGATTATTCCTGAAAGCACCAACATCAGTTTCAGGTGAGGGGCCACCCCATCACTGCCTGTTTCTGGGCCCCAACCTTGAGCTCCAGATGTCATGTTGGTGGCTGGGAATGTAAAGGTAAACAAATACAGTTCTGCATTAAAGAAGTTCTCAGTCTAGCAGAGGACAGAGCACAGATGAGTGATGTTGACGCTATGCAGTACCTACTATACTTGATTGAACAAGAACCAAAGAGCACAGAAAAGGGAAGAGAAAGTTGGGGAATGCTGGGAGGCCTGACAGTTGCCTGGGGTTTTGAAAGATGAATAGGATTTTGCCAGGAAGGACATTTCAGGCAGAAGGGACAGCATTTATAACAGCAAAAACATGTATAAAGAAAACACTGAGACGTTATTCCATGGGGCATATGCTGTGAGACGTTGTTGGAAAATGTAATATGAGACATGTCTAGAAAGGTAGATTAAATGTTAGCAAATCTGATTTTTACAAATTGTCTTGAAAAAAAGCCTTACTTGCAATGTAGGCACCATTGTCCATATTGCTCTATCCTAGATTTCTTGGGCCCTGTGGAATTTTAATCAATATTGGAAATAGCTACTTGTTTTTGTGAACTTTAAGCCCAGCAACACTGGGCCTCAGTTTTTGCATATACAGGATGACGAGATAACCCAGATAGACTCAAACCCCTTTTCAACTCAAATACTCTCCTATTCCAGGCCAAGGGTCAGCAAACTATGGCCTGTGGACCAATAGGTGGCCTGCTACCTATTTGTGTATGGCTTATAAGCTAAGAAGAGTTTTTATATTTTTTAATAGTTGAAAAAATCAAAACAAGAGTATTTCGTGACACATGAAAATTAAATGAAATTCAAATTTCAATGTCCATATAGTTTTATTGAAATGCAGACATGCTTATTCATATACTGACTGCTTTCACATTAAGTAGTCATGACTGAGACCATATGGCCTGCAGAGCCTACAACATTTACTCTTTGTAAAGAGTAAATCTCTTTCTTTTACAGGAAAAGTTTGCCAACTCCTGTCCTAGGCCACAAAGGTTGCTGGTTATTTTCATCTTAGTCAAGTCTCCCTGAAAACAGGAAAAGTGTTTGGTGTTTATCGACAAAGCCAGATTAGGCCATAGTTTATTATATTCATGTAAGACTCATAAAATTCATAGAAGAGTTTAAGGGGGATCCATTAGTTTCAGGCATTCTCTCTGGTTTGGGGGACGCCTGGGTGGCTCAGTGGTTGAGCATCTGCCTTTAGCTTGGGGCATGGTCCTGGGGTCCTGGGATTGAGTCCTGCATCATGCTCCTTGCAGGGAGCTTTCTTCTCCCTCTGCCTTTATCTGTGCTTCTCTGTGTCTTTCATGAATAAATAAATAAAATCTTAAAAAAAAAAAAAAGAATTCTATCTGGTTTGAAATGGTGAGTTGACTAATTATCATCAATGACACACTCAATGAACAAAAAAATTATTTGTGCTGACATTAAGGTTTTCCATACTATGGTCCTAATCCAAAAGTCATTACCTCGGGTGCCTGCAGGAGCCAGGATTATAACATACAAGAGTAAAGAGGACAGGCACAAGATATCTTGCAGTTCCCACAATATGGTAGCAATCATCATGGGCAGTCAGCCTTGCTGTTGGACATCAGCGGAGAGATGCAGGGATGGTGGTGAACTAGAAGCCCATGCCCTTTAGAGAAGAGCAGTGACTACCTAGTGCCAAGTACTCAATGTGGGCCCCTTATGATCAGATTTTCTGAGTATTTTAAAGGGAAAGTGGGAATCTAGTTGTTTTTTTTTTAAGCCCTAGATTTTTAAAGCTTGGCAACTACTTCAAAACTATGTTATAGGCATCGTGTTGACTTGCATGATATGAGCTAAACATCACCCAACTGCAGCCTGAAGTCAGACCTCGGGCTACCTGTTTATGGCCTCTTCCCTCCCTCCCTGGCCACTCCTGGGGTGCCAGCTGTAGTACCTGGGCATCATAGAATATGATGTGGCATTTAAGACAGGGCCTTTGGAGTCAAGGAGCTCTGAGTTCACATCCCATGTCAATAGTTTCTAAGCGATGTGTCTGAAAAACCCACTTGACCTCTGCATGCCTTCATTTCCTCACTGGTACAAGCAGATAGCTAATCCTTTCACATACAGTGGCTGTGAGGATTAAAGTGAAGGAAGGGACGTATGTCAAATTCTTAGCATGGGGTTTGGCATCTAGTAGTACCTAATAAATGGTGGCTATTATTTTTTGTTATTGTTTTTCAATATAACATTACATTGCTCTAAATAGTTAGGTCTGTTGTTCTTCCAGACTCTGGTTAACCAGCTATCCATCAGAGAAATTTCCAGTCAGCATCCTCCAAAATGGGATCAAAATGACCAATGAGCCCCCCAAAGGGCTCAGGGCCAACCTTTTGCGCTCCTTCCTCAATGACCCCATCTCAGACCCTGTGTTCTTCCAAAGCTGTACGAAGGCAGTCATGTGGCAAAAGCTGTTGTTTGGCCTTTGTTTTTTCCATGCCATTGTTCAAGAGAGGAGGAACTTTGGACCTCTAGGTAAGAGATGACAGTGTACCTTGGCTGCTGGGGCACAGAGCACAGACAGGTGTAGGTGTATGTTCAGGTTTGTAAGGTTGGGCTGCTTCTGACATTATCAATAGCATTGAAATGACCCACCTCAATGTATTTTCAGCTCTTCTTTTGGGTTACACAAGGAGGCAAACAGACCTCTTGGTGATTTTCTCTGAGTATTCTCTTTCCTTCTACCACTATGTCATAGCCCCCATTAGCTCCACAGACTACCTGACCACTGAGGGGTGCAGGGATGAGATAGTCAGGGGAGGGGGAGGGGGCACTGCCTCTGCATCTGCGTTTCACACACCACATTCTCTCACCCGTGCCAGATATCTAAAAATCCATGTAATCGTTTGGCTTGCAACCAACTGGCCAGTTGTGTTTTGTGTGCCAGAACATGAATTTTATTATTTTGTTATATTTTTTATTTAAATGTAAATGTTCAGGAGGAAATTAAACATCTCTGTTGAACACAGATCCCACCGTACACTGCTGTCTTCCCCCATGCCCAGTTATTTCACACATTTATGCCACTTTCCCAGACCTACTGGGCATTTATTATTTATAACCTTGAAAATACAAGTGGTAGTTTCTTCAAGGCCTGGCCATCCCATGTTCCCATGAGCACAATGAGGGGAATTCTCAAAGCTGACTTAGTTCTGTTGCCAAATCATAGATACTACTCCCTAGCTATGCTTTAGTGTTATTTTTGGAACTCTGTGCATTACCACAGTATTCCAGCCAGAGTGAATAATTCTCATTCCACAAATCCCAGGACATTAACATCTACCTTAACAAATGGAGAGATCCATAAGGAAATTGATTTTACAATGGATGTTTTCTCAGGCAGAATGGCTCCCACATTGGCAGTAAATGTCAAGGCTAATAGTTGGCCTGGTGCTTGATATTCATGGAGCTGAAAGAGACTCCTGATCCATAATGATGCTTAACTGAACAGCTCTGTCTGTGAGTGGAAATTATGAGCTCTTGGCAGTAAGCCTCTAATTCTTCTATGCTTTGTGCAGGTTGGAATATTCCTTATGAATTCAACGAATCTGACCTGAGGATTAGTATGCAGCAGGTCCAGATGTTTCTGAATGACTACAAGGAGGTGCCATTTGATGCTCTAACTTACCTGACAGGTATTTATGGGAGGAGTCTTTTCTAGTTATAAATCTCCAGTATCATGCTCCACCCTTCTACTCTTCTGATCACATCTCCATTCATTTGTTTACTCACTCATTCTTTCTTTCAACAAACATTGAGCTTTTATGCCAGTCACCATGCCGGATATTGTAAAAAACTAAGACATCGCCCGGGTGGCTCAGCAGTTTAGCGCCACCTTTGGCCCAGGGCGTGATCCTGGAGACCTGGGATTGAGTCCCACATAGGGTTTCCTGAATGGAGCCTGCTTCTCCCTCTGCATGTGTCTCTGCCTCTCTCTTTCTCTCTCTCTCTGTGTCTCTCATGAATGAATGAATGAATAAATAAATAAATAAATAAATAAATTTAAAAAAATAAAAATAAAAATAAACCTGACTCTAAAAAAAAAAAAAAGAAACTAAGACACAATTTCTAATTTCAACTGGTGGCTCACAGTCTAAAAGGAAAATATATACATAAAGAAATACATGACAGGGGCACCTGCGTGGCTCAGTCATTGAGGCATCTGCCTTCAGCTTGGGCTTGGGCCATCATATTGGGGTCCTGGGATCAAGCTCAGGCTCCCTGCTCAATAGGAAGTCTGCTTCTTCCTCTGCTTCTGCCCCTCCCTCCACTCAGGCTCTCTCTGTTTCTTTCAAGTAAATAGGTAAAATCTTTTTTTTTTTTTTTTTTTTTTTTTTAAATTCATGAGAGACATAGAGAGGCAAAGACATAGGCAGAGGTAGGGACACCTAGGTGGCTTAGTGGTTGAGCATCGGCCTTCCGCTCAGGGTGTGATCCCAGAGCCCTGGGATCGAGTCCCACATCAGGCTCTCCACAGGGAGCTTGCTTCTCCCTCTGCCTCTGCCTCTGCCTCTCTCTCTCTGTGTCTCTTATGAAAAAATAAAATAAAATCTTAAAAAAAAAAGATATAGGCAGAGGGAGAAGCAGGTTCCCCATGGGGAGCCTGATACAGGACTTGATCCCAGGATTCTGGGATCTTGACCTGAGCCAAAGGCAGACACTTAACCACTGAGCCACCCAGGAGGCCCAGTAAAATCTTTTTTAAAAATGATTTTAAAAAGGAATAAATGACAATAAATAAAAAAAATAAACGACAAATAAATAAATGACAATACAGTGGTAAGTTCAACAAGAGAAATATTTATAAAGTAGAAAGATAGCACAATGATTAAATTTCAGGGATGGCGGGATCCCTGGGTGGCGCAGCGGTTTAGCGCCTGCCTTTGGCCCAGGGCGCGATCCTGGAGACCCAGGATCGAATCCCACGTCAGGCTCCTGGTGCATGAAGCCTGCTTCTCCCTCTGCCTATGTCTCTGCCTCTCTCTCTCACTGTGTGCCTATCATAAATAAATAAAATTAAAAAAAAAAAAAAAAAAAAAGAACTTAAAAAAAAAAAATTTTCAGGGATGGGGTAGGGGACAATCATGGAAAACTTCCTGAAGGCATAAAAAACGAGTTTTGAGGGATGAATAGGAGCTTACAAGTAGAAGAAGAAAGTAGGGTAGGCAGGGGGAAGGAAGAAGGAGAGCATTCCCAGCAGAGGTACCCTAAGGTGAAAACAGCACTTGCCATTTTGTATTAAAGCCAGTGACCTTTTATTAGTCACCCAGTATATATGAGTACATAATATGGAAGAATGTAAATGTATAAAACATGGTTGCTTCCCTCAAGGAACACATCATGTAACCCCAGAGATAAGAGATAAAATATAGATGGGCTAAGTGAGTGGAATACCATGGCCAAAGGTCAAAATGCATCTCAGTAGGAAAACCTCCGGCATTTTCAAGATTATACATAAGCTCCTTCCTCAGCTCCATACATTGAGGAGTTTGGATCCTTTCCCCAATCCTGCAGCAGGCACTCTATATACACAATCATCATATTCAGTCTCCATAGCAACCTTGTGAGCTTCATGTTAGTGACCCCATTTTATAGCTGATGAGATTCAGACTTGAGAGCAGTGGTTCTCAACCAAAGGTAGTTTTGCCCTCCAGGGGACATTTGACAATGTCTGGAGACATTTTTGGCTATCACAACTAAATAGAGGTGGTACTGGGTAGAGGTCAGGGATGCTGCTAAACATGCGTCATTGTCTTACAATGCATAGGACAGCCCCCCACCACACAGAACTATCCAGTTCAACATGTTAATAGTGCTAAGATTGAGAAATCTTGATTTAGAGTGATTAAGTTCAGTTGTAAAAGGTCACACAGACCTTAACGCGGCACACTGTTCCCTAAACCAAAACCCCAAGTGACACACACAACATAAATTCAGTGGATATAATTATCTATCAGGGGCAGAGCTGGCAAAAGCTCCATCAACTTTTGATGCCACGTCTCAGGACATACTTGTGTGGTCACTGCCACAGGGATAGCACTGAAGGACTCATGCCAGGAATTAAATGCACAAGAACTTGCCTCTCACACCCTGCCCCCTACAAGGGACCTAGAGAAGTGTAGCCTGTCTATATGCATGGAAGGCAAGAAAAACCAGATATAAATGATCATCAGAACTCTGTATTGACACTAATCAAAGAGACAGATCTCGGGGCACCTGGGTGGCTCAGTTGGTTAAGCATCTGCCTTTGGCTCAGGTCATGATCCCTGCTCATGCTCTCTTTCTTTTTCTTTTTTTAATTTCTTTTTATTGGAGTTCAATTTGCCAACATACAGCATAACACCCAGTGCTCATCCCATCAAATGCCCCCCTCAGTGCCCATCAACCAGTCACCCCAAGCCCCCACCCACCTCCCTTTCCACCTCTCCTTGTTCATTTCCCAGAGTTAGGAGTCTCTCATGTTCTGTCTCCCCCTTTGATATTTCCCACTCATTTTCTCTCCTTTCCCCTTTATTCCCTTTCACTATTTTTTATATTCCTCAAATGAATGAGACCATATAATGTTTGTCCTTCTCCGATTGACTCATTTCACTCAGCATAATACCCTCCAGTTCCATCCACATTGAAGTAAATGGTGGGTATTTGTCGTTTCTAATGGCTGAGGGAATATTCCATTGTATACATATACCACATCTTCTTTATCCACTCATCTTTCGATGGACACTGAGGCTCCTTCCACAGTTTGGCTATTGTGAACATTGCTGCTATAAACATTGGGGTGCAGGTGTCCCGGCATTTCACTGCATCTGTATCTTTGGGGTAAATCCCCAGCAGTGCAATTGCTGGGTCGTAGGGCAGATCTATTTTTAACTCTTTGAGGAACCTCCACACAGTTTTCCAGAGTGGCTGCACCAGTTCACATTCCCACCAACAGTGCAAGAGGGTTTCCCTTTCTCCACATCCTCTCCAGCCTTTGTTGTTTCCTGTCTTGTTAATTTTCCCCATTCTCACTGGTGTGAGGTGGTATCTCATTGTGGTTTGGATTTGTATTTCCCTGATGGCCAGTGATGCGGAGCATTTTCTCATATGCTTGTTGGCCATGTCTGTGTCTTCCTCTGTGAAATTTCTGTTCATGTCTTTTGTCCATTTCATGATTGGATTGTTTGTTTCTTGGGTGTTGAGTTTAATAAGTTCTTTATAGATCTTGGATACTAGCCCTTTATCTGATAGTCATTTGCAAATGTCTTCTCCCATTCTGTAGGTTGTCTTTTAGTTTTGTTGACTGTTTCTTTTGCTGTGCAGAAGCTTATCTTGATGAAGTCCCAATAGTTCATTTTTGCTTTTGTTTCTCTTGCCTTCATGGATGTATCTTGTGAGAAGTTGCTGTGGCCAAGTTCAAAAAGGGTGTTACCTGTGTTCTCTTCTAGGATTTTGATGGAATCTTGTCTCACATTTAGATCTTTCATCCATTTTGAGTTTATCTCTGTGTATGGTGTAAGAGAATGGTCTAGCTTCATTCTTCTGCATGTGGCTGTCCAATTTTCCCAGCACCATTTATTGAAGAAACTGTCTTTTTTCCAGCGGATAGTCTTTCCTCCTTTGTCGAATATTAGTTGACCATAAAGTTCAGGGTCCACTTCTGGATTCTCTATTCTGTTCCATTGATCTATGTGTCTGTTTTTTTTTTTTTTTAAGATTTATTTATTTATTTATTTATTTATTTATTTATTTATTTATTGTAGACATAGAGGCAGAAATACACGCAGAGGGAGAAGCAGGCTCCATGCCAGGAGCCCAACGCAGGACTCAATCCCAGGACTCCAGGATTGCTAAGGATTACAAAAACCTCATCTGATAGAATGGAATCAACTTAGGGTATCTATAGCACAGTAAAGTCTGGTTTGTAGAGAACTACTTTCTCATTCCCTTCCATTCACAGGCTCCAAGTCTCCCAAAGCAAAGAACTCCTAACTCCAAGAACTTTTGTACCTAGAGATACTTAAAACTGTTAAGCTGTCAGAGCAGCAGGGTGCCTGAGACTCTGCCCCACCCCGCCCCCGCAACAGGCAGCCATCCTTAGCGATCTTGGGGTGGAGTCTTTTGGGTTTTCTATGTACAGTATCATGTCATCTGCGAAGAGGGAGAGTTTGACTTCTTCTTTGCCAATTTGAATGCCTTATATTTCTTTTTGTTGTCTGATTGCTGAGGCTAGGACTTCCAGTACTATGTTGAATAGCAGTGGTGAGAGTGGACATCCCTATCTTGTTCCTGATCTTAGGGGAAAGGCTCCCAGTGTTTCCCCATTGAGAATGAGATTTGCTGTGGGCTTTTCCTAGATGGCTTTTAAGATGCTGAGGAATGTTCCTTCTATCCCTACACTCCCAAGAGTTTTGATCAGGAATGGATGCTGTATTTTGTCAAATGCTTTCTCTGCATCTATTGAGAGGATCATATGGTTCTTGTTTTTTCTCTTGCTGATATGATCAATCACATTGATTGCTTTATGAGTGTTGAACTAGCCTTGCATCCTGGGGATAAATCCCACTTGCTCATGGTGAATAATCTTCTTAATGTATTGTTGGATCCTATTGGCTAGTATCTTATTGAGATTTTTTGCCATGTTCATCCATGTTCATCAGGGATATTGGTCTATAATTCTCCTTTCTGGTGGGGTCTTTGGTTTTGGAATTAAGGTGATGCTGGCCTCATAGAACGAATTTGGAAGTACTCCATCTCTTTCTATCTTTCCGAACAGCTTTAGTAGAATAGGTATGGGTTCTTCTTTAAATGTTTGATAGAATTCCCCTGGGAAGCCATCTGGCCCTGGACTTTTGTGTCTTGGGAGGTTTTTGATGACTGCTTCAATTTCCTCCCTGGTTATTGGCCTATTCAGGTTTTCTGTTTCTTCCTGTTCCAGTTTTGGTAGTTTGTGGTTTTCCAGAAATTCATGCTCTCTTTCTGTCTCTGTCTTTCTCACTCTTTCTCTCTATCTTATATAAATAAATAAATACAATCTTTAAAAAACAAAAACAGAGAGCTAGGTCTCGTTTGGACCGTGGTTATCAAATTAGATGTCAATACATTCTTAATCTGATACCCTCAGCCTTTTAGCAGGGAGAGTAGAGACCTTAGAAGAGACAAGAGCACATCTTGGTCCTGTAGGAACTTATGCTCTTACTACTAGAATAGGCATATAAGTAGCTATAAAGAAATGCACCTTCCTAAACAAACATAAAACCTAAAGCCTGTAAGGGTACCTCCTGGAAGAAAATTTGCTGACAAAGAAGTGCACCATCACCCTGTGCCTGAGACTTACCTTCACTTGTGTTCTCTCTTGGGTACCATCTAGCTCTATCATACTGACTTCAGTGAGGGAAAACCACTGTTTCTTTAATTTTATATTTTAATTCTTATATTTAATATAGTGCTATCAAAAACTTATTTATAGATGGGACAGGCTGTAATGTTCTAAAGACCTGGAAAAGTCTACAGAGAGAGCCTCAGAAATGTAGATGGTCTGGCCTAAGGCAAAACAGCTTCTGACAGGGCTCAAATTACTCAATAAGTATAAGCTTCCCCTGAAACCCTTACTTCTCCCTTAATGAACCACCCAGATCATCCTTCTAGGCATTTAGACCCTTCCAAAACCAAGAGAAGCTGAGGCCTCTTGCCCCAAACTTGGGTCATACTTCTTGTTTCTTGTCTGTAGACCTGCGTCTTCCTGGAATGGTTGGAATTGGAAATGAGCCCATCATTCACACACACTATACACACAGATGTGTTTCCTCCTTGCAGACTAGTGTGTTGTCCATAACTACGAAATACCAGGTGGCACCCACATACTGTGGAATCTGGACCAGCTAGAAAATACATCATGGGGTTAGTGAGAAGGATTTGATGTAGCTTCCAGAGAATTACCTAATTCTTTTTGTAGAAAACTGAGTGTAGAAAACCTGAGTTTCAGAGAATGATATTAATGAAGGGAGTGGAGTATCCCAAAGCAGAATGTATGGGATAATGTCAGTTTTCTAAAATATTTTTATTTGTAATAGCTATAATAAACAGAATGCTTTCTATGTGCTAAGCATTGTGCGAAATGTTTTATAAGCTTTATTAACCCCAACCTTGTAAGATAGGTACTGAAATTACCTCTACTTCTTGATGGATGAGAAACTGTTGGAATTGGAATCCAGGACTGTCTCATGCTAAAGTGCTTGCCCTGAACCACCTCTCTGTAATGGCTTTCATGTATGTATACACACATGCACACATACATGTAGAAGAGGCCTAAATGTTTATAGTTACCTCTGGTGGAATTATTGGTGATTGTATAGTTTTTCTTTCAGTTTATTTCTGCTTCCTAAATGGTGAACAGGTACTATTTTTGTAGCAAACGTAATACCAAAAAGGCCTGGTGTCATCCCAAGGTAAGCATTAGTTTCAGCAACTCTGTATCTCAGCAGAGTTCCTTAGCTGGAAGAATCCTGTTTTAGGTAGCAACCAAGTTCATTATGACCTTTCTTGAGCTCAACTTCTTCCTGTTGGTTATCTCCAGGGGAATGTAATTACGGAGGCAGAGTGACTGATGACAAAGACAGGCGTCTCCTGCTGTCCCTTCTGTCCACGGTCTACTGTAAGGAAATTGAGCAAGATCATTACTATATTGCTCCTGGAGACACTTACTACATCCCTCCTCATGGCTCCTACCAGGTGAGGGGCTCTGCAGTCCCCATGTGGCCAGGGGCTGAAGTGTAGGCAAGGAGGGCCCAGGGATAGCCTTGGGCTTCCTAATTTAGGTCCATAAGCTATTTCCAATATTCCAAAAAGCCTCTAAGAGAGACATCATTACTGTTTAATGAAAACTGGGTATTTGATGGATAAGTCCTTCTCAAAATATGAAGTTCATCTTGGAGAGTTAAGAGGAAAGATGGCTAAGATGAGGCCTTACTAGTAAACAGGCTGGAAATTGGTACTTGAAAACAAAGGTTCAGGAGGGGAAAGGACAGAAAAACTGGACGGAAGAATGGGACCAGGAAGAAGAAAACAGGAAACCTATAAGAGATTGAAAAGGGCTTTCTTTTATTGAGCACCTATTACATGCCAAGGCCTACCCCTCTGTAACCTCACTTATCTTCTCATTTACAGATAGGGAAACTGGTGATCAAATCACACAATTTGTTTGCAATAGAACTATGATCTGAACCCAGTTGTGTCTGAGTGCAAAGCCAGAACTATGGGGGGAACAGGGAGAGGCTAGGGGTGGGAGAGGAGATACTCAGACCTCTAGCTTCATACTCACTCCCCAGAAAACCATATGAGGAAGAGCTTGGGGTGTGGACGAGGGGAGAGGAGTGGTGTGTGTGGCAGTGAGCAGGCGTGGCCCATGTTACCAATCCAGTATGATTCTTTCTTGGGTTAGGTCCGGCCAAGCCCTGAGTGATCTCTGGGTTTTGTTTAACTGAAGATTTCCTTTCCAGTCCTATATAGACTATCTCAGGAACCTACCCATCACAGCCCACCCAGAAGTCTTTGGCCTCCATGAGAATGCTGACATCACCAAGGATAACCAGGAAACCAACCAGCTGTTTCAAGGGGTGCTGTTGACCCTCCCTAGGCAGTCAGGAGGGAGTGGCAAGTCCCCTCAGGTAACCAGGCTTGGGGCAGGAGACATAATTCCATTTTCCAGGAAGTTTTCCACCTGGTAGTCACACAGGATTGTGGCTGATGACCAGGAAGGCAGAAAAGTAGAAGTCTGGCAGACCCCTGAGGGAGGGTATGGGTGTTCAGGTCTTCCTGCTGAGAGTCCTTAAATACAGACCTAGAAGAACACCAGTGTTTCCAGACTGTCAGCAGCTCCTGTATACCCCTCATGACTCGTTGCTATACCCATATATCATCTATACTCCATTTACATAATGTTTAAACCTAAATCTCTTTTGCTTAAAAACATTTCTTTTAAAAACTGCAAATTATTACCATAAACGGAAACCCAATGTCATTCCCATAAAGTCACAACAGCCACTAAAAGAAAGCTAAATGGTTATTAGGTTCTTCACAGATGATGTTGCTGAGGCCCTGCTGGCTCTTGTGGAAAGGGGAAGATCAGCCAATGTTACAGAGCATTTAATTAGCACTGATCTGAGACTTTGTCCTTGAGAAGAATGAGAAGGGAAAGGTGGCTTAAACTTGAAAAGAGAGTGACTTTCTCACTATGTGATTCAACACGATTTGCTCCATGTCCTAGAAACACCTAGAATCATTTTGAGTGCCTTTCATGGTTAGTCCATGCTTTATGAAGCACAGACCCATCCCACCATCCTCAGTCTACAGCTGGGGGTGAAATGAGCCCAGTGAGAGGAAGAGACCTGCTTCAAAGCATTCATCAACTCAGAGGCACAGCCAGACCCAGGGCCATGATCTCCTGATGCCACCACACCCTCTTCTTTCCTATTCTTCCTGTCCCTTCCCCACCTTCTGAGCTACCCCAGGTTTAAGCCCTCTCAGCTATAGATTTCTCTTGATTTGGCTCATAGTGCTATAAGTGAGAATAGGTATGAAGATAAAGCAGCCTGCCTGGTCTCAGTGGGAAGAGGGAAGAGGGAAGGAAGTGTGTGTTCCAAGCCTCTCAGATCCACAGGATAGCAGAGCTCTCTGTCTCTGCCACACCCAGGTCCTACTTCCTCCTTGTTCCTCTAGGCCTGTCCCCTCTCCACTTGGCCAACTCTCATTGCCCTGGCCCATTCTTGTTCAATATTAAGGAATGACCTACTGCCTTCCCAGGTATCCTATCCTGTCACTGGCACTGAGCAAGAGATCTGTACTGTGAGCTGGTCCCAAGACACTGGCTGAGGTTGCTGTGGGAGATGGTCTCCTAGGGCTAACCTTAAAGACAGGAGGAGTTTGCCAGGATTCAGTGCTGCCCTGAGGCTATCTGGCTGAGCAGGAATTCCCTGCTCAGCCCTCAGGCACTTGCTTCAGGATAGGGCTCTCATTACTCTACTTTTTTACTTTCTGAGCCAAAAGGTGATGCCTTCCTAAAGACCAGTAGAGAGGTGAGGGACCTCCTTTCCCCCAGGCAGAACTGGCTTCTGTAGGAGAGTCCCAGAAAGGTCATACAGACTGTGATTAAAAAGACTAATGCTCATTGGTTCAGGTTTACCCAGACAAAACCACAGCGCACAGTCCTTGTTTCTTATTCACCTCTCTACTGTCTGTACTTTAAGGAAGTGGTTCAGGAGCTGGCCCAGGACATACTCTCCAAGCTACCCAATGACTTTGACCTGGAAATGGTTGTGAATTTGTACCCTGTGGTCTATGAGGAATCCATGAACACTGTCCTAAGGCAGGAACTCATCAGATTCAACAGGTGGGTCAGGTGGTCTTACTTGGACCCTGGGAGTTGGAGTGTAGGGGTATGATCTAATGGCAGTAACTGATGTGTACCCTTGATTAGGATTGCTGTGCAGAGGAAGTGGTCTGCCCCACCCATAGGGAGGTCTATAAATAGGGCCATCCCAGTGTGTGTTCACTTACAGTTAAATTGTATTTTCTCTTCATTCTCTCCCACTCATTAATATGGCACCTGCAGGGATCCCTGGGTGGCGCGGCGGTTTAGCGCCTGCCTTTGGCCCAGGGCGCGATCCTGGAGACCCGGGATCGAATCCCACATCAGGCTCCCGGTGCATGGAGCCTGCTTCTCCCTCTGCCTGTGTCTCTGCCTCTCTCTCTCTCTCTCTCTGTGACTATCATAAAAAAATAAAAATTAAAAAAAAAATATGGCACCTGCAAAGTCAGATTAAAACAAATACTTGGGACGCCTGGGTGGCTTAGTGGTTGAGGGTCTGCCTTCAGCTCAGGTCGCGATCCTGAGGTCCCAGGATCGAGTCCTGCATCAGGCTCCCCTCAGGGAGCCTGCTTCTCCCTCTGCCTATGTCTCTGCCTCGGTCTCTGTGTCTCTCATGAAAAAAATAAATAAATAAAATCTTAAACAAAAACAATACCAAACAGGCTAATAGTAAAGGTAACTGTTAGAATCACTTTTCATAAACCTTTAGTGCCAGATATGACGCCTAGCACCATACATGTGTTTGCATTCAAGCCATAGTATAGTCTTTTGAAATATGCAGTTAGTAATCCCTCTACCACCATTTTACAGATTAAAAACTGTAGGGTTTTTCAAGGTCACATGGTCATTCAGTGATAGAACTGAGTTTGAGCCCAGCTGTCTGATCCCAGAACCCATGTACTTAACCAATATGTGAAATCCGTGTGAACAGAGAAAGTGGTGGAGAGAAGTTTATCCCATTATCCTAACCGTGTAGCGAAGGGGTGTTATGGATGGGC
This sequence comes from Canis lupus baileyi, assembly GCF_048164855.1. Lineage (NCBI taxonomy): Eukaryota > Metazoa > Chordata > Mammalia > Carnivora > Canidae > Canis > Canis lupus. The sequence continues at coordinate 53,212,583 of NC_132845.1, read as the reverse complement.
TGGCTGTGGGGCTCAAACTCTCTGGCCCTCTTCACTTCAATTACTGTATATAGCTCAGAGCCCAATAGATAGATAGTCTTGATTTGACTTCTAAATAAAACTGAAAAGATTCTCAAAGACCATCTGTGCCAAATGAGAAAACTTCTCACTTCTGCCTTTGAATCCAAGGTTCTTACTGCTTCTAGTTCTTCATCTGTTACTGTCTCCATTTTGCTCATTGGTCATTGCTCAGTTTTAGGGACAGCCCTGACTCTGAAGGACAAGAGAACTAGAAGAATGTCATCTAAAAAGTCCTTGCCTTCCCAGTTTTAGGATTATTCTCTAGAGTCAACAGGCAGTTGGCCATAAGGGGGAACAAAGCAAAGTATGCGGTGTGAGCCAAGGATGCAGCAGCACTGCTGTGAGTCAGATACCTTGGCATGATAGGATGTAGTTGTCACTCATCCAGATATTAAGCCTAATGGCTTCTCTCTTCTGCCACTCATCCTTTCCTAAGGTCACTAGAGCTCTTCCTCTGTGGTAGCAGGAGCTTTCACTAGCCTGGCCACTGATCATTGTAATAGAAGAGAACAGGGTAACAGCACTCTTACTTTCCAAAGATGGTCAGGATTAATCACATTGAGTAATATTCTTACATTCCCCCCACTACCTTTTTTTGACCTGTTCACTGAGTGATATGAGAAGCCCAAAATGATGAGGTGACAGTTCAGCTTCCAATTCAGGAGAACCATTATTGTGTCTTCTGGGGCATATGTTCCTTCCCTGGGTACTAAAACTTTGAAACAGAGCTCATATTTGCAAAAATAAAAAGCTCCTGCAAGTATATCATTAGGTGTAATAGCTACTCCTCTGTGGTATAATCCCTCAGGTAGTCAGTTTGCCCCCTGACTCCTCAGCAATGCACCTAATTTACTCTTAATATGAATATTTAGTGGTTACACATCCAGGAATCTCTTTCTTGTATTTGATCATTCTCATATCCATTTGGCTGAGATTCCAGAAGTCTTTGGAGATGACAGGTTTTCTCTGGTGGCATGTTCTTTGGCACTCTCAGGTGAATTCCCTCTGGGCTTGGCCAGGTCTCATAACACAGAGGCCAGAGAGAAAGGCAAGCAATCTTGGCTTCTCCCAGACTATCCTTCAGCTGCCTTTTCTCAGGCATGGACCTCATAATCTATAAAAAGAACATCTTTGACAATATGGATCAAACCCCTTCAAATTGTATTACCTTTTCTTAAAAAGGATTTATTTACTTATTTGGGAGAGAGAGTTAAAGGGAGAGAATACAGAAGTAGAATGGAGAAACAGAGGGAGAGAGAAACTTAAGCAAACCCCATGCCCAGCGCAAAGCCCAACATGGGACTCGATCTCACAACCCCAATGTCATGACCTGACCCAAAACCAGGAGTCAAAACCTTAACCTAATATGCTACCCAGGCACCCCAATTGGGTTACCTTTTGACCCAGAAACTCTACCATTAGCAGGAAAATCATTATTAGTTTCCACAAAGAGTGATATGGTTGGATGTCCCTAGCAATGTTGTTTACAATGACAACAAACCTAGAAATACCATGATTCAACATTAGGGAAATTGTTAAATAAAATGAAATATATTGCAGTCATTAAAAAGGATGATTTCGGTCTCTATTGAATTAGAAAGATGCTCCCTATATGCTAAGAGAAAAAAAGATAGAAAAAATGTGTTTACATATAGAAAAATTTGGAAAGATAAACATCAAAGTTATCTTTGGGTGATAAGATACTGGGTGACTTAATTTTTTTCTCATCTTAATAATTTTTCTACAATGAACTTATATTACTTGTATGACCTTTGGAAGAGGGGAAAAGTGAAAGGAGACCTCATGTCAGTGTACTTGGGTAGAAGAAACCTGGACAGCCTGGCTGAGCCAGCATCTTTGTTCTTGCAGGCTGACCAAAGTGGTTCGAGGAAGCCTCATTAATCTTGGCCGAGCCATCAAAGGGCAGGTCCTGATGTCCTCAGAGCTGGAGGATGTCTTCAGTAGCATGATCGTGGGTAAAGTGCCAGCCATGTGGATGGCCAAGTCCTACCCATCACTAAAGCCACTGGGGGGCTATGTGGCTGACCTGCTGGCCCGCCTGGCCTTCTTCCAGGTACCTGGGAGTCAGGGTAACTGAGCATCTGCATGTTCATTCAGGTGGAGAGGACTTCATGAAACGGATTGAACACACACTAGAAAGAGTCTTCCCAGACTTGAGGAGGAAGAGGCAGGGGGGAGACTTTTCAGAGTCTTTGGAAAGATTATAGCCTCTATAGAGGCAGGAGTAGGAACTAGAATAAATGTCACAAACTGGTGGCTCATGGGCCAGATTTGACTAATAGATATATTTGGTTTGGCTGCCTGGTAATTTAAATTTTTTGAGCTAACATGTAAACATTGAATTATTACACATAAAAATCCAGGTATTTGTCCTGCAAAGAAAGGGAAGACTTGAAACAATGGGCCTGCATTCCTGAACGGCAACTGTTAGGAGATGAGTGGCTATTGCTTACTTTAGACATGGCACATAGTTTCCACTGCTATAGTCTTCACTAGTCTCTCTTGTATCCCTGACACAGCCTGCACCTATGCTTTTCTTAAAGTAGAAATATATATCTTCGTACCTTTCAAAAGTGGGAAAAATAGAAGCTAAACTGAGAGGGCTGCCTATTTTAAAAAAAATGAGAAAAAACATCTTTCTTAATGGGACTCATTTACATTACCTGCCTTTGAACTATCTTTGATGTGTTGTTGATTTTGAATTTTTATTTCTGTGCCTCTCCAGGAATGGATTGACAATGGGCCCCCTGTGGTCTTTTGGATCTCTGGATTCTACTTCACACAGTCTTTTTTGACGGGTATCTCTCAGAATTACGCCCGGAAACACACCATCCCCATTGACCACATCGGATTTGAGTTTGAGGTAGATGTGCTTTGGGTTAGGCCAGCTCGAGGGACCAACCAGGGAAAGCAATGTTGCCTATTTCTTATGAGTCCAAACATTTGGATGTATTGAGGCCCAAATGTTTCTGAGATGGTACAAGTAAAGTATTTAGCATAACTTAAAATAGCTCCAAAGTTATGCCTGACAGAATCAGAGGATTCCCAAGTCTTTGTCTCTGTATATATACAAGGAATCTTTCCAGAGGAAAACTCTGCCACTATTATACCAAGAAAAATTAAAGCATCTTCTCCCACTGTTTATTCACCATGGTGGACTCTTAATTTGGAAGGATGTGGATGGTCTTGGGTAGTCTTTTGCTTGAAGTCAAAGGAATGTCCAGTAATCAAATATCACTCTGTCCATACATGGAGAGAAAGGAGTAAGATCCTGTTGTTGGGAGGTTGCAGACTGGTTGTCTAGGTCTTAATTTAGTTTATGAATGAACTTGATTGTCTTTGAAGACATCATTAAGCTGAAAATAATGCAATATAGTAACAAAATAACAGGGATAAACATTGGAGAAAAACAATAAAATCATATTTTTGGTGTTGAAATGATTATATAATTAGAAATCCTAAAGACTCTAGAAATACACCTATCAGAATACTGATAGAAATATACCTATCAGAATACTGATACTCTAGAAATACACCTATCTGAATAGGTATCAGAATACTGTTATGGTGGCTGGATACTGGTTAAATATACAAAAATCAATAGCCTTTTTCCTATTCTAGGAATAAGTACTTAGAAGTAAAAATGTGAAAAATATTTTATTCACAATAACAGAAAATTAGAATTTGACTGATTTTAAATGGATTTTGTGATCTCTGGTTCCCCATAATCTCCACCATTCCTTGTTTTACTATACTTGGACCATTTTCTGTACTTATCTGAAGGAATTTGACTTTACCACCTCTGAATCTAAACAGTGGTGTGCTGGAGCTGGCTCATATCAATTCACCATAGCCAGTTTGTTGCTGGTTATTACATAGTTGATAGCTGACACTGACCGTGTATACCATAGAAATCAACAAAAACTACAAGTCAAGGCTTTATTTCTCCCTACCAGAGAACTGTTTTACCAGCATGTGTCTGAATCTAACTCCTCACTTTATGTATCCAGATCCAGAAAGGGAAAGGACTGTGCAAGGTTGTTAATCTAATTATACTTAATGTGGCCTCCTGACTCCTACATTAGTGCATTCTCTATCCCCACCATATATAAGGGCACCATGCTGACTAGGAATCAGACTTGGTCCATGTGTGAAGGCAGAAGTATTATTACAGAGACCCCAGTGTCCTGGGAAATGCCTATTGGGAAAAGCAGACATTATAGCAGATTTTCTAATCTCTTAATGCTGCCCCATTTAGGGAAAAGGCATAAGAACTTACAAGATTCCTCTCTTCCAGGTAACCACACAAGAAACGGTCATGGAGAGTAGCCCAGAAGATGGGGCCTACATAAAAGGCCTATTCTTAGAAGGTGCCCGCTGGGACAGGAAAACAATGCAGATTGGGGAGTCTTTCCCCAAAATTCTCTATGACCCATTGCCCATTATTTGGCTAAAACCTGGGGAAAGTGCAATGTTTCTGCATCAGAACATTTATGTGTGTCCAGTCTACAAAACAAGTGCCCGAAGAGGCATCCTTTCCACCACAGGCCACTCAACCAACTATGTGCTCTCCATTGAACTACCAACAGACAGGCCCCAGAAGCACTGGATAAACCGAGGGGTGGCCTCTCTGTGCCAGCTGGATAATTAATGGCATCTGTCTCAATGCAGAAAATAAAAGGCATTTCATTCTCGACCACAACCTAGCTTTCCTTTCGTAAGAGGCACATGGTATGATGATGATGGTGGCAGTTATATTAATAGAGCACTTGCTATTATGAGCCAGTATTTCAGAGCAGCCCTATAAAGTAGGTTATTATTATCATCATTTTATGGCTGCAGATATCATGATACAGAGAAGGTAAGTAAGATCTTCCAAATCAGATAGCTACGAAAATAGTGGAGCCTGGATTTGAATACTGACAGTGGGACTCTTTCTTCAACCTAGACCTTTAGTCATTTGGCTAAGCACCTTTGTGTTTTTTTCCTGTTGGTTTCACTATAGCTGCCACTGAAGTTTTAATTGCTGCTTTCCTATTGTGTTTCTATGCACTAACATCAGAGTCTCTCAGGTTCAGAGGATTACTTTCATTTTTTAAGGTTTTGATATATTTGAAAAACACTTTTCACAACAATCTTATGTGGTTTAGGGTATTACTATGGCCATTTTAGAGATGCAAAAATGGAGGCTTAGAAAAATAACTAGCCCAAGGTTCCACAGTTCATCAGTGGTAGAACTGAGACACAAATACTTCTCTACTAGCCTGCAATAGATGCGTATATATTTCAGGAAGAAAGGAGACATGAGAGAACCAGTATTTGTTGCGTGCCTCCTGTGTGCCATGGGTTGTTTATTTATTTATTTATTTGTGTGTGTGTATGTGTGCCTCGGCTTTTAGATGTCTTGTTTGTTCCTAACAGTCTCTCCCTCTGGAGGTTCAGGAAGATTATGTAACTTGCCTAAAATCACCTAGCTCTTTCATATTGCAGAGTCAGGTTTTGAGGCAAGGTCTGTCTGGCTCTAGAACCCATGCATTTTTCACTGCCACATGCTGCCTCCCAGTCAACGACTTATTCATAACTATGTTATGATGTAGAATCTTAAATGTGTGGCTGCAACACCTATGTCCAAAAAATTTCTAGTTTATACTGTTTCCCCCCAGGGCTAGCTAGAAGAGAGTCCTGAGGCATATGAACATCACCTTCTTGATATATTTACTTCTCAACTAACTCCTTCACTTAGTGCTTTGGCTTTAAGTGACTTCCTTCAGGGCATTCCACTGGCCAGTTCATTGTTGAGCAAAGACATAAGGCTGTTTGAGTCTAATGTGTCTGCTGGTTTCTCTGCCTCTTCAACTAGAAGAAATGACCTCAGGGTCTTTGTTTTTCCTGAATGTGGGAAGCTTCTGAGAACCAAACAAACATGTTCCAGAAACCTTTTCATGGAAACATGGAGTTGATAAAATTCTGATTAAGAACCTTGAATTCTGAGATTAGCAAATTATCTGATCCTAGAAATTAAGTACAAAAGGGCAGTTCCTCAGATCTTGCCAGGAGGTAATAAAGAAACAGCAAAGAGGAGCAGTCTCTTTCAGCTCAATGTAGGTAGCTTACTAGTTATTTTTTTGAGAAAGACAGTCCCTCCCCCCACACCCCCAGTGGGAGAGAGAAAATCAGAATGAATAGAGAGCTGGAACTGCCATTATCATTCCAAGTAAGATTGTTAGTCATGTGAGATGGAAAGATGGTCAGGATCCCAAATGCCTTAATCTTGGACTGGTTAAATCATATTGTAAGCTTTAAGGCAGTGAGGGGGTTGCTAAGAGAACAATTGAATTTTAATTATCTAACCCCCAGCTTCAGCAACAAAAAGCTGAGGGAGGCAGGGACTGACTTTCATTCCTCAGGGGTCAAGGGACAGAATGTTTCTGTACGATGGATTAAATTTTTGTAATTTAAAAAATTTCCTCCACTTTGAAAAGAAAGAGTGCCCTAAATTTGAGGTCATTTTCTACTAGGGCCAATGTGATAATTAATGTCTTCCCCTGGGAAAGAGCAGTATGTTCTTCAGAAATCCTGGTGAGTTAGAGGCTGGAGTCCTGGGGCAGAGATGGCCAGAGACAGCTTGGTGAGAAGCTGCAGGTCCTGCCTATAAATAGCTCAGAAGATAACATCAGACAAACATTGTCACCAAGCTAGTTTTTGCTCTTTAAAAATCTAGCTGTTGGGTAAATAGTTTTCAGTCCTTGTCAGTGTTGGAAGAAAATTTCATTGAAAGAGGGGACATAGGGATGATAAATTCTACTTTTAAAAGACCAAAGATGAAAAAAAAAAAAAAGACCAAAGATGATGGGAGGAAAAAGAAGCTATTATAAACATAACTTATATGGAAGTTTTGACAGTAAATTGACAATTATGTTTCTGGGTATTAGAATATACATCTTTGCAAAGGAGGCTAGGCATATAAAATGCACATTTAGGTAAGATTCCTGGCACATAGAAGACACTCAGGAGATGGACTTCCATTTTGGAAGAGGTTGGGTGGGAAGGGTGGTTTCTACACTTTGACAGAGTTAAAGGCAAAGGTTGCACAGTCAAAATCACCTTGAATTACTTAGAAAGGGACCAGGAAAGAGAAAGGCAAGCCATGTCTCAGTTGGTCCAGCAGAGCCAGTTTTTCCTCCAATGCAAGAACAGATCACTGTTTCAATGGTTGATCATCAGATAAGTACTTGATTTCATAGGCCCTATGTTTCATGAGAAAATGCTTAAACCCTAGAACCACATCTGAGCAGGGTACGCTTCCACAGTGAGACCAGATTTGAAGGAGAGTGATAGAACAGCAGATTCATGTTTCCCAATTCAAGCGAGTCTAGGGTTTATGCTTACTCAATGGCCAACACATCTGTCAGCACATTTAAATTTCTCGTCTCTCTTCACCAAAGATTGTGTTCAATATGCATATGCTAGTGCCACAGTTGATATGTTCTCCATGTCCTTGCCAAACTCTGTAGTACTTACTTACCCTCAGCATGAAAGTGTATGCTTTTGCTCACAGGTGCAGGTTTTGGGATTGAAATATAATGTTTACTTTGACTGAAAGGATCTAGGTGACAAGGGATTCTTACATTTAGGTATGGGCAGGAAGTTATATCTGCTGCTTCTGAGGGTCACAAAGCCATTTTGGAAAAGAATAGAGAAAGACCAAAATTGATATAGGTTTGTCTTTATTGGTGATGCTCATTCTCTTTGGAGGTCAAAAGGAATAATAATGAGGTACACATGACTTGCCATGGGACTCCACACATGCAGGGGTATAAATCTTTTATATTTTGATTTCTCTTTGTACCATTTCTGTTTAGACATAATTTGAAAGCTGGGTTGGCCCTTGTACTTTCTAATGTTAAGATAAAATACTTATAATGAATGCAGCAGTATGGGTTTCAAGTGAGCCTTTCAGATCCTATGTGCATCCTTAAGACAGGCCTTAAGATAAAGTAAACATATGTGCATTTACTTAACACAACTACTTTTGTGTATGTTGGGGGAAGGGATGGGTCTCAAGTAAAATTTCCATGAAACAATACACTCAATCCAATGATGCACTTAAGAAAAAAAAGATATATTTATCTTAGAGAAAGCACAAGCAGGGGGAGGGGAAAGAGGGAGAGAGAGAGAATCCACAAGCAGGTTCCTGCTGAGAGAGGAACCCAACACAGGGCTCCCAAGACCTTGGAATCAGAACCTGAGCTGAAATCATCAGATGCTTAACCAACAGAGCCACCCAGGCATCTGCAATGAGGCACTCCAATGAGAAGTTTATCTGGGAATTGGGAAGGTCAAAAGATAATAGAACATACACAAAGAAACCCACTTTCAAGCAAGCCTTTGTGTTTTAAGCAAAAACTCTGGGGAAAAAGCCTAAAAATATTCTGAAGGTGGTATATAGTTTTATAGTTGCTATGAGAACTTCCAGCAACTGGCTAATTTCTTCATATCAGCTGGCATGTTTGGCAAATGGCATTTCCATGAAAAAGCTTTGTCATCCTTGTCTTCCTTTTACAGGTCTTAGTCTTGTTTCCAAATGATGCTTCAGTGAGGGTGTAAGCTCTAGGGTTAGTGTCATCCATGTAGGCAACAAGATTCTGATGAACTGAAAAGATGTGTGAGCACAGATCATGGGGTGAATACCAATATTTTTGAGGTTTTTAAGAAGATACTTAAATTTTTGCCCCTAATCAAGCAGAAGGGTTTTGTCATCTGGTTTACATTCAAGACCTAGTTGGCTCATCATTCTGAGAAACAAATTTTCTTCTGGGTTAGGAAATCTCATCATGAGACTTGAGATATACTGGTTTGGAAAATTTCCTCAGTTTTTCCTGGCTTCGAAGTCCCCGGCCTCGTAGTGGGGTAAGGCCCATTGGAGGCAGATGAATCTGAATAATGAGAACAAGAATAATGATAATATTAAGAATGATAATCATTACAGCAGCTTATACTCATTGAGATTTTACTAGGTACCGTGCTCTCTGCTAAGCACTAAGTCTACACTGATTCATTAATCCTTTAAGTCCTCATACACATTAATCCTTACAATAATCTTATAAGGAATTAGATAATGTCTATAGATGAGAAATGGAGGCTCACAAGTTAAATACCTCAAGCTACTATGTACTTCAAGTGGTAGAACGAGGATTTGAACCCAGATCTGATTCTAGAGCTTGTGCTCTTTCATACTGCCTCCATGGAGGGAAAAATGACTACAGATCACATGATGAGATGAAACTCCAAAGAAGAAAAGAAAAAAAGTTTGTGTATACAAAGCTATAGTAAGAAACTGGGACCAATCTAAATGTCTACTAAATGGCTGCTGGGTAAATTATGGCACACTCTTGTAACAGGATACAGCAGCAACCATTTAAAAAGATGGGAAGCAGAAATGACCAGAACAGATGAAGTAAACTAAGCAAGCAGCAAACAGTATGCCCAGTATTCCATGTACATTAAGAAAATGTATGTACACAAATATAGAAACAAAGACAAAGGATATATTGCCCAAATTAGGTTGAGCCGGTACAGTATAAAATTGTTGTTTTTCTAGGTCAAGAGTAGGACACATAATTTCATATGGCCTAACCTAGCTGGTACAGTGCTAACTTCCACAGGGTGAAAATTTTGGACCATTTTCACTTTCAACCTCATGCACTTCCCTTTAATGCTATTAACAACAAATCTGTCCTTCATTATAAGGAAAATAAAATTATTTCCATAAAAAAGATGAAAGTCAAAAAGAGAAAGTTATATAAATATAAGCTAGCATTCCCTTCTACATGTGGGAGAGTTGTAAGAGTATGAGAAATCAGGCATCAATTGGCATTTTAGTTTGTTGTGATGGATTGGGGGCATGCAAAGATAGCTTACTTCCAACACGCCTGCTACAGAAGCTCTAGGCTTCTCGGCAAACGCTAGCTCTCTTGGTATGCGTTCTTGGAAATAACTGGGTTGGTGAGGATAAGTACCTACCACAAATTAACTGGAGTCACACTTACTGGCCTTGGATAAGGAATCTGGTAATGTAGTCCAATTTCAATCCTGGCTGTGCATTCATCTATACACTGTTTAATCAGGTCTGTGTCTGTGAGCTATTAAAAGAGGAAAATGGGTAAGATTCTTAGCATCTTTCTAATGCTCCTTATTTAGAGGTGTACATCTTCAATTTTCTCAGCTCACCAGCCAGTAAATGAAATGTTGATTATTTGAAAAATCAAAAGCAATTTAACATAAAATTTACTGTGGATTTTAAACTTTTAAAAAATTATTTAATAGGGTAATATGAACACATAGTAAAACATTTTTCAAATAATACAAAAAGATTTAAAAACGAAGTCTTCCTTTAATCTCTGTCACAGTTCCCCTTCTCAAAGACAATAGTTGTTAGCAATTTCTTTCTTGTCCTTCCAGGGATATTCTATGTAGATATAAGCCTAAATATATATATTTTGGTTTTTTTCCTTAAACAAATTATAGCTCACTTTGTTTTGACCCTTGCTTTTCCCCCTAACAACTTGAAGCTCCTTCTAGATTTACAGAGAGCTGCCCATTCTTTTTAATAGATGCACAAAACTCCAACATAAAGCCATGTTATAATTTAATCAATCTTTTTCTGATGGACATTTAGGTTATTTCCAGTCTTTTGCTATTATAAACAATTTTATTATGGATCCCTCTAAAATTGTTTTTGGCTTACATGCAAATATATCTAAAAGATAAATTTCTGGAAAATGCAGGGTCAAAGGGTATATGTTCATGCATTTTGAATTCTTACAGATATTCCCTCTAGATTCAAACTACTCTCTAAGAGATTGTACCAATTTATATTCCCACCAACACTGAATGAGAATGCTTCTTCACGTCCTCCACATGTTGACCAAACTTTAACTGAATTGTTTTAGCAAATGCTGTCTAGAAGCTCCCTAAGTAAGATATCAGAGAATGATCCACCTCTTCTTTTGAACTGTAAACTTCCTTGTAAGGGGAAGAAACAGCTTTTTAAATTCCCAACTAGTAAAATTATGGTAGTCCAGTTTCAAGTAAAGAAATCACAAGTTCGTTCCAAAAAACAGAATGCCAGGCAGAAGCACAGAAACCCTTTCTTTCCAAGGATGGAAAATGAGTTGACACATGGCTCTGCTGAGTTTGCAAGTGGGCCTCAAAGCAGACTTGGGATTGCACCAGTCCCAGATGACACCCACAGTGACGTCTGGGCCAGTGAGGCTTGGAAATTCCAAGGGCGTGCCTGTCCTATGGTACCTTTTGGAGCAGAGAAGGGTTCTAGGAACTGCAATGCACAGAACTAGAGCTGGGTCCCTTGGGGCAGAGGCTCAGCTTTCTGACCTCTGGGCTTCTCAGAATCTGTTGCTCTGATGTCCACATCAGGAATAGATTTCCATGTTCCCATTTGCCATTAGGATTCAGAGCAATTCATGAGATACTTTTGGATTATTATTAAGCTCTTACAAGCAAGTGAAGTTCCAAGAAACAACTTCTATCTGCATAAGGGACTGGGGAGAAAGGAGCCCCTGATAAAGATATGTATGGTTAAGGGGGCTGAGGGGCCCTAGGACTCCAGCTGTCCATCTGAATAAGTCTGGGTTACAGTTCTCCAAACTCAGTCATTTAGAGGCTGCTTTCATGATTCTGCTAGATCCACACACCATTTATACTCATATTAAACTTTTTCTTTAAATATTATGCTTTATCCTAAGCATAGTATTTGTAAAATCATCTGATATTTTATTATCTTTCTAATACATGGCAAAACAAGTACACATTTTAAAATTAAAGACTCATATACCTCCTCCCCAGGCATAACAAAATAATCTCACTCATGTAGCATCACTGGCACATACGCTTCCCTATGGCTCATACCACACTGGGCCAGTTCAAGCAGAGGCAAAGGAAAGCTTGATTACTGCCATAACTGAAAACCCAAAGAGTTTTGAGAAGTCCTCACATAAATGAGCCTGAAAAGATTTACTGGGTACATCCTGCTATGATACCCCCAGCACCGGGCTAGACACGGTGAGGCCCATGGTCCCTGTCCTTCAACTATCCAGGCAGAAAAACTCTGATGCATAAAGCTCTAGAAAAAGCATGGAGGCATGTAATTAACAGGGCAATGACTACTGTAGATGGCTACACAGGAATTCAGAAAAGGTTTCTGCCACAGGTTGAGTGAAGGCAGAGAAGTTGAGGAAGACTTCCTGGAGAAGGTAAGTTAAGCCAAAGAATTTTTAAATGCTCATGAATTCAGTGACAACCACAAGGTAGGTCCTATGGGGTATACAAGAAAGTATAAGACATTGTCTGTGTGCTCAAGGAACTGATAATCTGGTTGGGGAGACCACACCAACATAAATGAAATAAGAAAGAAGGTGACCAACTACTTAGGGGAAGGCATAGGTTAGTGGTCTCCCAACTTTTTGATGATCTACTTTTTTTTTTTTTTTTAAAGATTTTATTTATTTATTCATGAGAGGACACAGATAGAGGCAAAGACACAGGCGAGGGAGAAGCAGGCTCCCTGTGGGGAGCCCAATGTGGGACTCAATCCCAGGACCTTGGGATCATGCCCTAAGCCAAAGGCAGATGCCCAACCACTGAGCCACCCAGGTGCCCAGATTATCTATTCTCAATAAAAAATTTCTGAGCCCACAGCTCCCATTTATGTACTCATATTGATTTATAAATATATTAGTAAGTTCATTAAATGTACCAATAAGCTCATAAAAATACATAAAATAGGGGCACCTGGATGGCTCAGTCCCTTAAGTATTCCATGTACATTAAGAAAATGTATGTACACAAATATACATCATGCCTGTTGTGAGCTTTTTCAGGTGGCAGATGAGAGCCTGAGGCTGGGTATTCAGATATGGGGGGCAGGAATCCTAAAGTGGATGCATGGGCCTCAGCACAGAAGGCTGACTTTCAGAGGCTCCTTACAGTGGGCAGAAGGGTGTGTGGAGAAGACACAGCCAAAAGGGACACAGAAACAGGGGTCAGAGAGGGAAAAGAGAGTAGACTGTCAGGAGATTTCATGAGGGGAACAGTAACAGCATTGATTTTGTGAGATCAATAAGAAGGCAAGAAAAGTCAGAAACTAAGAGTCTCTTTCCGTGCTTAGTGCCAGGCAGTCTTCATAAGAAGCTAATAGCTGATGCTTTATAGTTTATTGAGATGGGTCAAATCAAGCCTCTTACAAATGGTCCTTGACTCCCTGGTGTCTGGGTGTGCAGTTCCGTTAAACTAGCTAGTAGAGGCACTATCTTACCCAATTCTGTGCTCCCAAAGGGCAAATCACTCTTCTAGCCAAAGAGGCTTGAGTTCAAAGAGAAGTTATGAAGGGAGCCCTGTGTCTTTTTTTTTTTTTTTTTTTTTAAATATTTTTTTTCTTTATTTATTTATGATAGTCACACAGAGAGAGAGAGAGAGGCAGAGACATAGGCAGAGGGAGAAGCAGGCTCCATGCACCGGGAGCCCGACGTGGGATTCGATCCCGGGTCTCCAGGATCGCACCCTGGGCCAAAGGCAGGCGCCAAACCGCTGCGCCACCCAGGGATCCCGAGCCCTGTGTCTTAATCCTAATTCTCTTTCCTCTGAATGAGTTTATACTTGGAGGCCTTGAATAGTTTATGAATTGGAAGAAAGAAAAAAAAAGTTTAACTGCACACCTCCTGCTGGAAGAGCTGGTGACAGGCACAAGTGTGTGAAGAACCCTGAAAGCCCTCAGTGGCCTGACTTGTGTCACCTGGCTCATGGTGTCCTCCAAGGGCACAGAGCCATTTGAGACCTGAAACAAATGAAGAGAGAAACCCAGACTGGGCTCTGCTTCCCGGTGGTTGAGCAAGCTAGTGCGCTGTGCCTCTGGGCCCTTTCTGCCCCACACTCTACCACTGTGACCTATACTGCTCAGTCCTCTCAATTTTCGGAAGAAAAAGAACAAACGTCATAAGAAACTGCCCTCCTCCTTACAATCTCCAGTTAGGGTTTACTTACGTTTTTGTTTTTCTGGAACAGTGTTCTGGCTTCATTTAATATGTACTGTTTTTCTTTAATGGTGTCTTCCATCTGCCCTGATGCTGCCTGCCATTTCCTCACAAGCCTGAAAATTCTGCGGTAGAGGCCAAGAACTTCTTGTCGTGTTGCTGTTGTCATCCTCAGACCCACCAAAATAGAAGAGGGAAAATTTGCATGAAAATTCAAATTTTGACAGTAGGCAGCTAGGCAGATGTATATTTTTTTAATCAGGCTCTTTAATTAGTCTAGAAATAATTGCTCTTTCTCAACAGATCTGTTTAGTAGCATTGCCAGAATGGTGCTGTAGGAATATCAGCTATCTCTCAGCTGTCTTTGCATATCATCCCATGGTTGAGAGTTAATGTTTGCCATGACGGCCATGTTTACAAACACAGTAAACCAAAATTCGATTGTGCTATACATAAAAGCCGTAAATTCTTTACCAGACTAACATAGGAAGATGCATTTAGTGTGTATTTTTGTAAAACTACAATACTCATCAGAATGCCTGGAAAAGGCACATTTTGAATAACTAAATATTCTGGTTCAGTAACTTGAATTTAATGCAGGGGTTGTAAATTTAAGCACCCTTGGGGCTTGCAGATAAAATGAGGAAGCCTGGTTGGGTGGGGACAATAGCCAGATGGAAAGGATGTAACCCCCTGAAAAAGGATAGTTGCTACTTAGCTCCAGGCAGCTGCTGCCACATAGAAATGAGGGCCTAGGGCAGCTCCTGGGTGGCTCAGTCAGTTGGGCGTCCAACTCTTGATTCTGGCTTGGGTCATGATCTTAGGGTCATGGGATCAATCCCCATGTTGGGCTCTGTGCTCAGTGCAGAGTCTGCTTGGGATTCTTTCTCTCTTATCCCTCTGCCCCTCCCCACAACTCTCTAAAATAATGAATAAATAAAATCTTTAAAAAAAAAAACAAATGAGGGCCTAGGAATGCCAGATTTCCAGATACTTTAATAATAGGTAGCAATCCAGATTTCTCAAATGTGAAATCTCAAAAAAGACATTAATTCGTTCTTTTTGAAAGTGTGAGTACCATGAAGGCCAAACAAAATGGGCCTGCAGGCTCCATTCCACCCAGAGGCTGCCAGGTTGCACCTTCTCTTTTGGTTCATCATAACTTTGTTGAAAAGATTTCTCAAAATTGTTGGTCTGCTTCCTTGTCCACCTAAGAACCACACAGTAAGGACAACTGAAAATCTTTCTGATGACTGAAGAGCTTGTGGCCTCTTTGGGTTTTTACTCTGAAAAATGAATTTTAATTTCAGAGGACTTAGCTAAATGAGTCCTGACCTAAGTATATTCCCTAAAGTTAACTGCAATTTTCTTTTTAAGTTTTTAAATTTATTTATGAGAGAGAACGCACAAGCAGAGAGAAGCAGCTCGATCCCAGGAGCCCCGGACAATGACCTGAGCTGAAGGCAGACACTTAACCAACTAAGCCACCTGGGCGCCCTGCTAATTGTATTTTTAAAGATTAAATTCCTGGAAAAAAAAATTAGTCAGCTTTATTTGTATTATGAAATATTTAGGTATACAAACAGATATAGAGAATATTAACAGCCATATATTCACAATGAAGCTTAAGGAATACATTACATATGTATATACCCCTTCCAGTCAAATTCCCCTTCCTCTCTCCTAGAATGAACCACCATTCAGAACTTGTTATTTAGCTTCTCACACATAGCTTTACACATAACATTACATAGTATTGCTTAGCACGTTTACAAATCTTATTTATTTATTTATTTATTTATTTATTTGCAAGTTTACAAATCTTATATAGACCCTTGAACAACATGGGGCTTAGGAACACTGACCACTACACAAAAATCTGTGATTAATTTTTGACTCCCTCAAAAACTTTACTACTAGCTTACTGTTGAGACGAAGTCTACTTGATAACATAAGCAGTGAACACACACACACACATATATATATATTATATGCTATATTCTTACAATGAAATAAGCTAGAGAAAAGAAAATATCATTAAGTAAATCATGAGGAAAATACACTTACAGTGTTCTGTATTTATCTCACATAATCTCTGTACGGTTTGGACCTGCACGGTTCAAACCCATGTTGTTCAAGGGTTGACTCTATATAAAAGGTATTATGTTCTTCTGCAACTTGCTTTTTTGCACATGTACATTTATGTTGTTATATATAGCTCTAGCTCATATATTCTCAATATTGTAATTTAGCCCACTGTATGAAGATATCCGAATATACTTGTCTATTCTGCTAATGTCCTAATGTTGGACATTAGGTGTTTTTGTTGTTGTCATTTTGCTTATGCAAAAACTTTAGCCTATGTGTTCACTATTTACTTCTACATCTAAAAGAAATTCAGGGAAGATAGAGTTGAACTACGACATGATTCTGATTAGTCAGATTTTAGAGAATAAATACACTCTTTAACAAAGGGTAGCCTGGGAAGACAGGGACAGATTTGGTAAGCGAGTAGCAGGGCCAGGCACTGGGACACCTCATTATGAGTGGTTTTCCTCAAACAGGCTCATCAGGATGGGGAAGTAGGATGCTCACTGCCCTATGGAACAGGACCCATTTCTAACCCAAGGGGGAGGGGTAACATGTAGAGATCATATGCTTGTAGGATGGATGGTCCTGAGCTTATGAGAACTTGGGCAGCTAAATAATGCAGGTGAGAGCTGGAAAGAGTTTTACTTCTCTAGAAATTCTAAGTACCTGCAAGGAATTTACCTTACAGAGGATTTCTTCATAAGATTGCCCTTCCTGGGGTTCCCTGGGTGGCGCAGCGGTTTGGCGCCTGCCTTTGGCCCAGGGCGCGATCCTGGAGACCCGGGATCGAATCCCACATCGGGCTCCCAGTGCATGGAGCCTGCTTCTCCCTCTGCCTATGTCTCTGCCTCTCTCTCTCTCTCTGTGACTATCATAAATAAATAAAAGTTAAAAAAAAAAAAAAAAAAAAAAAAAAGATTGCCCTTCCTGACCCTGGTGATCTTTCTTGAGCAATGCAGAATGAACCAAGGCTTAACCATTGGCTAAAAAGTATGAAAGCACTACTTCACCCAATTCAAAAGTTAAAAATGAAAGTTATAATCAACACCAATTCTGACGTCCGTGAGGCCTCCCAGAAAAAATGCTTAAGAAGAAATCCGTAAAAACCAAGAAAGAACATACGCTTTGTGGCTAGTCGTAATAAAAACCCATGAGATGATGATGACTTTTCCTGGTAAGGAAACAGGTTTCTGAGTTTCTGGTTCTCCCTAAAACTCCATGGTTTCATGTGAAAAATACATGAGTCAGTTCCTGTGCGGGGCAGGGAGTCTGTAACTTCTATTAATGATTGCTTCACTTCCCTGTCATTAACAGATGAAACTTCCCTGACTATATGACACTTGAGGAAAATGAAGGTCTGGCATATTAAAACAGCAGCAACCTTCTCCAAAGCCTGACTTTCACTGGTTTCTTTCTACTACTAGAAGGAGCCACAGCTTTAAACTGTAAGATCATATGCTATAATCAGATACACAGCCCTGCAATTAGAGTACTCAAGGTAAGGAGCAGTACTAACAATTGGTACTATTTTAATAGGACCATTTTCAAAACACATTAATTGATGTTTTAAGTGCTTTGAAAACTAATCCTGTAACGGAGATAAGTGATGTCTCCCTAGGTGACCCAGAAAGCTTAAGTCCCAAAATTTCTAGAGAAAAGGGTCTGAAGCTGTACTTCCCATTGTGTACTAATAGCAAGTCTAGCTTAGTAACACTTGCTTCCAAGTCTTCAGAGAACAGACAAGAAAATGCCTCTTTTGCTGTTTTCTTACTGGATTTGAGTTCTTTGAGGGAATGTTTTTACTTTAGGGGTACATATCCATGCTGTTCTTGACCGCCTCCCTTTTAGCTGACCAACCCCTACTCATCCCAGTGAAAATATGGATGTTTCAGAATATCCTCCCCTCACCACGCATTATTGGGTCAGGTGTCTGTTGAACCTTTCCATGGATCCTTGAATTTCTTCTTTGTAGTACTAGTCACTCAAGTAATAATGGTTTATTAGTTCTGTCTTCCCCCAATTGATTCTCAGGTTTATGGGGGGACAGTAACCATGTCCATCTTCTTTACTGCTGAAGTCTCAGCACATAGCCAGGTGCGTAACTTGTATTCAATAAGTGTTTGTTTAATAAATGAAAATATCTTAGGATGCAGAAAGCTTGGAATTCTAGAAACAAAATTAACCATATAAAAATTTTTTTTCAAGCTCAAATTTCAAGCTCAAATTTTTTCCGTTTGGTTTATGTTTGTCTTTGTTCC
Organism: Canis lupus baileyi; assembly: GCF_048164855.1. NCBI lineage: Eukaryota > Metazoa > Chordata > Mammalia > Carnivora > Canidae > Canis > Canis lupus. The sequence goes on along the minus strand of NC_132845.1, from coordinate 53,194,105 downwards.
TAGGAAGCAACCTGTTTAGAAAAAGTGCCTTTTCCCTAAGAGTTTTCCTTCCAATAGATTTAATGGCTTGAAACCAACATTTATTCTTTTGAAACTATCAATGATCTCTCACTACTGGTGCAAGGCCGAGGCAGCCCTTTTCTTCACTAGTCTCAGGGGTTGATCCAATGCAATTTTCTGCTGGGATTTTCCCACAGGCAACATGAGGAATATCAAATTGTCTAGAGGACCACAACTTTTTAAAAAGATTTTATTTTTAAGTAATTTCTACACCCAACATGGGGCTTGAACTCAAAACCCCTAGATCAAGAGTCACATGCTCCACTGACTGAGCCACCCAGACACCCCTAGAGGACCACAATTGAACCAGCCTCAACTGGCTGCATGGTCGATTCCTTTATTTAAAGATCCCATTTATTTATTTGAGAGAGATAGAGAACAAGCGGTTGGGGGGGGGCAGGGGGAGAGAGACAAGCAGAATCCTGGCTGAGTGGGGAGCCTGATGTGGGGCTTGATTCCAAGATCCTGAGATCATGACTTGAGACCAATTCAGACATTTAACTAATTGAGTCACCCAGGCACCCCACAAAGTCAATTCTTAAATAATTCTTAAAGTTTTGTAACTTTTTTTTTTTAAAGATTTATTTATTCATGAGAGACACAGAGAGAGGGGCAGAGACACAGGCAGAGGGAGAAGCAGGTTCCCTGCGGGGAGCCCAATGTGGGACTTAATCCCAGGATTCTGGGATCACGACCTGAGCCGAAGGCAGATGTTCAACCACTGAGCCACCCAGGTGCCCCAAGTTTTTTATTCTGAGATTGACATTTCATCAAACTGTTTAATTTTACTTCCTTAACTGCGAAACCCCAGAATGAGGAAGAAGAGATATGAAGTGTCCCTGGAGGGAAATGTGACTGGACATTGGTCTTTTCTTAAAATCATATACCATATAAACACAGTACCAAGAAAAAATTCACTACCAAGCATCTGCCAAGTGCAGCCTGTGCCACTAAGCAAGCAAAGGCTGACAAATGTTGCTGCTAGAGTGTTTTGGCCTCTGGTCACAGTCAGAAGTTTCCCCTACAGCAAGTGTCCCAAAGGATGGTTGGGAAGGTGATTTTTTTGATGTACAAATATTTTCCCATTGTGATTTTTTAAATGTATTATAATAGCCCATCAAACCCATAATTTAAAGTGATTTTGATAGCGCAATATGGAGCTTCCTTTAAAGCTGGTTTAAAATATGGGTAAATAGTAGTATAAATTGAGATGCAGAGTCTGAAAAACAGAAGTTTCAAAGCTACTGCTCTAAGGCACCCTGCTGTCCTGCCTTGGTGTTTAGTGTCTGGCTGAGCCATTCCATGTACAATGCCTATTTTCTGCTAGCCACCCCAATGAAACTAGTAGACACCTATTTGTTTGCAGGCTTTTCTGGGGCACTTTTTTCTCTGCTACTATCACAGCTAGCCATTGCTATCTTGCAGTTTCATTGTGTCTTTTTCTTCACAGTCTCTGAATTCCTAGAGGGCTTGGACTCTTTTGCTCATTAGAATAATTATAATACTACATTTTGCTTGGTATTTACTCTGTGCCAGAGGCTTTGCTAGCTAGATGCTTTACGAATATCAACTCCCCAAATCATTACAATTCTTTAAGGTAGATAACTACCATTATCCCCTTTATGAAGAAGGAACCTGATGCAGAGAGGTAAGTAACTAGTCCAGGGTCACATTAGCTATTAAGAGGTGGGCCTGAGGGCTGCTGGGTGGCTCAGTCTACAGAGACTCTTGATCTCAGGGTTGTGAGTTCCAGCCTCACACTGGTTGTAGGCTTTACTTAAAAAAGCAAAAAACAAACAACAACAACAAAAAAAAAAGGTGAGGCCAGGATTCAAACCCAGACCGTCTGGAGTCCAGCCCAAACTTTTTTTTTTTTTTAAAGATTTTATTTATTCATTCATGAGAGAGACACACACACACACAGAGGCAGAGACACAGTCAGAGGGAGGAGCAGGCTCCATGCAGGGAGCCCAATGCGGGTCTCCATCCGGGGTCTCTAGGGTCATGCCCGTCCAGCCCAAACTTTTAATCATTAAACAGAATGCTCAATCTCAGTGACTGTGGTTAAATGTCTGTTAATTGCTTTAAAAAGCTTAGCCAGTTGTGGCAATGGAACTAAATAATTCTATTCCCATCCTACAAGAGCAAAAGATCATTTTTTTTTTGCACCTTGATATGAATAACCTTTTAATAAGGTTTCTGTATACTATCTGCCCTTCTTCCTCCCCTGCAACTGCACTTCCTTAATAATTATGTTGCACATCGGCACCTTTAAAAGAGGCTGTGCACTTGGCGGGATTGCGCTGCTCTTTGGTTCCCTATGGCAGCTCTGTTCTGATACTCCAAAGGGAACTGACATCACAGAAGAGGCACCAGGACTCATTACAGGCCTTCCCGGTCCTTCCCAAGCATCCATTCATCACTAACCACTGGGACCAGGCACATGAGATTCTAAGGATACACAACCTTGATAAACAAGCATCTACCATCCCTGTCCTCTTAAAGCTTACATTCTAGTGGCAGAGCAGATGATATACAAGAGAAAGACAATTTCTGATGGTGATATGGGCTCCATAGGAATGAAACAGTAATATGATACAAATGAACAGACAGGGTTACTTTATTTTGGGTAGTGACATCTGAGTCCTGAATGACATGAAGGAGACTGTTAAAGCGAATGGTTAGGGGAAAAGTGGTTCAGGAAGAGAGTGAGAACCAACAAAGGCTAAGAGGTGGTAAACACCATCAGTGTTAATACATGGAGAGCCTGTGGGGGAGGTGAGGCTGCAGGTGAGCAGAATCCAGCACAGGCAGGGAGGGCAGGCCCTGGAAAGGAGCTTGTAGTCTAAAAACAAAAGGAAGACACCGGCAGATTTTAAGCAAGTTGGGAGTACCATGGTCTAATTTACATCTCTTAAAATGTGCTGGATTTGTATCTTGCAGATGGTGAAAAAAATCTTGCCTAATGAGATTTAATTGACAGGAGAGTTGGGATTAAGAGCCAATAAAACTGGATGATTATTTCCCTGACCAAGAGCTTTCCCATTTTTATTTTGGAGTAATGGGGAAGTAATCAATGTAAAACAAAACACAACACACCACCCACTCACCCTTCTACTCTATGGTGAGTGGAAATAGTGAAAGGTCCAGGTAGGCTCCAAGAACCCACTCTACACAGCACATGTAGGCACGTGGCATGACCAGATTTAGTTTTACAGGAGGCCTGTGGGAAGATATGCTAGTACTAGGGGATTTATCCACTTCACCCTTTCCCCCACCTTTGGAAAGGCCATCACAGCATGAACGCTGAGGAGTTTAAGAGCAGAGATGAAAATTCCTTCTCCAGATGAAATTTATAGAAGTATGACTCTGGTCTCAGGAATGTAAAAATTCCCAGTGTTGGACTCTCATGAGGCTTTGCCTTCTACTTAAGAAAAAGTGTTGCCGTATGAACAAGGGACAGAAAAGGAAATGGGAATTAACTGACTTTCAAGCCCCAGGTTGAAGGAAAGACTCTTTCCATTCCTTCGGTATCACCCCTGAATAGAATTTTTTCTCCTCATAATGAATGTAATATTTCTCTCCCAAGTACTTTATGATTGGGTGGGTGGGGGTGGTGGTGACTGTGAAACTCACCCAATGAAATCACTGTCTTATGTGTTCATTGGGCACCCATGCTGGCCTGCCCCTCTCCTGACATCCCATCTCCATAGATCGGACATCCCTTCTTTTTGTCAAATGAAGGTCCAAATTCAAACAACTGAAATATTCTTTCTTTGCCTAGCTGCTAATTCTCATCCTTGTACTTCCACTGCTTTTAGCAAGGTGCTTTTTTCATGATGAAATGGGTTCAGCTATGTCCCTGCTGTGTGTACCCCAGGCATGTCCAGCACACTTATATCATGTTCATCCTGTTCTGTTGTAAATTTCTATTTGGTTTACCTTTCTTCCTTCACTGTGTGTATTTTGGGGAGGGATAAAGAAGGTTGGGACTGTGCCTCATTCCTCACATTCTTAGGCCTGGTACAAAGTTGGAATTTGAAATATATGTTATAAGAATAAGTTTATACACACAGAATGGTCACCAGTAATGCCCATTCTCATATGTGGTGGTATTTGGACCAGCGTCCTAACTGAAGACCCTAAAATATTTAAAAATACTAATTAACACTCACAATGATGTTTTCAAGAGTGGTGCTGTGGATGTCAGAATAAGGAATTTACTTATTTTTTATTTATATTTTTATTTATTTATTTATTTATTTATTTATTTATTTATTTATTTATTTATTTATTTATTTATGATAGTCACACACAGAGAGAGAGAGAGGCAGAGACACAAGCAGAGGGAGAAGCAGGCTCCATGCACCGGGAGCCTGACGTGGGATTCGATCCCGGGTCTCCAGGATCGTGCCCTGAGCCAAAGACAGGCGCCAAACCGCTGCGCCACCCAGGGATCCCTCAGAATAAGGAATTTAAGACTTTGTTATTTGGGGAGGAGGCCTTATCGGTTCCATCTAAGGCAGTATTAGACACACAGTTATAATGTAACCCTTACCCTTAAGTTCTTTGAAAGTCGATAAGGGTTGATGCACTGGACTGAAATGATTTACTGTTTCCATGAAGCTTAGAACCAAACATATAGAAAAATGTGGTTCTGATAGATTTTTTTCTTGGGAAAAAAATTCTTCTGGGGAATAGATCCATTGCACCCAAATGATCAGGGGTCAAACCAACCTACAAAATCGTAGTTTAAAGTTTCTGTCACTTGGAAAACCTCTAGGGAACTGATATGCTCTCATAATGCTAAAGCAAAGTTTTTCTTGCCCCAGAAAGCCAGGGTAGAGAATGACTGTCTTGGTTTTAGGCGTTCAGTTTTCCTACACATGTAAGGAACAGAAGATACAATGTAACTAATAAGCAGATAGGTTCTGGAATGGCCAAACCTGGGTTTGAATTCTGACTTCACTACATTGATCAAGTCTTCTTGAGCCTCAGTTTCTTAAAAAGTGAAGTGGGGTAACAATAGAACCTTCTTCAAAGAGTTGTGGTAAAGATTATTTATGAGATAATCCATGTAAATCACTTATTTTGGGAGCTAAAGAAGGCAAATATTACCTGAATAGGAGGAAATAAAGAAGAAACAGTGAGGCCTCTTTTATCTATACCAAGTTTTGTCGGCAGAGGAGGAAAAAGAAGCAGGCTGCCTGTTGGCGAATTTATTGCTTTGTGATAGTAATGGATTTTCCTAAAGCTGTTTCCCTCTGATCATTAATAATCCCTGTACAGTAAAGGACTATTGTTCTTCAGTATGAGTAAATAACCCTGTCGGAGGTACCGCTTATCTTCAGACCACAGCACATACTTCTTACTGGAAATATAATGCAGGTGCCAACACCAAAAGCATGCCCAGACTTCCCTTCCTATTTTTCTTCCTTTATCTCTTACTCCTTGCTTATCCTTTGGCATGTTTTCCTCCTGCATCTGTTATATTTCCTACGTTCTGGTATACACCCATATCCTATACAGTATCATCCTTACCCAAATCGAATAACCTTCAAGATAAGCTGTGCCCCCACACATCTTTGCTGTCTATCCTCTCTCCTTTTCATTAATAGACAGACGGATCGAGATAGTCACAGACACATGAACATACCCAATGGACTTGTTTCCTGTCCTGGGTGCAGTGTTTGGTTACTAGATTCCAAAAAGGGAAGTGTAAAGCCATATTGTTTTGCAAATCTCAGGATATGCTTGTGTGGTGTACTTAATCATAGCACAGCTATTCTCTGAAATAGCATCTTTTTACACAGAAAGTGACAATATGGGTGTCAGAGATAGGAGGCAGGGAGGAGAAGGTAGATGGTGTTTTCATTTTACTTAAAGAAATGGAAATTAGGTTTGGTCCTGTAGTATGGGAAATCTCCAGAATGCAGGGAAAAACCAAAAATACTGATATCTGAAAAACTTCTAAATTATCCCAAACAAGATCATAGGAGGCAAGTATGTTCATTCTAAATATACCACCATAGGAGCACACACAACATTATACTTGTAAGGGGAACTCCAATCAGGCTTTTGTAACCAAGAGAGATACAGCTTTTTTCCCCTCAGAGATGGATATTCTAAATGGAAACCAAGTTTTGGCCCCTCAAAAAGAAATGGAAGTATCTGTTTCCTAATCTGCAGATTTTAAGAGACAAAGACAAAGTAAGGGTCAGTTAGAGGTGGTGAGAACCAGTTACCAGAAGTAGGGGGAGGTGTTAGATGTGCATGTGTATGTGTGTGTGTGTGTGTGTGTGTGTGTACGTGTCTGCTGGAAATAGATGAAAACTAGGTCAATGCTAAAAATCAACCCCAGTCATTCATTCATAATTACTCAGGATTTCACCCCATCATAGGAACTGGGGAAGTCCAAGAACAAAAAACATTAGGTTTAAATTAACATTTCAATCCCTCCTTTGTTATAATTTCCTAGGGAAATGGATTAGGAAACTGACAAAGGACTTGTTAGAACATTAGACATAGCTGGAGCTTTCTAGCATCTGACCCTTGATCCAACCCTCTGATGAATAACCTCACCTTAAGTAGGGGGCTCTGCTCTCAAGACAGTTTCTAAGTACCCTCTAATTATCAAGTAACTACAAACCGAGCAACTTTTCTCATCTGCAGATGCAACAGAGCTCCTTACTAGACAAAATTCCTTGAGAGTAGGAGCAACGACTGGCACCCAGAATACGTTCACACTCCTCCAGTCCGGCACTGACCAACAGAATGTATTTCAATGACGGAAATATTCTGTAACTGTGCTGCCCAACAGGGTAGCTAGCCACTGGCCACATGTGGGCACATGAAATATGGTTACTGCAACTGAGGAACTAGCACTCAAAATTTTATTTAAATAGCTACATGTAAAAACCAAATAAATAGCTACATGTGGCTAATGGCTCCTGGAGAACAGCACAGGGCTACACCAAGAACTGCAAATCAAATGTTCAGTTTGATAATGTTCAGGTCAGGCAGATAGTTGAAAAGGAGGGGCACATGGGGAGAAGCTTACTGGCGCTAGCTGACTGTTGCGGGGGAGGAACCTCAGGCTAGTGTGGCCAGATTGTCTCATTTTTCAAATGAAGCTGAAGATCTGGATTTTGATGTCCAATTTTTAAACGTTGGCAAGTAAATTTTTAAAAGAATTTAAATTTAAATCACTTTGTGGGATGAACGATATGTTTGCATGCAGTATCTGTCTTGCCAGTTTGCAATCTCTAATTTAGCCCAACCCCTCCAGCTCAAAGAAAAAGACCTTATCCAAGGCCACTGCTGGTCAGAAACAGATCCAAGATTGAAACCCAGGCCTTCTCATACTTCTGATATCCTTTCTAGATTTTACGAGATTAACCATATCTAGATTGTGGCTGACAGTTGGCAGCAGCAGTGGGACAAAAGCCCCTTTGTTAGAGTTGTAGAAGTCCATGGCTGCTATCTTATGAATAGTGTTCCTACCTAGCCATAACTACACAGTGGGCCCTATGGGCAAAGCTCTGTACCAGGAGCCAGAAGGACGCAAAGAAGAAATAGCCCGTGGGGAGTCAGACATATGAACAATTAACAAGCAAAGTCAGCCTTGCTGTAATGGACACAAATCACCTGCGCACAAGTCCAAAAGCACTGACAGCTGGGGTTGGAAGGGAAGGAAGAGATTTGAGCCAGGGCTTAGAGGATGAATAGAAGCTGGATAGTGGGTGGATGAGTCTCACTGATTATGAGAGTCTCATTATTGCGGGATATTAAGGGAGCCTTCTTTTATCTCTGAGGCCTTATCTGTGTCAAGGGTCTCCTTTCAATTGTTTTCCCCTTAGGAGTCATCCTTGGTCCCTCCTCCTCCCGTACACTTCACTACCCAATCCAGCAGCAAGTCTTGCAAGCTCTATTTCCAAAATGCATTCCGAATTTAATAATCTGCATTTCCACTGCCACTACCCATCTCTCCCTGGGCCTGGGGCAGCAGCCTCCTAACAGGTCTGACAACTTTCTACCCTACTCTAGCCAGCAGCCGAGTGATTTTTTTTTTTTTTAATGTAAATCAGGTCACTCCCCTTCTCAAAACCCTCAGGTAACACAACAGCCAAACCTTAACCTTGGGCATTTAGCTGTGCATGATCAGGCCCTCCCACTTCTCCATCACAGACCACTCCAGCCCGTGTTCTTTCAGTTCCAGCCACCTGGCTTTCCCGCCGTTTCCCTCCTCAGGACCCTTCCTGTTGGCTCTCTTCTCCATCTAGAAAAGTCCACTCCCTAGCTTCTCTCCTTTCACGCATCTCCGTGGAACTCTGGCCTTATCTGAAAAGCCTCACCCCACCTGGAGTGGCCTTCCTCCCACCTCCTACCGCTTCACACCCCGTATTATGGTCTTAGGGGGGCATGTCGTACTTGCTGATATCTTCCTTACTGACTGACATTTTAACTTTCTCCCGGACTCCAATAAACAGTCACGGAGCAAGGCCTCCGTCTCGTTCTCGTTCGCGGACCGAAGCCGTTTAAGAAGCAGGTTCTCACTACCGTCCTAGGAAGCCTCCGTGGCCTCTACGGGACCTCGTTTGGGTCAACCTTCCCCAGCTTGACGCCTCTCGCCCCCGGAATTGCCCCTACTGATCTCACATTTACATTCGGGGATCCAAAGGATTCAGGAAAAGTCTCTGTTGGGCCCCAAACCGGCATCTCAGCTGTTCGCCAAACAGGCCTCCGCTTCCTGGCCCTCGGGCCGCTTCCCCCGGCGGGGTCCCGAGGCCGGTGGCGAGGACAGAGAGCCGCCCTCGCGAGGCTGGGGTCACACAAGCGCGTCTCCTAGCAACGTCGCACCCCCGCCCCCAGCCCATCCCTGCCCCTGGGGAGTCAACCCCTTCCCCCAGTCTCCCGCGCCAGGAGTCAGCGTCTCCATCCCCTACACTCACTCTGCGTCAGGCCTGCCTTCCCCCACCCACAGAAGCGCCGCAGCCTACCGCGGGCTAGGAGGAGGCGGCGCCGGGAGCCTTGCTGAGCCGCGGCCGACGCTGGTCGGGCAGGTCCGGTAGGCCAGGCCGGACTAAACCACCGGGGGGGGGCCCTCCGTGGAACCATTAGTTCCAGGTCAGGGATAGTCTCAAGTCTCCCTGAAACTTCATACTCTAGCCCACCCTCCGCCGTATACCCAACAGTATAGCCAACTTCATCGTCTCCCTAGTTTCTCTTTACCCCTTTTCGCTATCCTCCCCCACCCCCACTCTAGCCAAAAAATGATCCAGTCCAACTCCTCCCAGCCCTCCCTCCGCGTCGCTAGTTCTTTGCCCTTACTTGGCGACGGCTTCGTACGTCCGTGCGTACGTCGTGACGCAATCTTCCACCCGTTCCTCCCCGCCCCTCTTCTATTCTCTCCCTCCCGGAGCGGGCGGCCTGCGGGGTTACCGGAAGTGATGATGCAGGAGGCGATGGAGGGGGCGGGGCTTGGGGGCGGCCGCCGCCGGTGGGCCGCAGATGAAGAGGAGGCGGCGGCAGTGGTGGAAGAAGAGGCGGCGGCGGCGCGGGTAGGGATCCTGGAAACGCGAGCGGGGATGGTAGGTGGTTTGGACCCGCCGGGCCGCCGTCGTTTCCAGAAAGGGTTTGACTGGAGGAACCTCTGGAGCAGCTGTGAGTTTTGGGGGGGGGTTAAGGAAAAGCGGGGAGCATTGAGAGATGAAGGGGCGGGGGTTGGGTACCTTCGAGAAAAGGGGGTGGAAGGGGAGGAGTGGAAATCAGCGCCTTGTCTGGACTGGTCCTTTTGGAAGAAGAGGCTGTGAGGGGAGCCTGTGGCGTGTCAGCTGCAGGGCTCAAGAAAACTTGCCTACTGTCCCTGCCTCGCCACCGCCAGCACCCCTCAACCCAGGCCTGGGGATCTGGGGGCTGGAACAGCCCTGGAGAGGGTGTCGACTCTGGTCCTATGGCCCGGGTAAGCTCTGTGAGGTAGGAGTCCAAGCGGGAGGTGGTGGGTGAATCTCCGGCTGCCTCCTCCCTCATTTTCCTCCCCACCCCCATCCTTCCCTTTAATCATTAACAGCCCTGGAATTAAGGGGCTCAGACCTGAAGGCCTTTCTGTGCACCTTTGCTATAAACGATAACCATCTGTGCCTGAGGTAATGGGGCTGGAAGCTTTGCCTGTATCCTGTGTAGGAAGTGGGACGGGGTGACAATGTATTGTTTTTTATTTTTTTCCATTCCCCTTTCCCCCTTATCTTTCCTCATATACACCCCTCGTTTCCACCTCAGTTCTCTGTGGCTACGTGGTAATCCTGGTGTTTTTTTTTTTTCTTTTCCTTTATGGCACTTGGTACCTTGGTTACCTCTTTTGAATTTGGTGTTCAGCCTCTCCCAGATCTTCCTGCAAGCTTTGTAATACTTCAGTTACAGGCTATGTCACATTGGGAGTACCTCTCAATGCCTGGTAGCTCCAAATTAAGATGAGCATTTTCTCCTATGAATACTGGGATTCCAAAGCCCTTGCAAGGATTCCTAAATGGCATCATAGCCCAGGAATCAAAGTCTCTTGTTCTAAATACTTTGTGTGTGAGGAATTTACATGTTGTCAACTCTTTCCAAAATGATTTGATGTTAGGCTAATTCTGGATTTCTGTGTTTCTCTCCACCCACACTTCATGATGCACTTCAGAGAACAGAAAACCCCATATTACTTTTTTGTTTCTGCAATTGGACAATCGCTCTTTTATCTTTTTCTCTATTCACACAAGTCTTCAGTGACACTTTTGGCTTGTGCTGATTTCTGTCTTATGCTCTCATTTATTTAGCTGATTCTTTGTGTATAGACGGACTTAAATGAGAAAATGTGATTTGTTTAAAAAAAAAAGTACAAACCAATAACAAAAATTATTTGAAGAAAGCAGAGAATGACTGGAAAGAAGATCTCTATTGATGTTCTGTGGGTTTCAAAAAAAAAAAAAGTCACCAAGTAGTCCTCTTTTAGCTTGTTGTAGGAATTTCAGAGTGAAATGTAATGGTTCCTATTTTGATGTTGATATTTTCTTTGGTAGTCCTCTGTTGAATGCGGAACTGTGTTTTCTGAAGAGCTTTAAGAAATAGTGCCTACATTTTAGAGGTCCTTTGGTTAGAAAGTGTCCATAACTCCTGGGCCTCTATAACTGAATTTATGATGCGTATTGCTAGAAGAATTATAACGGATCCCATCCTACTCATCAGGGCTTTCAGGCCTGATAAAACGATGTTTAATGCTTTGATTATACAAGTAACAACATCATGTTTAGATGTTTCACAGAACTGTAACAAAAGAAAAGAATGAGTACTATTCTCACCTTAATTGATTTGGAACCATTGAATATAAAGTAAAAAATTCATTCATTCAACAAGCATTATTGATTAGCTAGTAAGAGCTAGCCAGTATTTTGGGCTGTGGTTGACAAAGGTGAATGCAGGCATAAGGTCTGAACTCTTATGGCGCTTATACTGTAGTGTGTGGGGCAGAATAAATAAGCGAATCAGACTTTGCTAAGTGCTGAAGTACAGGGATATGACAAAACATGTCTAATCGGGATGCAGTCAAAGAAGACCTTTTTAAGGAGGTGACCCTTAAGTTGAGCTTTGAATAAAAAGAAGCCGGACATGCAGATATATGGGAGGAGCCTTCCAGGTTCCTGGGACTAGCTAGTGCAGAAACTGGCAGGAATGACTCTGGCAAGTTCTAGGGCTTGGGAAGAAAGGGGTGAGGTGGAGGAGGGGGAGGGTAGAGAGGTGAGGGAGAATGGGAAAGGGGAGTAACAGCCAGAGCCTCGTGAACAAAAAGGAAATGAAAAGTTTAGGTCAGAGAGGTGGAGGCTGGGCTCAGAATAGGTAGGCAAAATAAGAGCAAGAAAAAGGAAATAGAAAGTGGTGCTCCTTTTTGATCAGTTCTGTTTCCTTTCTTGGAGCATTATGACTTACTGTTTTGCAGGTACTGTTGATTATTGCAATAAAAAAAAAAAGTCACCCTGCTGAGTGTGGGAGAGGAGGCGAGATGGCTGTGGTCACCTGGGTCTTTTCTGGCAGATAAACGTCAAACTGTGTTCAGAATTAAACAGAATGTTCAACTGAGAGTGCACTTTTTTTTCCTTACTGTTTTCTGTCCTGTATGCTGCTATTTAAAATTGCATAACAAGTACCCTGCATATGTTCTAATGCATGAATCCTCCTTTGCTTCCAGCTGTGTATGAATTTAGGGTTGAAGTTTGGGCAGGTGATAATAATACGCCCCTGTTGTTCTCCAAAGATGTCCATTGGGATCTAAGTTTGAAGTTACTTTTGTAGGGAGACAGGTTTTGTGTTGCAATATTTCCACTCTTGTCTGGTCTGCCTGGTGACTAATAACACTCAGCTGAGGTGTAGGTTGGTGCTAAAAGTTCATTCAGTGGATTACAGTAGATAAATGACCATTGTGGGCGCAGTCCCACTGTGTCGGCATCTTTGGGCTGGCACGTAACCAGGGGATGTAACCTACTTTGGCTTCTGTTAGGGCCATTCATCTCTAGTAGTCAGCTACTTCTCAGCCTCACCTTGACCAGATTGTCCACTTGAGAAGCCCAATCAGGACTCCTCCTTGATTTGGCCCTCTACTGCCATGTCACAGTGGCCCGAAACAGAAAGAATACTCTCTTTTCTTCTTTTGAACCCCACAACAGTGACTAGTGTGTTCTTTGAGTGAATTGGCCCTTTGAGCCATGTGGTTGAGGGACTTAAATGTTGCTTAGGCTATTTGTAGTAAAGTTGGTATTAGAAATGCTAAATAAAAACCTTTTAGTGTTTGAGGAAAAACAAATCAGAAATTAAGGACCTGTCACCTGTTTTAAGTTCTGGTATTTTAGTAGCATTGGTAGATGGATTGTGAAAATTAACTTGAATAGAGCTCACTGGGCAGTCCTGAGGGTAATGAAGGGAGTGGAATAGAGCCTGGTACTGAATTACTTAATTCGGACTTGAATACAAATGGAAAGTCTTTTAGTTAGCAAACTAGTGACTAAAGTGAACAGCTAGGGACAGGCAAACAATAGACTCCGCTCTCCATACTGCAGAATAACTCAAAGGAACAGAGAACTGATAGTAAAATATACGTGTGTGTGTGTGTGTGTGTGTGTGTGTGTGTGTGTACACACAGGGCTTTTGTTGGTCTAGGTTAAAGAATTTTGGACTTTGTATGCTAATGCTGGGCTTCAGATACTTTAGCCAATGGGTTATTAAGCTGTCTACTATTCATCTTCATTTCAGTGGTTTATTATAACGCAAATATGAAAATATCCTGTAGGCTGAAATTTCATCAGCCAGTTTGGAGACTGGTGACTCTTTTCTAATTTCTGAAAGGAGGTAGATGGATAGGAGGGCACTTGAACACAGGGAGAAGCCATTGACTCCTATGTTGGCCACTGATTGTGTTTGGGGAAAGAATCTACAAAATCTAAATGAATTTGGAGTCTTGGAGCTGAGCTGGCTTTTAATATAGGATGCCAGTTAATTTCTTTCTTAAACTTCAGGGGCTTTTGGTCATATTCCTCTGAAAGGTGGGCACCTTTGGAAGCTAGTTGATGCCACTTATTCTTGGAGTTGTGGTGTTTTGTATTGCATTGAGTGACTTAAAATTAATCTGATATGGCTACTTTTTTTTTTTTAAGATTTTATTTATTTATTCATAAGACACACACACACACACACAGAGGCCGAGACACAGGCAGAGGGAGAAGCAGGCTTTCTGCAAGGAGCCGGATGTGGGACTCGATCCCGGAACCCGGAATAATCCCCTGAGCTGAAGGCAGACACTCAACCGCTGAGCCACCCAGGCATCCCCGAGCATCCCCGATACAGCTACTGTTTTGATGTCTGTGCTGCAATAAGGAGAGTTAATTGTACACTGGCTACCAGTTGTTTCAAGGTGAAGATGTGGTAACTCGATTGAAACAATGGTAATTACTTGGTAACTCTATTTCCCCAGCTCTTGATAACTACAATTACCTCTTTGTGTCTGTTTACAGGTGTTGATACCAGTGAACCAGGACCAATTCTCCCTAAATGTTGCAGTGTTCTGAAGCTCTTTGCACAATGGACCAGGGTGTTTGAGTTAGTGTCTTTCAGTTCAAATCTAGTTTCACTGATTCTTGTGTCTGGTTCTCTAGGTGATGGAAGGTCCTATTTCTTTTGGGGGAACAAGATTACCATAGCACTTAACCATTTAACTAATGAGTAATACATATTTATTTAGCAAACATGTTTATTTACTTATTTAAATATGTTTAGCAACATATTTATTTAGCAAAGTAATGAGAGAGAAGGTTGGAAGTGCCTCAAACTCTTAATTCTTTGAAGTCTTGATATGCCAAAAGAAAAAAATGGGAGGGAGAAAGTTCCAAAGAATCTTCTTTTAGATGTGTGTGAATGAAACTTTACTTAAATACCATATATCAGAATAGGGAAACTCAATAAGTCAGTCTTGAGGTCGTGATTAGCCCTTATTGTGGCCAAAATAAGCCACCTATGTCCAGTGCATCAGTCCCAACCTAAGTGCATAGAAAGGTAGGCATCATGCTAATGATGAGAGTGTGGCTTTGCTTGGGACTGTCCTGAGTGGAGCTGTGCGGTGTTGGATTTTGAGCTGAATTGCAGCATGGAAGGTTAGATTACATAGCTTTAGGAAACATCTTTGGGCAGCCTGGGTGGCTAGTGGTTTAGCGCCACCTTCAGCCCGGGGTCTATCCTGGAGACCCAGGATCCAGTCCCGCATCAGGCTCACTGTATGGAGCCTGCTTCTCCCTCTGCCTGTGTCTCTCATGAATAAATAAATAAAATTAAAAAAAAAAAAAAGAAAAGAAACATCATCTGTGTTCCTCTTCTGCTCTGCCCTGCTGGAGGGCTCAGCCTCAGGACCTAGGGACTAGAAATAATTCTGTTGCTAAGGCCTGTAAATCCAGACCAGATATGATGCTATCTTGGATAGCAAAACCCTGTATAGTGTAGTACTTCCCATTTTTGGAGAGCACTTAGCATCTTTTGTAACCACTGCCTTAGTCTCTGCTGTCATTCCAGGAGACAGTGTGCTGAAAAGACTTGTCCTCTTATTTTATTAATAGATTGCTTCCGCCCTGTCAGGACTGCAGAGTTTGGTTATAGCCTGCAGAGTTTGGTTATAGCTTTTAGCTCTTATTGGTTGATGAAGGGTTTGGACTCTGCAGTATCTGCTTAAGATGGGTTGGTATGTGATCTATAATTCTGATTCTGAACAAGACTCAAGTCATAGCATTTACTATATTGAATGTAGTTCATTCTTCTTCCTGCAGTTTAGGAAGGGGAGGAAAAAGACCCTCAAAGAACTTTAGAATATCTGGTGTAGTGTTTTTTCAAACTAGGCTATAATGGAACCCTCTTGTAGGTCATTGCTGGAGTACACTGTGGTGGAATGAGGAGGTTTTGCTCTTTTCCTTCCATTTTCCCTATTATGCTTCACTCTGAAAGTTAACTTTAATATTCTGTTATGTTGGGCTTCCCCAGAAGAATGCTATAGAATAGAATGTTCTGAAGCCAAAAACAGGTTGAAAAGCAGTGATTTAGTCAGGAAATGGAAATCTAGAAAGGTTATAATAAAGTTGCTTAAAGAGCAAGATACTGGCAACTACAGGACCAGATTCAAGTCTTCTCTGTACTAATTTTATTTTCTCATCTACACTGCCTCATATGTGTAGGCACTTTGTTTGAGTTTAATTGGAATCCTTGCTGTTTGTTTTTTTTATATATTCTTGGTTCTTTACTCATTTTGTCACAAATTGCTGTTCTTTCAGGAAAACTCCTTATAACCACAACCACCTTTGCAGGGTATGTGAAATGAGGTTATTAATGAGTGGGGGCACTAGTAAATAGCTGGCCTTATATCCTCAGAATGTTTCTGAAAGTGACAATAGTACTTTCAAATAGGAGTTGAGGCTTTATCACTTCGATTTCTTAAGCTATCAGGCAGGCTATAGAGAATACCTATGCAAAATGCTGAACCAAATACTTCTTTTTCCCAGTGACCTGGCCTGTGATCTGAACAGGAAAACCTGGGTATATCCATTGACAGGACAGTTTTAGAACAGTTTTGGGAAATAACTACAATGGCCACATCCCTGCCCTGTTTTTTCTTTTTCCCTTTTTTTTTTTTTTTTATGAAGCAAATTTGTTTTCAGTTAAACTCTTGCTTTATATCTACTTGATGATTACTTAGTGGCTGCTGTTTATTTTTTTTAAGAGAGTGAAGGGGGGAAAGGGCAGAGGGAGAGAGAATCAGACATTTGCTGAGGGTGGAGCCCAACATGGGCCTCCATTTCATGACCCTGAGATCATGACCTAAGCTGCAATCAAGAGTTGGATGCTTAACTGAGCTACCCAGGTGCCCCAGCTAGTGGCTGCTCTTAAAAAAAATTTTTTTTTAAGATTTATTTATTTATTTGAGAGAGAAAATGCACGTGTATGTGCATGTAAGTGGGGAGAGGGTCAGAGGGAGAGAATCTTCAAGCAGACTCCCTGTGTGGAGCCCTGGCTCGGGGCTCAATCTCATGGGTCATGAGCTGAAACCAAGACTTGGACCGAGCTGCCTTCCCTGAGCCACCCAGATGCCCCAGCTAGTGGCTGTTCTTTAAACAGAAAGAGAAGGTTAGCAATACCATTGCAGTGAGGTTGCTGGTATGGTTTCTAAGTGGCAGGATCATGGACATGCTAGAAGTCCCAGGTCCTTAGAGGAGACATTTTTCTCAGTTTCAGTGACGTTTTCTTTCTTCTAAGTGAGTGGAATTCAAGAGCAAGAAGTGATAGAATGAATGCTCTGTGTCCATTTTAAAGAATGTTTCTATAATTCTTTTACTCCTAGTAAATTGGTTTTTCTTTGAAGTAACAAGTCATTGGGTCAGTCATTTACTCAAAATAGTTGGTTACAGATGATGCCTATCTTTGAGAAGGAGCAGTTTACTTGGGGATTTCCTAACATTTTATGAAAGAGAAAAGTCTAAAGACTTCTAAAGGCATTTAGATAGGTGGGTTCAGTTGTGGGGGGAGGAAGATATGTAGAAGAGCAGGCCTTTGGGATGGTGGGGTGGGGTGGTGGTGTTATTATGGGCTGGGTACACTGGGTGAAGAGAAATGCCCATCAGTGGTCCAGCTGGGAAAGGGTAAAAATGTTAACAGTGGCACTGTCCAGGGGAAGAGTGGGTAGAAAGGAGCAGGCCCACAGGATTGCCCAACTCCAAGGAACACTGTTCCTAAGGAGGGAAACAGGGGCCTGTGGAGTTGGGTAATGCAGTGGCCCACACCAGGGCTCTGACCACAAGTGTTCTTTCCCATTGCTGGAAAGTATATTTCTGATGGGGAGTGGTGAATGCAGGGATGCAGTATCTGGTTTGACCAGATTGGTCTTAAAGATTGCTTGTGGAGTGCTGGCTTAAGTTTTTTGAAATCTCTGTCTCTTTTGATTTTACTTTTGACAAATCAGAAGTTGGTAAACAAGAGGGAATGTGATGTCCTTGGGTGCATCAGAGTTTGGGTAAAAGTACATAATGAAGCAAATACTAGGTGGTGATTGTTATTTAACAATATCTACTGTGCAAAGGGAACAGTTACATGTAAACTATTGAAGTAATTCACGATTCTCTCATGGAGACTATAATGTGGGATAAATCACAACTAAAATTATTAAAGAGTAATCATGTTTTACTTCACATTTCTGCAACAGTCCATGTTTTCTTTACCAGGTCAAATTAGTTCCTAAGTCTTTCTTCTTCTTCTCATTCATTCATTCATTCAAGACACAGAGAGAGAGAGGCAGACACATAGGTAGAGGGAGAAGCAGGCTCCCTGACGCAGGACCCCAGGATATGACCTGAGCCAAAGGCAGATGCTCAACCATTGAACCACCAGGTACCCCATGTTTCTTCTTCTTCTTTTTTTTTTTTTTTTTAAGATTTTACTTATTTATTAATGAGAGACACACACAGAGAGAGTGAGCGACAGAGACACAGGCAGAGGGAGAAACAGGCTCCATGCAGGGAGTCTGATGTGGGATTCGATCGCAGGTCTTCAGGATCAGGCCTTGGGCTGAAGGCAGTGCTAAACCGCTGAGCCACCCAGGCTGTCCCCCATCTTTCTTCTTTTAAAAGAAATTTTATTTTACCAGGTACTTGTGGATCTGTCTAGGAGCCAATTTCCTACTTGCACTGAAAATGGCAAGCAGTGCTCTGAATTGGTGACAGCTGTAGATTTAATGATTAGATCAAGTAGAGAAGTGGCTTCTGAGCACCAGTTTAATTGGTTTTAATGTGGACTTCTTTTTCTGAGGTTATTAATTCTGTTTTTCCAACAACAATTCTCTAATACTATCTAAATGTCCAACGGTTCGATTCTAATACAAACTGCCTGGAGTTAGTGCATAGCCCTCAAAATAATGACTCGTTCTCATAAGATTGTTCCACTTTAGATACCAGCTACAAGTACCGAGTAATCCCAAGGTACCTGCACTTCTGCCTGGCAAACTACAAATTTGGGGTTCGTCACAACCACCCTCCCCCAGATTCAATAATTGTCAGAACATATGACTCACAGAACTGGGAAAAGTATTCGGGATTATAGTTTCTTTATAAAGGATACAACTCAGGAACAGCCAATTGGAAGAGATGCATGAGACAAGATATGAATGAGCACAGCTTCCATGGCCCCTCTTGGCACGCCAGCCTCCCAGCATGTCATTATTGTGTTCACCAGTCCTGGAGCTCCCCTAGCCTGGTTTTAGTTTCATTGAGTCTCCTTTATGTAGGCATAATTGATTCAGTCATTGCCCTGCTGCTTAAAGTCCAGCCACTCTCCTCTCCCCTGTGGTCTGAAAATTCCAACCTTCTAATCAAGTGCCTGGTCTTTCTGGTGTGGCCAGCCTCTGTTGTGAAGCTATGGAAGGGCCCACCCTGAGTCACTTCATTAGCAGAAACTCCAGTGTGGTCCACCAGGGAATCCTTAGGAATATCATAGGACACTTATAAAAGTAAGGATGTACCAAGAGTTTTAGGAGCTGGGACAAAGACCAAATATATACATGCACACACATTTTTTTCCCAAATGTATTTCTTATCATACCACATTAATACTCCAGTTTTGCATCCCATAAGTAGTAATGGAAGGAGTCTCCCTAAAGTTGATTTAGATAATAACTAACAATATGTATTTACTGTTAATTAGATGGAGTTTTTTGTTAAGAAAGTGCAGATAGAGTAGCTTTGGATTACAAAGGTACAATCTCCTCCCTCAGCCAGTATAAAATAGCATTCCCAGGATATGTTATAGTTCCTTGAACTTAACAGGTGCTTTAGCTCTAGACTTCCCTAGTGCAAGAAATGAGCTCACTTAATAAGATATCAAATATACAGAATTCATGTTTCCTTTCAGTGTGACTTGAAAAAAGATAGTGCATTGGTTAAGAGCATCAGCCTAGTCAGTCTAGGTTTGAGCCTGAACTTTATCACCTACTTACAGTTTGATGTTGGATGAACCACTTAACATCCCTAAGTTTCATTTTTATCTTCTTCATATATAAAGGGAGGATAATCACAGGAAATAATTGTGAGGATTCAATAAGGATATGGCACAGTGCCTGGCATAGATATAAACATCTAAGAACATCAGCTTTTATTAGCTACATGCATGCATAGCTAAGCTTACCTGGGTTGGCGGCTCCCAAGGGGCCAGGTACTATATCATTTTACTTTTATATAGGAGGACATATGGGACAGTATATAAAACCTTGATGGGCACCCAATAGACACAGGTTATCTATCACTTGAAAATAAAACCTTCTCTGGGTATCTGGGAAGTATAGGAGTGACTCTGTGATGGAAACTTCCAGCCTGTTTCCAGGGCTGGCTTAAAACCAAGAGATGGAAAATCTTCCTGAAACTATAGAACACGCATGAGCAACGGGGACTGGGGCTCAGTAGCAAAAGTACTGTTGAACCAAAAAATGGGAAACTGATCCAGGAGACGTTTTTATCTTTTACAGTATACCTTGAAGTTCATTGAGTTTGGGCAAAATTATATGAGGCTTTTGGAAAGAAACAGCAAATTTTTCAGCTGGTCCAGAAAACCTTTGAGAGTCAGCTGGCAAGTACTGTGTTGTGTATGTGCTTCTCAGAGAAAGTGAAATGCCCAGGTATACTGGTAAAGGGCTTACCAGCTGCTTGAGGTTCACTTGTTGGTGAACTCTTCGAAGCCCAGTTCTCTCTCTCTCTCTTTTTTCTTTTTTAAAGACTTTATTTACTTGAGGGGCGGGGCATGTGGCATGAGCAGGGAGAGGGGCAAGTAGACTCTGTGCTTAGACTGGGGGCTCCACCCCAGGACCCTGTGATCATGACCTGAACTGAAGGCAGACACATAAGCTGACTGAGCCACCCAGGCACCCCGAGGCCAGGTCTTGAATTTTCCCTATAGCTCTATTCCCTGGAGATGCTACTCTAGTGGGACCACCACTGGACTAAGTCTAGAAACTAGTCTGGCCTCTGTCACAGTTACTGTGTGTTTTTGGGCAAGTTACAACGCCTCTTTGAGTCTGTTTCCTTACCTGTATCATAGATTTGAGACTAAATCACTATTTTTCAAAGTGTGGCATCGGTTACATTTTTAGTGTATATGCTGCTGAAGTGAGCATTCGAGTGTTTTTGGTAGAATTGATGGTACACAAGATGATTTTTGGTGGTACACGGATGAGTCCTTTTTGTTTCCTAGTTCTGTATTTTATTGCATATTAATGAAAACATAACAAGTCACATACCTTTGTCTTCATGGATAGTGTTGCTTAGAATGACATTAAAGTGGATATGATTTTTTTTAAGCTCTTTAGAAAAATATTGGGGGAACGATAGTTGGAATGGTAGATGGATATTTACCATGAATATGACCATAGATCATAAAAGTCATCTAGAAAAGACTGGAATTTGTAATTTCTAAGGTTTAGTCATTCTGTTGCAGTGCTACACCTTCGTGAAGTTCTGTGGTGATAGATACTTTAGAGCGGGTCCTTAAGACTTTCCTCATTCAAGCAAATTGACACATTTCTATTTCTGCATTCGTAGTGAAGATACCGATAAGTAAGTTGTATAGAATTTAAAATATTGTAAATGTTAGTAGTGGTGGCTTTTTTTAAAGAATAAGAAATAAGTAGTATTGCTTCCTCTTTCACCCTAAGCAGTTTCCCTGCAACCAGGATTGATTTTTGTTCCTTTCACTCTTTGGGGTTGAGGCTCCCCATGGAAGCAGCTAGGGTTCTGACCTGTTCTGTCGTGGAGAGAAAAAATGCCAACTCTCTCTGTCTCTCGCCTTTTTTTTTTTTTTTTTTGGCCAACCCTCTCTCTTGAATGCATGCCAGTGCATGTATTCTAGGTTCTGGAAGGCTGGGGCTCTGCTCTGTCTTAATGTCTGGTACATTACTTCTTGCTGGTAACTTCTTTAAAAGTACAGTGTGACATGTGCCGTAAAATGAAGTTAAAAACTGAGGCAAGCTTTATTTAAAATTTCATTTCACTTTCTGTCATATTGCTTGTAACTCAGCAGAGGGAGGGTCTTGAGAAGTTAAATGAGCAGTGGTAGAAATGAAACAAACTATTGTAGGAGGTGCTTTCTTTTTAAGTAAAACCTCAGAATAAAACTGAAATCTCGATTTCGTAATAGGAGCCAAGAAAGTTGCTTTCAGAGGTAGTCTATGGTTCTTAAGTTGTTTGTTTTTTTTTATTTAAACCTTAATTACCTTTGTTCCCTTGACATCTTCTATGTATCTTCACACTGTCATCTTTCATTATCTACTTTGGTTGTTGGCCTATGTTCTGCAAGTGATTTTGTTTTATAATTACTGCAGCATAGAGGCTCATGCATCTGTCTAGCTCGTGTAATAAATTGTTTAATGTTTCAAATTATAATTTTAAAAAATTGGTATAAGGATGGTTCTGTGTCTGTTCTCTTTCTGTGCCATGTGTTACCTAGTCAAGATGAGGTCAAAATAGAGCGAAATGGTGACAGTGATGTAGCCCAAGATTATTTTCCTTCTTCCTTTATTTAATACAGTGTTTCTACTTGATTTCATAATGAGACACTCTCACCAATTGAGGTGAAATCTAATGTTCCAAGCCACAAGCCCTCATACTTTGTAAATCTTGGTTTTGTCATTCATACTGTCTTGTCTCCTGAGAGAAGTGGTGACTTGTGGTATTTGGCACGTTGGGAAAGGGCAAAAGCCTTTACTCAGGCCTATATTTTGCAGTATTAAAAAATCTCTTTTCCCACTAAAATCTGTTTCATGACGTGCATGACATTCATCTTTGTGCAGATTCACAAGTCTGCCTTACTCTGGGTAGATATCTTCCAGAGTCCATTTCCCTTGGCACAGAGTTTAGTCATTATTTATAGATAACTGCTGATGAGTCTGGGGAAATCCTGAAAGGGGCTGGAGGGGTCTGGTGACATTTGCCCTTGGTCTCTAGACTAGGGTTTACAAAGCTAGAGTGGGGTTGTTTATTTCCTTCTCTTCTTGGAAAATTGCCATTGGATCAATGAGTCTTGGTTAAGATTTTTTTTGTGGGCAGCTGAGTTGTTGGGCCTTTAACGATGGGAGCCACATGAAAGACTGTTCTTTCCCAGT
Organism: Canis lupus baileyi; assembly: GCF_048164855.1. NCBI lineage: Eukaryota > Metazoa > Chordata > Mammalia > Carnivora > Canidae > Canis > Canis lupus. The sequence goes on along the minus strand of NC_132845.1, from coordinate 53,171,352 downwards.
CATACAAATAATTATCTCCAGGTAGGATAATCTCTGCAGAAGTGTAAGCATTTAAGACCACACATTAAAAAAGATAAAATGTAATTTAGAGTCAGAAGGAAAGATTTACATATATAGTGGTAGAGTTCAAAACCCTTTCAAGCCATTCTTCCATGTTTCCCGCGCTACTGGAGAAGACCACTTTGGTCTTCTCATGGTAACCTAATGTTTTAATTCTTTTTTTTTCTTTTTTTTAAGATTTTATTTATTTATTCATGAGAGACACAGAGAGAGAGAGAGGCAGAGACACAGGCAGAGGGAGAAGCAGCCTCCGTGCAGGGAGCCGAACGTGGGACTCGACCCTGGGGTCTCCAGGATCATGCCCTGGGCTGAAGCTGGCGCTAAACCACCACTAAGCCACCGGGGCTGCCCTAATGTTTTAATTCTTATAGGAAACTTGAACTTTCATGGCAACTTAAGTAAAAAAATGAAAGTGTATAACTAAAGACTTTATCTCTTAACTTTAAAAACCTCTAAAAAGAATCAGAATTGCTTAGTTTGTCAGGGCATTTGCTTTTCTAAGTGTCCAGCTCAAAACCATTGCTTAGCTTAGCAGAAAGAGATAATAAAATGTTATGCAACAGGTAAAAATCTTTCCAGTTGCCTTTTCCCCATTTGGAAGGATACAGTTTTTCCTTCCCTCTGAGTAGTTGGGCCGGAGTTCCTCCTCTTTCTGGTTTGTAGCCTTACTATTTTGCATACAATGCTTAAGTTGACAACACTGAGTTCTCTGGTCTCCAGCATTTAGTTCTTGTGACTTGGCCTACTTAAGCAAAAGAGCTTTTGATGATAATAGCAGCGTAACAGAACAAAACTTTCAAAAACATACTTTTAATAGCACTTTCGATTTCCAGACAGGTATAAGATATTTTCTAAGAAGAACCAGCCTATGTAGTTTTCAAATTAGACATACTTGAGCAGGGGACCAGCTTTCCCAGACGGAATGTGGATCATTCATAGGGAACTTTTGAAATTCAAAACTAGCCCTGTAACCTAGAAAAATTTGGCCTCCAAATTTGATGCTTTCACCATTGTATTCAAAGTGAAATGTGTGTAGCCTGAATTTTTCTTGAGGACTGATTCTAGGATTGGATACACAGTGTTTCAGGAAAAATGTGTTTATGGGTTGCCAGCTATTCATGCCAATGCATTTGAGCAGCTTTGTGGATCTTGTTCTTAAGGTCCTTACAATGTGGTTAGGAAAACAGACATAACAATTAGAAAATGTTGTAAAATCAGTGCCAAAAAATATCCATGTTATAAATAAAGATGGAGGGGTGCAGAGAGGCTCTAGGTCAGCTTGAAGGAGGTAGGAGAGGAGTCCTGTGGGAAGTAAAATCTTAGCTGGTCTGGAGAGACAAAGACTAGAGAGTGAGGTGGCATTCCACGTAGAGGTAACGGTATGTGTAAAACTACCGAAGCATGGGAAACCATGGCATTTTGGGGAATGGCAGGAGTTTCAGTATGCCTAAGGGATGTAGAATGAATGAGATGGCGAGAATGACAGTAGTTAAGGCCAAACTCGGAAGGGGGCTTCTTTGTATGCCCTGCTGAGTTTTGATTGTCTTTTGTGAGTGAAGGGGAACTATTAAATAATTTTGAGTAGAGATGTGGCATACTCACATGGGTGTGTGTGTGTGTGTGTGTGTGTGTGTTTGTGTATGTGTGTGAGAGAGAGAGAGTGAGAGAGAGACAGAGACAGATCTTTCCAGCAATAGTGTAAAAGAGGTTGGAGAGAGCAAGCCCATTTGTAGGGAAACTTATTTGTGGGAGTGCTGCAGTAAAGGTGTCAGTGGCCTGAGCTGTAGAATTACTGAGGACAGGTAGCTACTCAAGAAGTAAGAATTTACAACATTTGGCTTAATCTGATAAAACTACTGCTTGCATGTCCCGCATGGGTCAGTAGGCTGAAGGGTGCCCTGTTCCATATAGTCACTTGGAGACCCAGGCTGATGAAGATCCTGCTATTGTGTGTTGTCTTGGTCACCATGGCAGGGAAAAGATGGGCGGGATGTCATGTGCCAGCTCTGTGCTTAGGCTTAGAAATGATAAGAATCACATCTGCCTATGTCTCTGCCTCTCTATGTCTCTCTCATGAATAAATAAAATCTTAAAAAAAAAAAATCACATCTGCCTACAGTTCATTGGCCAGAAATAGACACATTCCCCCACCTCACTGAAAGGAGGCTGGAAAATTGAGGGAACAGATGTACTGCTTGGTGAGCTTCTCTGTCTATCCACAGATTTACGTGAAGTGGTTTTTTTCTGAGGTAATATCTTCATCAGGATATCAGTAGTACCAACTTCATAGGGTAGATGTGGGGCTTAACTGCTGTCATGACTCTAAAATGCCTACTGTTGTGTCTGGCACAATAAGGCTGTTGGAGGGCATCTTTAGGTTTGATCTTGAGATTGAGATTTTCTCACTGGGTCATATCTATTTACTGGGTTATAATCAATAATTAAAAACCAAACTAAAGAAGAGAAATAGCATAAATTAGAGTGAATTCTAGAAATGGTAAATATTGCTTCATGAAACTTTTGCGATATACATGTATTTACATATGTGTATTTGGTCAGGAAGTAAAGTGTTACTTCTCACTGAAGGCTGCACTTAAGAGTTTGGAAGACACTGATCTAGTCCAGTCTCTCATTTCACAGTAACTGAAAGACTTATACATACCAAACAAAAAACTACTCTTATTTAAAAAACATTTTTGGGGCACTGGGTGGCTCAGTTGGTTAAGCATCAGCCTTTGGCTCAGGTCATGATCTTAGGGTCCTGGGGTCGAGTCCCATGTCAGGCCCCCTGCTCAGCAGGGAATCTGCTTCTCTTTCTCCCTCTGCCCTGTTACCCCCCCCCCCCCACACACACACTTGCTCGCTCACTTGCTCGCTCAGTCTCAAATAATACCTTTTTTTTTTAAGATACTATTTGAGACATCTCTTAACATGCAGTGTCAATAGGACTCCAACTTAAAACCCTAAGATCAAGTCGAATGCCCTATCGAGTTGGCCAGGCTCCCCCAAAAAACTACCCTATTTAGTATGTTTTTTTGAAAAAGGCAGTTTAAATTTTCATAATTTTAAACGAGTGGACTTGAAAAAGCAGTATCTTTAATTATGAGAAATAGTAAAACATGGGTTTGAATTTTAGCCTTGCCACTTGCTATCCCACAAATAAGTTTCCCTATGTCTGGGATTGTTCCCTCCAACCTCTTTCATGCTATTGCTGGAATGCTCTTTCTCTCCCTCCCTCCCTCTCTCTCTCTCTCTCTCTCTCTCTCACACACACACACACGCACACACACGAGTATGCCACATCCCTACTCAAAATTATTTAAGGCTAGTTACTGGTACTTCCTGTGCTTTAGTTTTCTCATCTGTAAAATAGTGATGATGATAATACCTACCTCATAGTGTATGATTGTTGGATTAGTTCATATGTATAAAAATGTTTTGAAATTGATGGATAGTATGTTGTAAAACTTTTGTAAGCATCTGTGAACATTATTGTGTAAAAGTGGCCCATACCATGCATGTAGGTAGACCATGGTAATCTGTGCAGTGCACTTGGTGCATAGTAGGTGCTTATTTTACGTTTGATTTTTTAAAAAGATTTTTAAAGTTTATTTATTTAGTTATTTACTTAGATTTTTTTAAAAAAATTTATTTATTCATGAGAGACACAGTGAGAGAGAGAGAGGCAGAGACATAGGCTGAGGGAGAAGCAGGCTCCCTGTAAGGAACCTCATGTGGCACTCGATCCTGGATCCTGGGATCACTCCCTGGGCCAAAGGCAGATGCTCAACCTCTGAGCCACCCAGGCGTCCCTAAATTTTATTTTTTAAAAGATTATTTATTTATTTATTCATGAGAGACAGAGAGAGGCAGAGACATAGAGGGAGAAGTAGGCTCCCTGTGGGGAGGCCAATGTGAGACTTGATCCCAGGACTCCAGTATCATGACCTGAGCCAAAGGTGGACGCTCAACCACTGAACCACTCAGGTGCCCCCTATTTATTTTAGAGATTGAAAGTGTGCGCATGCGCATGCAGGGGAAGGGGCAAAGGAAGAGGGAGAGAATTTCCAGCAGACTCCCCGCTGAGCATGAGCAGGAAGCAGGACAATCTCACGACCCTGAGATCTGACCTGAGCTGAAATCAAGAGTTGGACGCTTGACTGACTGAGCTGCCCAGGTGCCTCTACCTTTGATTCTTTAGAAAATGTTTATTAGGTGCCAATTAGCCCTTTTCATGTTACCATATGCACTCCCTGCCTTCTTAGAACTCCTAATGTAAGATGCAGTCACTGAAATAATAGCATCCTGTCTCTTCTGTGGACTTGTTATTTTTGACCACCTGCTTGGGAGCCGTGAATGTATATGTTACAGAAGAGTAAAGGATATGTAGTGCATTCAAGCCTTGAATGCATAACTAATGAAAATCCTTTTTGGCTTTTAAAAAATGTTTTGGCCTGGAAGAAACAAGTATCAGAGTTGTCTTTAAGATTGTTAGGTTGACTTCTCTTGCAGTGAGTAGCTAGCGTCAGCCAACTGATGCAAGCAAGAGATGTGCTGTGCCTTTCACAGGGCAATGGTGGATAATGACTGTTTCATTTGGATAAGCCAGTTGGTGATACTGAGTAGTAGTGCCCTGGGTGAATAGGAGTTAATCCTGGCTGCCTGGCAGAAGTAGATTTGTTATATAATTTATGGCACCCAGAAGCCCTTTAGGGAGGTCTTTATTGTCTTATTATCAAGACACTATCCATCTAGGCCTGAAGATTAATTTTTGTTGCTCTCATCTAGTTCCACCAGAGTGGTTCTCATAACTGAAAGGGTAGCAGCTTGCTGTTAAATGCCTGCACTTGCTTTTGCTTTAACACAAAGGTATGTTAATCAAGAATGGGTATTAGAAATCCAGAAATGTTTCAGTTGGTGATTTATTAAAGTTTAGAGTACTTTTTTTTCTTGTTAAACTGATTTAACTTTTGAAAAATGAGTCCTATTCAGGGTTTCAAACATTTCCTTTTTGACTAGCCTCAGAAAAGGTTTATTAACATATCTGTCTTGTAAATTGCTGCCACGGTTCATTTCTGTCAGTCCACTACTGAAACAAACGCAGGAGTGTCAGTTCAGCTTTCTGTCATCTGACACAAGTGGACTCCTTAACTCTTATTACTGGTGGATGTCCACTGTTAAACAAGCCTGTACTATTTTTTATGACTCACTGAGAAGTCATGTGGTGGTGTGATTCCCCGTCCTCAGCGACCAGCACTTAAACTTGTAATTTTCAATGTATTGTGTTAAAACAAACTTCTAATTCTGGCTATTTTTCTTTTCAATTCTAGACCTAAAATTGGAAGCCCTATTTTTGTAAAACTCTCTCCTAGAAAAGTCACCGGTGTTGCTACCCAAATATCATAACTGGGCCCGGGGGCGGGGAGAGCAAAAGCTAGCTGTTTCACATGGTTAAGCAGAATGTGTGGGCCTGCCTGCCAGCCAGCGGAGGTGGAATCTGCCCTTTGCTTTCTTGGCAAGTGCATTTGGCTTTGAAGGCTCTGATTAGGACTTTAGTTCTTGGCCTTTTCTTGCTGTCATATAGACTATAGTCTGTTGTCCCCTGTGGTTCCAAAGAGATGGAGGATCTTGGTGGTCCTCCATCTCTTAATATCTTTGATGAGGTACCTGCTTCAGCCCTCAGAGTTAAAAGCCACTCTGCCCTCCGCCAAGTGTTAGAAAATAAAACAGTGGGATAGTAGTATAAAACTGGCTGTGAGTCCTTCATTTTCAGTATTCAGTATTAAAAAAAACTGGTTTTTGCCCTTGCATCTCCAAACATCTTAAATGTGTGATGCCTTAGTTTACTGAAGTAAAGGAGAGGCAGTTCAGACCAGCACCTGAAGGCTTTCCATTGGAGTTCATCTGATTAGCAAACCCTTGAAGCTTCTTAGAGTGCTGCATGATCATGGCTTGAATGAACTCTCTGGACTTTCTGTCTTGCTAAGAGAGGCTGGAGTGATATCCATCATAAATGTAAATTTTTTCCAAAGGACTGGAGTGCATGTCAAAAAGAGGCGTAGGGATCCCTGGGTGGCGCAGCGGTTTGGCGCCTACCTTTGGCCCAGGGCGTGATCCTGGAGACCCGGGATCGAATCCCACATCAGGCTCCCGGTGCATGGAGCCTGCTTCTCCCTCTGCCTGTGTCTCTGCGCCTCTCTCTCTCTCTCTGTGACTATCATAAATAATAAAAAAAAAACAAAAACAAAAAAAAAACAAAAAAAAAGAGGCGTAACAGGATGAACATGTTCCTATTTCAGCTTTAACTTTGACTCTTGTTCAGTTTGAGGTGAAAATTAGCTTGTGGCATGCAGAGAGATGGAGTGGTGTATGCTGGCTGAGAAGATGTGTTTGTATCACATTATCTGGGGATTGATGAGGTAGGGAGTTAAGTGGAACAAGGAGACAATTCCTACTTTTTCTTCTCTCTGAAGGTAGAGGTGTGCTGGAAGGATAGGAGTCCAGGAGAGGTTGGACTTTAGGAAGCAGCTCTGGAGAGGTGAAGTTAAGTTCTACATCCTTAGAACTCGACTCCCTTTGCTGTTGAGTATTTGGTAACGTCATCATATAATTAGATTGGTATATATGGCTACCAGTTATTGAATACTAACTTGTGCTAGGGACAGTACTAACTATGTTGGACTCATCATTTATTCAGTCATGAGTTAATACATTTTAAGTACACAGACTAGTGCCTTGTACAGAGTACTCAGTAAATAATAGTGATTATTATTCACTCAGCAGGTATTTATCAAACATTTGCTTATGTGACAAAGCTTAGATGCACAGGACAAAAGGGTGAATAAGATAAAATCCCAGCTCCTGTGGCACTTCCCTTCTAGTAGTGGGAGAAGACAATAAGTAAAGTAATAAGAATCAGAGAGTGAAATGTGCTGGGAAGAAATGAAATGATGTGCTGGACCCGAGTGAGATGGTGCTGTAGGGTGGTTGGCCAAAGAGCGCCTCTCAGCATTCTGAGACCCATCTGGTATGAAGGAGCCATTTATTCTTCACTGTGACCCTTTGATTTTCCCAGTTTTCAGGTGAGAAAACTGAAGCATAGGTGATTAAGGATGTGCTGGGGATCAGATAGAGCCGAGCTGTACACACGCAGTCTATGCAGTGCATGTCCTGCCCTTTTTCAGAAGGGGTAAGATTATCCTGGGCAGCTCTAGGAGCTGCAGTGTATGCAAATGGGTTATGAGTGAGGAGAATGAACGTGGTTGGGGTGTAGGTAAAACCCTGATGCATTTCAGAAAAGTTACATGTAATTTCATAGACCCCACTCATTGGATGCAAAATTGGAGTATATGAGTTTGTGGTGCACATGTATAGTTCTTTCTGAATCCAAAGCTCTCCTCAGATTTTCAGAGATATTGGTGACCAAAAGAGCTTATAGTGCTGCTGCTTTATTTTAGAATTTTCCTATAATCTGTTTTATGACAATAGGGCCTAGCTATTTTGATAGGGCAGAATTTTGATAGCATTGCAGTGGCCATTTGGTAGCATCAATTTTGGCAGGTCGGTATGGGTGGGAAGTGGGCAGGAACTGGGCTGGAATCATCAGATGTCTGTCTTTGCCAAGCCTCTATTACTATGATGCCAGCTGTCAGGTATAGAGCTCTATTTTGATTTAATTATCTGCTTTTCTTTACACATGTTAATGAATGCCCATGTAGGTGCCCATTTGTGAAATAAGTAACTGTTTGAAAAAATAAAAAATAAATAAAGCTCCAACCTTGGGGCCTCGACTTTTAACCTGCAGGGAACGTATTTCCAATAAAGGCACACAAAAATGAGTGTTTCCTGTCACAGTTTTTAAAACCTGAATACTTTCTAAAAAGGCTCTTTAGTGCTTGAAACCAGAGAGAAATTGTTTCAGCAATAGTAATTGAAACCAAGAGGGTAGCCGAATTCTGGTTAGATCTAGCCTTTCAGGTTCGTAGGATGTTAGATCTAGCCTTTCAGGTTCGTAGGATGTGGTTTAGATCAAATACCCGTTTCAGCTGGAAGATTGATCATGTTGTTATTGCACAGAGAAAGACTTCCAGGAGCTCTTGCTTTACAGCTTTTCACGTGGTGTCTAAGTACTGAGAGGAGGTTCCTCCTTGGGAACATGAAGATGATAGAATGTGTGTACACAACAGAATAAAGCAGCTGTAAGTGCTTTGTGGCCTGTCTGCCTGAAGGAGGCCTAAGGTTGTGAAAATTGCAACTGGAAAGGTTCTTTTGCTCATTAGTCGTATCAGCTTTTAAATGGCATCCTGGTGGTCCACCCAGTTGTAAATAGAATTTCATAGTTTGCTCAAGTTTGGGATTATTGGTCCTGGTGTTCAGCTAAGGGATGAAATTATAGCCTAGTTAATTGGTGCTGGATGATGAGTCAGAGGGCCTAGGCAGCAGATATTTTTCTGCTCTGTGGGTAGAAGAGATCTGGGTGACATAGCAATGTGCTAGTGGGGGCTCTTTCTCTTGTGACCGAAAACCTGACATCTGGCTTATGCAAAAGAGGAATTCATTGGCTCATTGTGGAGTTCGGGCTTTGATCTGACAAGGTAGTACAGTTGGATTCTAGGTGCAAATAATGCCTTCAAAACTCATTTTCTCTTTGTCTCTTGGCAGTGATTTCATTCTTGGGTCCTACATGCATCTGAAGTAAGATCCATATGATAAGAAGGGACCATTTAATCCTCACAGTGACTCTTGGGTAGGCATTATATTTTCTCGGGTGGCTCCCTCTGGCAGGAGGACTACAGCAGCTCCAACTTCCTATACTTCTAAGATTTACTTTGTCTGCTGAGGTCACCTGTATATCCCTGACCCAGTCAATGAAGCCAGGGGCATGTGAGGCTCAGGTGGCCCTGAGTCACATAGTCCATTTTGATCCCCACCCAACTATGTGGCCAAGAGTTCAGGAGATGGATCTTCAGGTGAAAACTGGGTAATCATCTGATGAAGAGTCCGAGTGCTGGGGAAGTTGGCAAGTCATTGTTGCACACAGTAATACCCTTTGATCCAGTCTGAAGTTAGAAAGCCCATATAACAACTCTGTATCCAGCCTGTTAACCATTTCCAGGGGTCCCACAGTTCCATTTTGAACGAGCCTCTTTGAATGTGATTCTTCAGGTTCTGCCTGGTCTGCAGGCGAGATCCTTCTACCTTGATGCTAAATCTGTGGTAGAGGGACTGTCAATCACTAGGCCTTAGGATGAGCGGTGGTGGCTCCTGCTTCTGCTATTACTGCTACTTTTTGATGGGGGTGAGACAGGTTAATTTCCTTTTGAAAGAATAATTGGGAAGATTTAGGTAAGATTAAAAAGTGTCCTATGATTAATCTTTTTCAACCCCCTTTCATCCCCCCATTATTTAACAATATATCTTGGAATTTTTGAAGCCAGAATCATTGGATCTGTGAGTCTTTTTGATGTGATTTACAATGAAGCAAGTGATCTTTCTTTCCATCCTCCTTTGGTGGTTAGATATTTTCCCTAAACACAGTGTTTTAATGTGCTTTTGGTAAGGATTTTTTGCAAGAAGTTGAATTACCTGGCAGATATCCCAAGATGATGTTGGGAGAAATACACACTCCCAGTACACTATACAAGTTGATAGTTCAGATTGGATTATATACATATACAATTTTTTTGTGTGTGTATCCTTTGATCTGTTGGTTCCACTTTGAGGGTTTTATTCTCAGGAAATTTTAAGTGTGCTGAATTTTAACTGCATGTTGTTTTTATCAGAGTAATGTTTATAATAGTGAAAACTATTTTTTTTTTTTTTTTTTAGTGAAAACTATTTGAAGGAAGCTAAATGTCCTTCCAACAAGAGACAAAATTGACTTGATTTAGTATGGTACCTCCATTCAGTGAAAAACTTATCTGAATATTAAATATGTTTCAACAGAGAATCCCAGTTGGATTTGCCTTTTGGCACATCCTCTGTAATGCAGCACCAAATTTTTGACAGATTGACTAGTAGTAAGCTATTAATAGTCTGTGGGTTACGTGACATAACTAGTGTGTTTGCGGTGATACAAGTACTGTCATTGAATTGCTGCTTTTTTAAAAAGCATTTTATTAGAGGAGAAGATTTATATGAAAAATATTCAATGGAAAATATTTGCAAAATAGAATGTACAATATGACCTCACTTTTGCTTGAAAGTTCCAAGTGCATAATGTAGACATGCACAGATTTTGTGTGTGCCATTCATGTGTGCTCCTTTAAGAGACTAAAAGGATATACTCATATATTAATTATAAGCGGTGGGATACTAGGGGATTTTTTTATGCTTCTCTCTATTTTCTAAACTTTACAGAGTTAACTGCGTAATACTTTTGAATTTGGCAGCAGGAAAGAAAGCCTTAGTGGCCTTACTTCTCTGACCAGTTTACTGATGTGGTTGAAAACAGATATTCTTTTATTATACAGCTCTTTCTTTTCTCCCTCTTCCTCTTCCCGTCTGATATGCATTAGTAGTCAGCTTCCATCGTGGGCCTCTAGGAAAAAACTGATAAATGTGGCCTTAATGGATTTGGAATTTTTTTTTTTTAAGAATTAGCAAACATTTAAGAGATTGATGAGTTACCACATGATGAACCTGAGGCCTTCTTAGAGGAAATGTGGCTCTAGAAACCACATCTATACATTTGTGGTAATTCTGGTGCCCCTTTAAGACATTTGATGCAGTCATTTGTCACCTTTATATTGGGTTCCTTCCTCCTCTTTCGACTCCTTTCACAGTTTCCTTTCTTGCCTTTCTTTTACTTAGGGGCAAAAACCAAAGCTTATCTCCAGTTAACTATTTTTCAGTCACATTGTGACTACTGAATTGCTCAGAAGGAGACTGAGAAGTGAACAGTTGATGTGGTAATTGGATGTTTGAGGACTAATCATCGACAGTCAGGTAAGCCTCTAGGGTGGCTGGTACTCATATGCCAACTGGAAGCCAGGAATCAGTGCCTCCTTCTCCCATGGTTTACCTTCAGCGGGGCCTAAAAGGCTGTATCTTAAGAAAGAAAACAAGCAGTAAGCATAAAACCAGAGATGAAGAATGTAACCATTTTTATTCTGGTACCATGGAGCCCAGATCCAGGATAGCTCTCGGGTCTTAAACCAGGAAGGAAACTGAGAAAGCTGGAGCAGAAACACAAAGAATGTCAACCTGGAAATCTGGTGCCCTTTAATGATGTCTGCTTTGCACATGAGTGGATAGCCTGACTTGTCCCAATCAGTAGTGACAGGAAAAAAAGATGCTGAGTGTGGGTCAGTAAAATGATATGGCCCTTTTTTCGTCATGTGGGTTTAGACATGTAGCTCATTCCTGGAGCTCAGAGACCAAAAATGCTTCATTATTTGGTATTTGGAAACTTTATTGTACATGCACTGTGTTGGCTTAGTTGTGTTTGGCAATCAGTATTTGTTCTAGCCAGCCCACACTGGCCTCGTCCTCAGGCCTCCAGCTGGATATATATTCTTACTTATAGTATATTTGAAGTGTGCAAGGTGAGGAGCAGTAAGAACACTTTAAAAAAATTATTCTGTGGAAAGCTGGCTGCTCTCAGTCATGTGATTTAAGAGTATTTTACAGAAATATAACAAGTTGGTTTATTTTCTTAAAAAAATTTTTTTCTCCCCATCCCCCTGCCCCCAAATCCCTCTTTTTCTTTTCTTTTGCACTTTTGAGATTTGTTGATGTAAAAAGTCATGTGTTCCTACCCAACCCTAACTGGAACTGCTGTCTTAGCTTGCTGCTGTAGTACATTTTAGGACAAAAAGTCTTTTAAAAGCATGAAAATAGCAGCAGACGGGGCTCGTTTGCTTTGGCAGAGGGAAAGCTTTCCCTCCCAAGTAGCTCTGGGTAAAGAGACCTGATCTCTGAAGGTGATCTTATATGGCCCAAGTTCCAAGTGACAGCAGGCAACTCTCTATTTCAGGCACCCCCTGAGTCTACCTCTTTGTTATTTCTGTAAGTTTACTTTCTAGGAAGTAGTTTACAAATGGCCACTGCCCATCCTCTATTTTTCTCTCAGGTCATTCAGCATCTCCAGCTGCCAGGTGAGATCGCAGGGCTCCTGTGGTCTTGCTGTGAGACCCCCGTGGGGGGAGCTTCTCCCAGCACAGTGCAGTAAACCCCCAGTGTCTAGAGAAAAGCCATAGGAGGAATTCCATGTACTTATGGTCTCTGGCCTTTGAGTGTCTGGCATATATAGTAAGAACTGGAAACTTGCACCCAGCTAGCTCTACAGACTGGATGGAAGTTGGAAAGCGGTCTTTTACTGCCACTAGATAGAAACACTGGCATTTGTCAGTAGTTATTGTTTCTGAAGAGACACTAGATGAGAACAGAATGGGCTGGGCCAATCAGCTTTCCCTCCAGGAAGTCTCCAAGTAGATTGTAAGAGCCTTGCTGACACTGATTTTTGGTGCTAGCATTTGCCTCCTGTTTTTTAGCTTCTCATTTCATGAGGTTGTTCCTGGGGTGACAGGCTCCTCATCAGCAGCCAGGGCAGCATTCCTCTAAGTAGGCTTCCTGACCCAACCAGCAGCAGCCACGAACCAGCTCAGTCTGGTCTGTTTTCCATATGCCAGGGCACCTGCTGACCCTGCAGAGATCAAACTAAGATGATTAAGGAGATGCAGGCCTGCAACAACAGTGTAATCTTTCACCTGTTCAGACTGGAGTACCCCTGTTTTCTCTTTCCTCCTTTTGGACTTCTTGTCTTATTTTCTCTTGGGTCTGATAGGCTTGGGCAAGCAAGGCAGGCATATGAGAGCCGTTCCTTGAGCAGGCAAAGTGCCTGTTCTTAGAAGGCTTGCAAAGTTAGAACTTTAGCCTCACTGGATGCCAAAAAAAGTGAAGGTAGCCCCAGAACGTTAAACTTGAAAGGACTAGTCTCGACCCCTCACTTTAATGCTGGGATCACACAGACTCGGAGAGGTTAGGTGACTTGTTCCAGGGTCCACACTGTGGGGAGGTACCAGACCAGAACCAAACCTGGAAGTTTACTCCATATCTCTGGTGACATTTAGGTGTTGCTAATGTACCTTTTTGTCTTGGACCATGATCCTCTCCTTGGGAGAAGGGCATGTCTTTGGGACACATTGTAGCAGAGAATAGTAGTGAAGCCAGTGATGAAGAATGGTGGGTTTAGAATCAGTTGGCCTGGATTTGAATCCGTTTTCTTTTGTGGACTGTGGGACATGAGGCCAAATTCCTTAAACTCTCTTCATTTCTCCTCTCTGTAGAGGAGGTTACTCAAGAGATACTTCCTGTGTGAGGAAGATACTCAAAAGGTTTGGGAAGGTTTGGAAGATACTTAAGATATTCAAAAGGAAGATACTCAAACCTTTTGAGTATCTTCCTCACACAGTTGTAGTGGGTTAAATGTTGACAGTGTGAATCCCCTCAGTACCTATGTGTAGTCTAAAAGATACTGCTGTTACTAAATATTTTAAATCACCTTTTCACCTGGATCAACCACATTGGCCTTTTGACTCTTTCTTTTCCATTTGGTGTTTCCAGTCATTTAAAGACCAAACAAGAGCCACTTCTCTGAAACTTTCCCACGGGGTGGACTTTGGAGTCTGACAGGCTGGTTTTATCTCCTAGTCACCCTGCTTAGTAGTTAAGAAACTTCGGTTTCCTCATCTGTAAAAGGTCTAACAAGCTGGGTGGTTGCGAGGCCAAAGGCGATGATGCATAGGAAGCATGCAGCCCGAACGCTTATCACTTCCCCTTCGTCAGCCCTTCCACCTTTCTTTCTGTAACTGGTTCACACTCCTCTCTCCTTTTCCTGTCTCCAGTCACCCTGTGTCCTGGTGTGGTTTGGCCCTCCAGGATCATTCTCTTCCATAACGTGTCCTTCTGTCTCAGTCATAGACAGTAAGCCTGAGGAGAACCAGGAACTTGCCTACAAGATAGATCAGCTCCTGATCCTTCTTTGGAGCCAGAGCATCCACAGGGATCACAGCCTCTGGGGTTGCCCCTGGCCCGGCAGTGGCAGCTCCAGGCCTGGGGCCAGGCAGGCAGCCAAGCCCATCCCCAGGAACACTGGCCAGGGCTGGCACGGTGTGGGGTGTTGGGGGGGTTGGGGCAGAGAGGGAGGGTGACAGAAGCATTTGGAGCTGAGATTGAAGGAGAAAAGCTGGAGGCTAATCCTGACCCAGCATAAACTGAGCAGACTTACTGGTTTCAATCTTTTAAGTAAACCCCAAAACTACATTTGTGCCCAGAAGTAGCTTTCCAGGGGTATATGTGTATGTGTGTGTTTTCTTTATTTTTCTTCCTGCCTTTCCTTTCTCCCTGCCCCTTGCCCTGTTCATCTCACTTATGCCCCTTAGCTGGAGCGGGAGAGCAGAGTCACGGTGAGGACAGGGAGACAGGAGCTGCACTGGTTACCTGGGGAGTCCTGTGTACCTGAGCCAACATCTCTCCCTGCACCCCCACCCCCACCCCGAGCTGCACTGGCCACTGAAAAGAGCACTGTTCAGGAGGCTTGATTCTGTCACCGACTTGGCAAGAACAGCAGCAGCTATGACAAAGGTTAACACTTACTGAACACTTTCTGTGGGCAGAACATCTCACATGGATTATCTCATTTACTCTGTCTTGAGGTATAGCTGCCCCATTTTAAAGTGAATGCTGACAGTCACACAGTTGGTGCCATCACCATGATTCACATCCAGGGTTGTCTGCTCCAAGAGTGCATCCTCTTAATCACTCTGCCCCTCTGTTCTCTGTTGCTAGATAGCTCTTTGGCCTTGCTGTGCCTCCATTTCCTTTCCTATGAAGTGGGAGTAACTATGTCACAGAGCTACATACTTATGTAGAGTGATGATAATGTAATACCATATACAAAGTGGTAATTCATTGATAATGGTGCTCTGTGGCTGGTGAAGCTTGGCACCAGATTGTGCTGAGGCTGTCCTCTTCAGGGAGGCGGCTGGGATGACCAGTTGGAAAGGCAGTTCCATTAAATTAATATAAATGAGTATCAAGCTAGAAATCCTGTCTTCTGTAAGCCTACAGAGCTCGGCCTAAGTGGGAAAGGGAGGGAGTAAAGAACTGGCTGGAAGCATGCCCCAGGTTAGGTACAGTGAGTAACTCTTAGCTTCAGGGTATCCCTAGAGGACAGCAAATGCCCAGCTTGATTGTACTCAGCATCAGTCATAAGGAAGTCTCATCCTATGGAGAACACAGTCCTGCAGGTGTTTCTGGGCAGTGGTGCGTTTGAGCAGGGTCAGTGCTTCAAGAGACTGTTCTTGAACAAGACCCAAGCACATGACTCCAGGCAGGGGTAGGCATCCTGGTAGGGCCTGGGAAGGCTGTTCAGATAGGACGAGCTGGGGCTTTCATCAGGCTAAGCAGATACTGCTTGGCTGTTAATGATAATGAATGATAGCTGTCCTCCGTCATTTCTGGGGCAGCGGGAGGGTGGGGGGACGATGGGCACTGTGTAGCAGGTGCCCTTTATCTGCATTTCCTGACAATCCTTACAACTGCTTTGTGAGGCAGATACCATTCTGCAGCTTAAGGAAATACCAGTTTCAATTATGGTCAACAATAATCACTGGCAAAGTTGAGCTTTGATTTCAGAGCGAGAGTTTTTAACCAGCCGATGGTCTGAAACATCCCCGCTTTACAGCATCTCTGGTGAGGCTGAGTGCATGGGCCTCACAGCTGCCTGGGCCCCGGAGCTCGCTGGGAGAGGACAGTGAGTGAGACACCCTTTTTAAGCACTGGGCACAGACAGTGTGCTGTTATCTTCCCAGTGGCTGATGGAATCGTGTTCGTGACTCCAGAGCTCAGGACCCATCCATTGGTGGGCTCTCCCTTGGTGCTCTGATGTCGGTGGACTCAGCAGTCTGGCCTAGAGGTAAAGGTGCATTTCTCAAGCCAGACATACCAGGTTCTGCTTGTGTGATGTTGGGTGATTTACTTTGTGCCTCAGTTTCCTTATTAAATGGGGTTGCGGGGACAATACAGGAGTTTTACTGTCTGTAAAGTGCTTATTAGCATAGTGCCAGGCATGATATCAAGTGTTCAATAATTGATAACTGCTATTTTTTTTTAATTTTTATTTATTTATGATAGTCACACACACACACACACACACAGAGAGGCAGAGACACAGGCAGAGGGAGAAGCAGGCTCCATGCACCGGGAGCCCGACGTGGGATTCGATCCCGGGTCTCCAGGATCGCGCCCTGGGCCAAAGGCAGGCGCCAAACCGCTGGGCCACCCAGGGATCCCGATAACTGCTATTATTAGCTGTTAGCCATCAGCTAGCAAGTCCAGGGAGACTTCCAACTTTGAGACACTTGAAGTGCTGCCATTTGGGGACACAGGGCTTATGAGACCGAGCCTGGGAGCAAAACTGTTTTCCCAAGGAAAGAGGTAGATACAAAAGAAGGGAGGCCACTGAATCATCAGGGGGCTGTATTTGCCATCAGATCTGAAAATATTTTCTTCTGGCTTGAGATCGTCACTCGCCTCAACACTCATCTGGAGTGGGGGCATTTCACAGAAAGGACCAGAATGGAAGAGAGATCTGACCTTCTGGCACTTGCTGATTGATCATCTGTTTAAATTGATTTTCCCCTCCTTTTTCTCATCTGGGCATGTTAAAAGCCTTCAGGTTCTGCTGTGTCAGGTCATCAAAGATGCTCTTATGTGGAAGGCCGTTTGGGGAAATGGGATTAGGGCCTCTTTGGGAGGCCCATCTGTTTGGCCTACCTGAAGGCCCTGGCGCCAGGATTTGGAGGAAGCTGGTACAATGAAGCATCTGTCCTATGGGGGTGGGGGTAAGTGGCCTGGGGTAGGTGGGTCAGACAGAGGCCAGGAAATCCTCTTATCCTGCCAGGTACCTGGGCCTCCCTCAGCAGCAGGAGCTGAGCAGCAAACCCTGGTGAGTCAGCGTGCCTGGGAATTAGAGTTGCCAGTCTGTGAGCATGTGGGGTTTGTGTAAGTTTGGGCCTTTTGTTTCTTTTAGCACTGTAGTCTTTAGAAACACAAATCTGGAAACCAGACCTTCCACATGGTATAGTCCTGCTTGTTTTGAGATAATTCAGCTTGAACAGTTGCTTTCCTTGTATGCTGGTCTTCTAAGAATTAACCCCTTGCCTTTTAAAATTTTAATAGGTTGTGCTTATGGCTAATTCACTATACTATTAAAGCATAAAAGGACTTAAGAAAACATACTTGGATCTGTCTTTTCCACACCAAAAAATCCGTGTAGGGTTTCAGTGGTTTTTTTTTTTTTTTTTGAAAGCCTAAGTGGAACTGCAAGTCTTTTTAGGGCATGTATGGGCATGTCTCTGTCATTTATTCTCTTTGAGGGTGGAGAATAGGACACACCCTGATACGATTAGTCTTTGATAAGTAGAAGAATGATTCTGCTCATCATTTAACATGTATGCTCAGAATTTACCCATAAAATTCCTTTTGAAGATAACTTCAGATTTATCTAGGCACCATTTGGAGGAAATCAAAATTCTTTAGGTAAAGTTTAAAGCTCCAACCTTCCATAAAAAGCACCCTTTTGGGGGAACTTGGGTGGTTTAGTCGTTGAGCATCTGCCTTTGGCTTAGGTTGTGATCCCGGGGTTCCGGGATCGAGTCCCACATCGGGCTCCCTGCGTGGAGCCTGCTTCTCCCTCTGCCTACGTCTCTGCCTCTCTCTCTGTCTCTCATGAATAAATAAAATCTTTAAAACACACACACACCCTTCTGCCCCACTGCCTATCTCCTAAGAGATTTGAATTTGGATCACTAAGGGCCACAACGCTTCCTAGAGCTGGAGAGGCATGGGACTAACATTGATGTAGGTCCCCTTTACCTACTCTGCTTCTGGCTCCTGGTCTAAAGTTGTATTAACATCATTTTGGTGGCTGCAGTGATTATGGCAGCAGGTAGAATTTGACAGGTACTAAGTTGTAGCTGGATCTTTTCGTGAATTAGTTGGAAGTTAAGAGAGTCCTGAGGAGGCAGTTGCAGAGAATTCACTTCACCCTTGACCAGGAAATTTCTAGCAATTCTTCTAAAAACATTCTTAAATAAGTAATAAACCACCATGATGAGTTTGTGATGTATCCGTGCAGACTTTTCTTTTTTTATCTGCTAATTATCCTACCATTTTGAGATTATATTTGGATAAATGAACCCTTCTTTTAAGGTGGAGACACCCTCTTGGAGGACTGAGCTTGCCAGCCTTGTAGGCCCTTCCTGTTTGGTGTGGACTTGGCTCTGACTCTTTATACAACCTCACAGAGGACCTGGGGAGGGGAGAGAGAGAAACTGGAGGACTGGGAACCTTGGTGTGGGGTATAGGCCTGGTGTTTGGCTCCTGTGGGTGGGCAGAGGAAGCGTGGAGAAAGGGCATTTCACCTACTGTTTCAGAGAGCCCCAGAAAGGAATCTGAAGAGATCAGAGGCAAATTTTACTTTGCTATTTGGTTAGGACACTGCATGTAGTCCTGACTCCCCAGATACTTTACCTTGTCTTTAGGCCATTATGAAACTGTATAGTTGTCTTAAATGTGGCTACCCTTTCTCCCTACTCCTTCTACTTAAAAAAAGAAAATCTGAGGATTTTGACATTAGGAACTAGAAGATGAACTTTTTATTTGCACCTTCTGGCTTAACCCAGGACCAAATAACTTTCTTATGTGATGGCAAGTTGGCAAGACAGATTTCCTCTGGAATATTTCTGGCAAAACTGTAGTCTTCCTTGATGCGTTCTGCACATGAATCAACCTCTTTGTAACCTATGTTACCTTAAGAATTTTAGGCATTTTCTTACTGGTTCTCCATATGTGCCCTAGCCCTACATCTCCAATGTGAAGGGTAGAGAGCTTATGGGAAAGAACTGTGGGTATCTCCCTGGGCTCATGGTTGGCTCACGAAATAGAGTGGTGCCCTGGGGCACAGTCCCCAGAGGGGAGGGGAATTTGTGACTGCCTGTCTCCCCATCCAGTGGTAACTGCTCTGATTTTCTTCCAGGTTGGCTAGCTCCTCTGGCTGATGGCATGTTGAGGCACATGGGCCAGTGGCTGCGAGGGCATCTGATCCAGAGGGGGCCACTCTAGAGGCCAGGCCACCAGCACCATGGGCCAGTGTGTCACCAAGTGCAAGAATCCCTCATCAACCCTGGGCAGCAAGAACGGAGACCGTGACCCCAGCAGCAAGTCACACAGCAGACGGAGCGCAGGCCACCGTGAGGAACAGCCACCAGCGTGTGGCAAGCCAGGCGGGGATATCCTTGTGAATGGGACCAAGAAGGCAGAGGCTGCCACTGAGCCCTGCCAGCTGCCAACGTCCTCTGGAGATGCCGGGAGGGAGCCCAAGTCCAATGCTGAGGAGTCTTCCCTGCAGAGGCTGGAAGAACTGTTTAGGCGCTACAAGGATGAGCGGGAGGATGCAATTTTGGAGGAAGGCATGGAGCGCTTTTGCAATGACTTATGTGTTGACCCCACAGAATTTCGAGTGCTGCTCTTGGCTTGGAAGTTCCAGGCTGCTACCATGTGCAAATTCACCAGGTTAGTCACAAATACTTCATATCACCAGGTGAGCAGAGGAGGATGAGTGCACTCCTGGGCAGGGATGCCCAGCTGGGGTAGAACTGGGTTGGCTTCTTAGGGTTTTGGGTAAGTTTTTTTTGTTTGTTTGTTTTTTGTTTTCGGCAGTTTCTATAAACCTATGCAGCCCTTGAAGAACAGGCAACGACTGTCTTTGCCTGAAATTAAGCAAAGAATAACCCACATGGAGCCCTGTGGCCACACTGCTGCCCAGCACCACTGCTCTTTCAGACTTTTATCTTTTCTTTCACTTGTTTACTCGTAATTCACTCACTCCCTCACCCACTTGATATTTATTGTACACCTGTCATGTGCCAGGCACTGTGAGTGCTGGTCTGGGGAGCACCTTTGAGGACCCGCCTCCATCACTCACGGAGTCAGTTGCCCCTTCTAGCTCTGTGTGCATGTCCCTCAGCCAGCGTATGTGCCAACAGGGACAACTGGCCCCAGTTAGTAAGCAGTAGTTGTGCACATCACCATGGTCATATGTCCCTGTAGAGGTTGGTTGTGGGGGAGGTAGTAGCAAGGTTACCCAACGTGTAGTTTGCAGAGCACACACCCCCCACTCCGCCCCCAACCCGTTTCTAGCCCCTGGGTTTCAGATGCCTTATATTTTCAGCTGAAACAGCAGTCTCTGAGGTGATCATCAATGAGAGACCATGTTGTAACCTGAAAGTGTTATGTAGATGTTAAAAATACATACGCAGTTTTTGTTCTTTAATAATAGAACTTTGATCTCTGGTGGCAGAGTTAGCCAGAATCTTTGGCTCCAAAGATCTCCCTTGACAGTCACCAAAAATATTCCAAAAACAAACAACCCATAGAGAATCAAAAGGAAAGCAGGAAGACTCCCCGTCTAGGAGGGGAGTCTGAGCTTAATTGCTGTTGCAGAATGGGAAATAGAGCATCAAGCGGGAGACTGGAGTTTCGCTTTGGAAGGTTGGATAAGTGAATGAAGGAACCACCATCAGCCTCCTACCATGTGCCAGACACTGTTAGAAGCAGTGGACATATATTAACTTGTTTAGTCCTCACCAAAACCCTATGAAGTAAGGTGGTATTCTCACCATTTGACAGATGGATAAATAGGACTAATTAGTGGAGGAGTTGGAACTCAAATCCAGGCCGTCCAATCTCAAAACCATGCTCTTACTGTACTATATTGCCTCTCAGCAGATGATGATACTGTTTACAAATATTAATTGTGCCCCCTCCTTCCTGTTGCAGGAAGGAGTTTTTTGATGGCTGCAAAGCAATAAGTGCAGACAGCATTGATGGGATCTGTGCACGATTCCCTAGCCTCTTAACAGAAGCCAAACAAGAGGATAAATTCAAGGATCTCTACCGGTTTACATTTCAGTTTGGTCTGGACTCTGAAGAAGGGCAGCGGTCACTGCATCGGGAAATAGCCATCGCCCTGTGGAAATTAGTCTTTACCCAGAACAATCCTCCAGTATTGGACCAGTGGCTAAACTTCCTAACGGAGAATCCCTCGGGGATCAAGGGCATCTCCCGGGACACTTGGAACATGTTCCTTAACTTCACTCAGGTGATTGGCCCTGACCTCAGCAACTACAGTGAAGATGAGGCCTGGCCAAGTCTCTTCGATACCTTTGTGGAGTGGGAAATGGAGCGAAGGAAACGAGAAGGGGAAGGGAGAGGTGCACTCAGCTCAGGGCCCGAGGGCTTGTGTCCCGGGGAGCAGACTTAGTGGCTCTATCCCAGGAGCAGCAGCAGCAGCAGCAGGGATCTGCCTGCTGCCCTGCAGCCAACGGAGGAATTGGACCTTTCTGGAAATTACTGAAGATCCAGATATTTTCTACTTTACACCTTTCTCTGCCTTGTATCTGAAAGGGCTCTAAAATGCTGTATCATGTTTTAGGCACTTTCTTCACTTTTTGGTTATTTTGGTTATTTCTTTTTTTGGGGGGGGTTCCCCAAAATATTTGAACCTGGCTACATGTTGTGTATTTTTTTTGAAGCCTTCAGATAGAATAAGCCTGCCATTTCTTGCACAAATTAGATTTTTTTTTTTTTTTTTTTTTTTTGTGGGGAAGGGTGTAGAGCAGGGAGGGGGGAATGGGATGGTTAGGTTGAATTAACATTACAAGATGATACAGTGCCAGATCTCAGTTTTGCATATTCTGTTTTTCAGGGCAGGTCTGTACTGTGTGTAGTGCTGTTTACATGGTTGAATTTAGGTTGTAATAATTATTTTAAAAGATTTACACAGAATTGAATAGCAGTGTTAACTGTTAACCATATTGCATTAATTCCCAGGCGATTTAAAGCTCTTGGAGAGCTAAGGCCAGCCAAGAGCATTTGTAGTCTGGTGACAACCCCCTTTTAAGCTAATTTATCCGAAACTCTTTATTTTCTTCACTTCTTGCTCATTCCTTCTTTGACCTATTGCATTTCATGTTGAGTTTATCCATCAACATGCTGCACCTGTCAGTCAAGTGAGCAGTTTTGGTTTTTTTTTTTAGAACACATAGTACTGAGAACCACTTAAGCATTGAATGCAGAGAAAGCAGTGCTACCTCAGTTTTGCTGGAAGTAGATTTTGATAGTTTTCTTTTTTTGATGAATTTTCTGTATTTTCATGTTGTAAGTGAAAATACTTTTTTTTTTCTTTTGCCTTGGAGCCAAAGTTTCTGTTCCTGGTGGTCGGAAAACCGTGCCTGCCGGCCAACTGACTTGAAGGAAAACTGTGGTATGGAGCTCTGCTTGAATTTTTTTTTGTAAAGTTTTTTTTTCTTTTTTTAATATCATCAGCTTACTTGTCTGGCAAGTGCAGAAGCCTGGGATTGGCCTGAACTCTGCCAAACAAATATAGAAGTGTATTTAATAGTTAAATGTGTGCCCTTTCCCTTCTTGCTGCACCCATGTTGTCACTTAACCCCCAGGAGTTATTTATTATCTTCTTTGTTAATGTCAGGCTCGTTTGGGGTAATGTGATGACTGTTTAGGTTTACATGACCCTTCTCTCCTTCCCCTACCCCCAAATATGTATATATACATATATAAGATATGTATATATTTTACCTATATAAAATATATATATACACATATATGTATCTATATTCCTTTGTTTCTTTTTGCCTGCTAAAACTGGCCATAAATGAGGGAGCTGCCTTCAATATATAAAGCATAAGAGTGCCAGGTAACATCATAAATGGAGGCTTTTGAATCTGAATTTGGACCATCTTCACTAAAGAGAGGATGAATTTTCTCAAACCTTTCCTCACAAGAGGGAGGCCCAGTTCCCCAGACTCCTCCATGTGCTTGCTCCAGAAGGCCAGCTTTGGCCAAACTGCCACACAGGAGCTGACTCTGGTCCTACCTGGTTTCAGTAGAGGGTCCTCTTGTTATTTTTCCATTAAAAAAAAAAAAAAAAAAAAAAAGTGTCCTCAAAAAACTGTACTGGAAGGGTGGGTGGCAGGAACTTGTACAGTTCAGCTCCCAACACTTTGGAACAGATTGAAAAGGGAATCTTTTAAATAAAAACATAAAATATTTATACTCTTGAGGTAATGAGAGTTTGTCTATTAAACATTTGGAGTTTTCTTCCCTAACTACTTCCATCTGCCTCCCAGGTATATGTTTCTCAGCCTGGGCAGGAATTGCTTATTTTGAGTTCCTTTATTAGGAGCCTTATGGCTCCAGGCTCCCATCTTTCCAAAGATGATTACTTAAGGAGTTCCTGCAGTCGGTGTTTTTCCAAGATTGACATTGACATTGACATAGGAAACGTACTTGGTTTTTTTTTTTTAAGATCCTAAACTTGGCAGTTGCCCCTTCTAGAGGGACAGAAGGGAAACTTTAAAGAATCAGCCACAGCAAGTTAGTACTGCTGGAAAGCTGAAGAGGGTCTCAGGCCAGATGTCTGGCTTTGTTCTAGCCTAAGACACAAGTTCCTTGTATAAAGAGAGTTTCCAGGGGCCCCAGCAGGTTCTGTGGGCTCAACTGTAGTCAGGGTGCCTAGACTGAGGTTTTAAAGAGACTGCCTTCTCATCCAGCCAGTCCTGCGAGCCCAATATTTCCTGATTCTAGACTGGATAGAGTTTGAAAAGGAAAGGGCAGGCTGCTCCTAGCCAGGTAAGGCTCCCTTATGTCTTAGATTACAAGGATATATGGAGAGAAGAGCACAAGAGAGGGTGGCACCAAGAATCCTGAGGACTCTGGAGGAACTGGATTCCTTCCCCAGCCTACAAGGTGGCATTCCATGCATTAGGTATGCTAGAAGTGGGTAGATTTTTGTTAACTATACAGCCTCCCCATCCCGACCTCCCACAAAGAAAGCCATTAAATAAATTATTTTTGGTTATATTTTTAATGATCTATTTGTTACAGAAATGCAAATGAGAAACCGGTAAAGGAAATAGGGAAGGACTTGTAGGTTCTATCCAGGCTGGAGTTCCTGGTGCAAGCTAGCTCTGGGCCAGTGTTTGACTTGAAAAGCAGTTTTTTAGCAAAGGGAACGAAGGTGGGGTATGTGTATGGTTTGTAGTCATGGAGAAATTAAAGGTCCCTGTTCCTTTTAGCCTAGAAATAGGTTTGCTGTTTAATGAGCAAGCAGTAATTGTGTGGAAGAGGCCACATGCATGCCCCTCGGGGGTAAGCCAGTGTGTGCTCTTCACTTTAACAACATCACATCAGGGTGGTACAGAGGGGCAGGATGTGGATTTTGAAAATAGGCAAATATCTGAGGGTGACTACGAGAAATTGAGTATGTATTGGGACATTCTTAGTTTTTGGCAAATGGCTTTGAGTTTGTGGTGTATTCTTTAGTGATTAGAAAGCTATATGAGATGAAGTATTGCTTCATTGACATGCTCTTGCTCCATCCTTGCCATATTTGTATCATTAACCCCACCTCTTGTAATGACACTTCGCTATGCTTAAGCTGGATGCCTCAACAGTTTTCCCTCACCTGGACCAGTTGTGCCCACATGTGAGCTGGGTCCAATACCCCCATCTACTCTTCTGGTAAGAAAAATTAGAGCTGGGTAATGATCCAAATTTCACCCAAGCCGAGGCCTAAAGAAATCCAATTGGAAATGTACTAGGCAGTGTTTTCAATATTAAACTTCCCTAAGGAAGGCACAAACTAGCTTTCTTGGGAAGGGAGCAAGGATTAAGCCACAGAGTTCATATTTAATACAGTTCTGCTCTCCCAGAGGCTGGTGTCAAAATTTAGTCCTCAGTGCTGGAGTCCACAGGATGTGGGACTCCATAGTTCATTGGATGGCCTCAAATCCTATTATGCCAGACTGCATCAAACAACGATGGGAAATTACTGGGATAAGGACTTGGGTCTAAAAGTTTAAAAATCAAAACATCTCTATGTAAGACTGTGGTTTGCCACATTTAAAGAGAAGTCTTTTGAGTGTAGTGAAGCCCAGGAATAGACCCAATTATACAATTATAAGGGCTGGAGAGAAGCTGCTGCTAGGTTTATTTTAGCTGCCCGCTTTGCCATTTTTCTTGGGTCTCTTAATGTTGCTTAGTGATGACTTGAACATCTTGGTAACTGACAAAGGTCTTCCCTTGGGGGGGGGGGGTGGACTCGAAAAACTTGGAAACTGACAAAGGTCTTCCTGTGGGGGGACTCTAGCAGTATCTTGTTTAAACAGTTGAAAGGGAAAGGATTACTACAAGTTATTAAAGTATGTTAATTGGGACTCATGTGAGGACCTATCTTGTTGATCCTCCTCCTACTCCATAATCTGTTTTCTGAATCCTAGAGGGGGTTTCTACCCACTCCCTTTCCAAGTATAATTCTTATTGGTAGTATATATCCAGTTTAACCTGGACTGAGGGCCATGTTTTAGTGAGGATCTATGCAGGTGTTTTTCCTTATCGAAAGAGTTTATGCTTGAGCACTGGTTGCAGAAGCCGAGATGATTCAAATAGCTTTGAGTAACCATCAGGTTCTCCTGATTCAGGTGCTGGGGCCTCAACATCCTATTCCTCTTGGAAACTAAGCCTGCTTTCATAGATACTTTTTCCACTACCCACCTTCTCTTTTTGCTACTTAATACAACATAATCTTGGATATTGCCAAAGGAAGCCCTTCAGCAGATGGTGACACCCCCCCACCCCACCCCCCGACTCTGATCCCCAGCCCCGAGTCTGTAATTAATTGCTCTTACCTGTTGCACTAACGAATATGATTCTAGGTTTCAAAGGGGGAACTTGAAACAATAGGCAAATGGGGCTTGGATGAATTGGTCCTACAGATACCCTGCCTTAACCCACTGAGGTGATGAGTCCACTACTCATGTGACCCTCCACCTTTGTGGATTCCTCTTGGTTTGTGACCAGTGTGTTTCCTAAGGTTGTACAAACTTATTGACAAAGGTCAATACTTCCGTTTGTATTCGCTGCACTGTTGCACTCTCAAAATGGCTCCTTGAATATTTTTATTAACTTGTTACACACATTTTTGTCTGTCTACATTTTTCTTTTGATGTTTTTTTATTTGGAAGGTTACCTGCTGTTGGATTTAATAAATTTGTTTACTTCACTATTGACAATTCTGAGAGAGAAAAAAAACCCACAAACCCAACCAGTGACTTTATTTTGGGGCGAGATTTACCCGCCGGGAGCCTCTTCCAACATGATATTGGATAGCAGTTCCTATGCTTTGGAAAATAATTCAGATGGTACAGGATCCTCAGACTTCAGACATGGATGTTGACTTCCCACTTACCAACTTAATGGCCTTTGGGGTCCTAATACTTGTAGGCAAAAAGACCAATGAGTCCTCAGAGGGCTACTACCTAAATAGTATTATTGTAGCAACTGATGTCGATTCCTATGAGGAACAAAAAGTGAATTTGAGCACTGTGCTAATGGATGGCTCCTACATCTATCAGGTTGGCAGTGATTAAGGCAAAGGACACAAGCTGAAACTGTCAAGTGCCACTGCTGTGTGACCTTTGGCAAGTTAGTGAAATTCCGAGTTTCCTTATACTCCTCTGTAAAATCAAGAGACTATTATTTCCATCAGTGTTAGGATTTAAAAAGTTTTTGTAAAGCACCTAAATCACCTAAGTTTAAGGTTTCCAAAAGGATGTCAGGTGAGTAATGCAAGGAATCCAGAGAGGAAGAGATGGGGGTTGGCATGGTCACACTGGACCTTTCAGGTCACTGCCCCTCCTGGGGGCTTAACTTCCCTCTCTGTGCCAAACTGGGGGTGGGGTTGGGGCTTTGACTAACATGATTCCTGATGGCTCTATTTGGCTCTTACATCCTAGAAGTCTGATTATGGTAGACCAGTTATGACCCTTAGCTTCCTTTCATTGTATTTTCTGTCTTGTTATTGTTTATATTCAGGAAAGCTATTGGCCAGCCATCTTACTCACTTCTTTGATGGAGGCCCTAATGACCTTCCCAAAGATTTCCAGCCTCATGTTGGTATCTCCTAAAAATAAGTAAGTACAGTGGTGGGACTAGATGTGCTTTTATTTTTTCCTTGTAGTTGGAAAGGACTTGGGAGTCATGGCTACATCCTTTAGCTAGGGAGAAGGTTATAAGGTTTCCTCAGTGAACCGGAATTTCTTTTATTTTCTTTCCTTATTATCAAGGTTAGCATCAAATGGAGGATGGAAGGAAATGGGGTGGGGGTGGGGGTTAATTTTTTTCTTACTTATAAAGTGTATCTCCAAAACAGATTCTTATTCCCCAGTTGGCTCTTGGGCTTGTCTCTTCTGTGCTTAAACCTTTCAGACTTCAGCCCAGCCACGACCTTAACAAATAGAAATTTGGGGAATTCCAAAGTGAAAGATTTAGGTGCCTAGTTAGAGCCTGGAGCTATTCAAAGTGTTGATATGGTGTTGTACAGATTATATATGGCTAAAATACAAATTCTGATTAGATGAGGGGCAAGCAACTTCTTCACACCAGAGATGAGCTTAACTGCATGTAAAATGGATGTTTTCTAGCAAAAAAGGTATACAGAAGGTAGTGCCGAGGATCCAGAGAAGTACCAAAGAGTCATCTCAACAGTGGCATCTTCTCTTTCTTCAAGTCCAGTTGCCAAAAGCACATGGCTGGGTTGGCTCTGGAAGTCCTATTTTAGGTCGGGGTTGTGACCTAGGTCCAAAGGGTCAGTCTTGGGGAAGGAAAGGTATGGAAACCAGCCTAACCTTTTCATTTCCTTTCCTTTGTTGTGACTTCTCAAGAGGCCCCTATCTTATGAAAACCATAAAAGGCTCTTCTTGGGGCTTAATGTTCTTCCCATGTAATGTTCCAACCTTGATTCTCTTGCCTTAGGGGTGCTGAAAAAGTCCTAGTGGATTATGGCAGCAATGCAGTCAACAGCAAAGCCTCTGACTATAGTGCTTTATAATCCATGCAGATTGGCCCTGTGTTTATCTGGGATGGTGCTGCTGAAATTGCTAGTATATTAAAATAAAGAGCTACAAAATGGTATGGCACCTTAGTGTAAGACAAGACAAAAGAAAACACATATGCTCTTAAATATATGGACTTACATAGTAAAGGACGTATTCTTCTTGATTGGTAAGTAAAGATAGGTAAATGGGTAAAATCTAAATATTTTGGGGGAAGTTGCCATATGCCAAAACAAATTCTGGGAGGAATAAAAGGTATAAGTGTGAAAATTAAATTATTAAAAAACGATACAAGGGTGCCTCGGTTAAGCATGTGACTTAATCTCAGCTCAGGTCTTTTTTTTTTTTAATTTTATTTTTATTTATTTATGATAGACATAGAGAGAGAGAGGCAGAGACACAGGCAGAGGGAGAAGCAGGCTCCATGCCGGGAGCCTGACGCGGGACTCGATCCTAGGACTCCAGGATTGCACCCTGGGCCAAAGGCAGGCGCGAAACCACTGAGCCACCCAGGGATCCCCTCAGCTCAGGTCTTAATCGCATGGTTGTGAGTCCAAGCCATAGGTCGGGCGGGCATGGAGCCTTCTTAAAAAACAAACATCCCCACCCGCCCAAAACCATACATACTTGTCAGCGTCTATTAAACTGATCTTGGGATCAATCAAGACTTTCTAAATATAATAACAAATAAAAGAAAGCATAAGACTTCTAAAACTACCTTAAAATAAAAAGCTAGAAACATTTTTGCAATAATCAATAGATATTATACTTAATCCATAAGGAGAACTTAAAGAAAAACAATTGGCCAAAAAAGCTTCTGGGAAAAAAAAAAGATACCGATCTATAGGATATTCAAATAAACAGAAATCAAATCTATTTATTTAATGGATAGTTTTTTTTTAACCTATCAAATTGGCAAAGATTTGGAACAAGTCCAGGCCAATAGAGTAAAAAACTTCTGAGAAATTAAAACTGTAAGTGTTCATACTTACAGATGCTGTAAGTGTTCATACCCAATTTCACTTCTAAGAATTTTTTCTTAAGAAATATTATTTGTCAAAGATGTATGTGCAAGGATTTAATTGGTTAGGGACAATTTCAGTGTCAAAAGGGGACTGTTTTGGAAATTATGGCACACATCAACACATTGGAATATTATACAGCTATTAAAAAACTCGAATGATGGAAAAAGTATGACATAAGACTGAAATAATGACATTGTTAACTCTGAGTGGTGGCATTAGAAGTGATTTTACCTTTTTTTGAATTTTTCAAGTTTCCATTAATTGGTTTTCTTTATAATAGGGAAGAAATTATTTATAAAAGGGGCAACAAAAGGAAATGAAAACAAACATGGCTGAGTGTCCTAAACAATTCCATTATGGGTGAGGAGGTCAAAATTGGGAGCAATATGTTCAAAGCCTAAATCAAGAGTTGTGTAAAAACCCTTGGGAGTTGCTTTTCCCCCTCAAATGAGAAGCTGCTTTTCTAGCAGCTGCCTTGGCTGCCTAGAAGGGTGTGGGAGGAAAAATGCACAAACGCACTTATGAATGGAATGTGTGTTTTGCAAGAGGCCAAGTTGGCAGCTTTGGCTTCCAAAAGGTGGGAGCATCAGCTGAAAAGAACAGAGTGTGCAGACTGAGGCTTCAGAAACCTTATGGTTGGGCCCATCTCTTCAGAGTTCTAGAGTTGGGGGCCCACTGGGAAACCTCCCATCAGGAAGGAAATGGTCTTGGCTATTCCTAGGAGCAAAGGCAGCACTCTTGGCACATGGAGCCTAATCTGTTCTGTGATTCTGTACTTGGAAGATGCTCCTCAGTAAATTGTCATTCATTGAACACTTAATGTGGGTTTTCCCTAACTTAATCCTCACAACAACCTCATGAAGTAGGTACTAATGTCCCCATTTTAAAGGTGAGGTAACAGGTTCAGAGACAAAAAGTCATATGTAGCCACTACTCTTGCCATTTTTCATAAGCTGGATCTTTGAATGTTCACAATAATCCTTAAAAAGATACTTTCCCATGAGAAAATATACTCCCATGAGATTAAAGTGGTTTGCCCGGAAGCAGAGCTGAAGTACCAGCCCAGGTCTGTCCATATTCAAAAGCAGACACTTACTTTGTATCCAGACTGGAGTCTCAAGACAAATGGCAGCTAAGCTCTTAACAGCTAAGCTCTTAACAGCTTTGGAGCTCAAGGTGGGGGTGGGGAAAGAATCCAGCAACATTGGCGTTTTAAGATGTTCTCAGGGCATTCACTATATACCTGGGAAGCTTTTCTCTTTATAAGGGAGCTTCATAAGCAAGTTGCAGTATCTTGCTCCTAAATCACGCTCTTCAGTTGTGGCTCCTGGTTCCCAACTTATACATTGGGCCAGTTGTTGTCAAAGTTAAAATGATTAAACACTGCCTCAGATGCCCAACCTTCAAAGTTAATTTTAAGTATTCTAGTTATAAAAGCGAAATATGGTGATTTAAAATAAAAACAGCCTATACACAGAAAAGCAATTTGGTAAAACCTAGTCTTCCAATCCCACCACATTTGACATAGAGTCTTACAGGTTTTGTTCCAGGCCTATGCATGTCTTTGTGTATCTTTCTCTATTCCGTAACTCTCCATATTTCCTACAGCAGAGACAGGGAATGCATAATCATGTCTTTACAACAATCCCATGAGGTGTGTACCATAACTGTCCCAAGCACAGAAACGTTACTCAAGTTCACATAATATGTAGAAAAGTTAGGATTCAGAGTCCTTTTGTATCCAGAGGTCCAACTGCTACTTCTTGCCAATTTCTTTTCTAGAAATTTTACTTACAATTTTTAAAAGTGGCTATCAAGAACTCCATTGTGCTCACCCTGCGATATCTCCTCTATACATGCATGAAACTATCCCATTACAGCATACTGCTACAGAAGTGGAATTGCTGGATCCCAACGTATGGAGCACTTTACAAGGGTTTTCAAGGGTTTTGGTAGGACACATAATATATGCCAGATTAGCTCATCTCTTTCAAAAGGCAGATAAATATCTCTTTCAGAGTTGTGTGTGCCTGTACCCATGTCCTTTCCAACACAGAATGTTAATATTTTGAGAGGTGATTAAAAAAATAGCAGCTTTCAGTGAAATTGAAGCTTTCAGTTCTAAGGGGGAGATCTGGTGTGATGGAGGCACCTAGTGGTGAAGGGTGACACTGCGGTCTCCCCGAAGGGAAGGAAGCATTCCTAAAATTGGAGTTGGGTGCTTCCAGTGTTGGTGAAAAACACAGTCTTCCACTCTCCTGTGTCTGTGGACCTGCCAGATTTTCAGTTCAGCCTCTTTTCCCTTCAATTTTATGATAGAAGTCTGCCTAACAGAAATTTGCTTCATAGATACAACATCAAAAATCTATATAATGCCAGAGCAGTCCCTTCCTCCTGGTTTCCTTTCCTACATACACCATTCAATAGGAGTGTTACACGGAATGAGCACCTACTACAACTTTCCTGTGTGTAAGTCCACTGACCCAAAGAAAGTACAAACTGGTTTCCTTCTCACCCCGTCTTAAGATGAAGAATGCTTGGGATCCCTGGGTGGCGCAGCGGTTTGGCGCCTGCCTTTGGCCCAGGGCGCGATCCTGGAGACCCAGGATCGAATCCCACATCAGGCTCCCGGTGCATGGAGCCTGCTTCTCCCTCTGCCTATGTCTCTGCCTCTCTCTCTCTCTCTCTGTGACTATCATAAATAAATAAAAATTAAAAAAAAAAAAAAAAAAGAATGCTTGAATTTTAGGCATTTATTGAAAATTTGTACATGCCATATAAATGGACTGAACTTTAGCCTGACCACATTCTCTGCCATTGCCCACAAGGGATAAGAAATGGCACATGGAAAATGATGGGCAGACTCACAAACACATGTTTGGGGTGTTGCTTTCCTCTTCGTCTTTTATTCCCATCAGTCCTAGGCCAGAGAATGATCCATGAGTGCTGCAACAAATGAATGAAGATAGGTTTTTAATCCACGGGGCTGAAAGAATGGTTACAAACTCCTACATAAGAGGTGTTAAGTTTTTTATTCATGAGAGACACAGAGAGAGGTAGAGACACAGGCAGAGGGAGAGCAGGCTCCATACAAGGAACCCGACGTGGGACTCAATCCTCAAGGTCTCCAGGATCACGCCCTGGGCTGAAGGCAGCGCTAAACCACTGAGCCACCCAGGCTGCCCAAGTTTTTTTGGGTATATGTATGCAGCAGGGCACAGGCAGGTTAAGACTTTATGGAAAGCTGCCTACTGAAAATGGTTCAATGGAAAGAAGATTGACCAGTCTTAGAGGCCTAGAATCGAGACTGCTCTACCATTTAACAGATTTGAAACATATCTCAACCAAGGGTGAATGACCCCAAACTGAGCCTCAATTTCTACAACTATAAAACAATTAAATACTTAAATTACTATCTTACAGGGCTTTTGTGAAGACTGTAGAAAATAGCTAAAATATACAGATCATTTCCTTTTGCATTCCTCAAAAACCATACAGATCATTCACCATGTACCAAGCATTCTTTTTACGTACTTTTTAAATATACATCCTCATTTAATCCTTCAAAACAGCTTATGTACCTAATGTAGGTACTAATGCAAGTATTAATTATTATGTCCATTTTTCAAAAATAATCTCCTAGACTTAAATAGGTTGCTCAGTAAGTTGAATGACAGAACCAGGTAATGGCAATCTGCCATCAAGAGTCCTTTTAAATAATGTTATATTGTAAAACACTTGGTACAATGGCTGGAACTTAGGAGTCATTCAGTACATGTTAGTTCCCTGCCTCCTTGTAGTGAATATTCAAAGGTTTGGGTTCAAGGGCTACGGAGCTCTCCATGGCAAAGCTGGTAGAAATGAGCAAAGACAAACCCAGAATCTATCACCACCTGATATCTTAACTTACACCAACAAGCAGTCTTTTGGACATGAAGGACGAACTCTGTGTGGAAAGTGGCTCTGGAGTCATACTATCAGGGTTCAAATCCTAACTACACTTACCAGGCTGTGTGACCTTAGGCAAACTTCTTAATCTGAGCCTTTTTCTCCACTTGTTAAATGAGGATTCAGCACCTCAACTGAAAACATGCCATGTAAACATGCCTGACACTTACTAAGCGTTTGATGAATTAGTACAAATATAGTCATATTTTTTTTTAAGATTTATTTATTTATGATAGACACAGAGAGACAGACAGACACAGGAGGAGGGAGAAACAGGCTCTATACCGGGAGCCTGACGTGGGACTCGATCCCGGGATTCCAGGATCGCGCCCTGGGCCAAAGGCAGGCGCTAAAGCACTGAGCCACCCAGGGATCCCCTAGAGTCATATTTTCAATATTAATTTTAACTTTTGAAAATAAAAGGATTAAGAGCTGAGTCAGGCTCCAAGCATGAGGAAACCAATTCTCTTTGTTACTCCTTCCTGAGCCAAGACTATGGGATCATGGAGAAAGCTGCAAAGACAGGCCCAGAGAAGTTAGTCACACAGGAAGCTTATAGTTTGGGTAAAGGCATGCTCCTTCTGCTGGGTTTGCCCTACAACGCTACAGCTATCAAAATGTAACTTTTAGAAGAAAGAAGGGGGGGTCCCTGGATGGCTCATCTGTCATGATCTCAGGGTTTTGATATCCAGCTCCATTTGCCCCCCCAATCCTCAGCAGGGAGTCCACTTGAGATCCTCTCCTTCTCCCTCTGCCCCCCAGCCAAATCAATCAATCTTTTAAAAAAAAAAAAAATTAGATTTTCTTACTGCAGGATTTGCTATTGCCAAGGTGTTTTCATGGCTTTTGTCATATGTTGTTTTAGGTTCATACTAAGGTGGAGGTCCTAAGCCTTTTTGCTCCCTGACCCCAATGCTCCTTTCCTCAAGCCCTCATTCACTATAGAATGACCTGGCCACATCTGGAAGGAGAAAGCTTTGGCCTACTCTAGCTTAGTTTGCCTACACAATGGAGAACTGCAATCTAAATATTCTACCTGCAACACACAGACCCCGCCACTTATTTTACAGACCCCGCCACTTATTTTACCACTTCCACAATGGAGGAGCTATGTCAGTGCAAGTCCACTTGCTCTTAACCAAAATATTTTTTGTCAATTTATGGTCACCTCATGCTGTTAACCTACCCACAAAAGGCTGTCTGAAGTATCAGTCTAAGATGGGTTTTTGTTTCAAATGTAAACACTTAATGGTATTTTCTGTTCCTCACAAGACCGCAATTCTCTCAGACTGCCCAGCAGGCAGCCTATCTCCCCAATGGCCCTGAGATGCATGTTAAAGGATTTTATGACAGGAAATTAATTTCTGATCCGGGTTTCAAGGCCTGAGGCATTCATGTTCTGCAATCTAGGATCTTAGGCCTGGAAAAGAATCCTAGAATGCCAAAATTTTAAGGGACTTTTTAGAAGTAAATATAATCTAGTGATTTTCAAACCATGCTCAAAAGAGCTACTGCCCTCTTGCTTCTCTCCCCCCAATATATATACTCACTCATCCACCTACGCACTCATTCCAGAACTGCCTATCTTCCTATCTTTATGCTCTAGGATTTAACAGCAATTTTTCTTCTAAAGAAAACATTTTATAGTTGAAAGGGTTTGAAAATCACTGATTTACTCCAAATCTCTCATTTTACCAAAGGTAAATTGAGACCCACAGTGGGAAAGTGGCTTGGCTACTTGTCAGAGTAGGTATGTAACAGAGCTGGAACTGGACCGAGTTCTGTTCCATTATTCTTCAGGCTTTGAACCAGCAAAGCAGGTCCTCTTTGCAAAGAGGGAGATGGACGAAGGCAGGAATATGCTCCTGAAATGTAGGAAAGATCCTATATGCTCTGGGCCTTGCCCTAGACCTTCTTTGTTTTCACTCAAGTGGGGTTAGGCAGCTGCCTCTTGTCCCACAGAAGCTGCAGGACCTAAGATCTCTGGCTTTAAACTGGGATGAGCTACCTGCCTGATAGTAAGCTAGTAAGAGTAATTATAGAAGAACATATACATGTAAAATGAAGATATAATACCCATCTCTTTTTTTTTTTTTTAAATTTTTATTTATTTATGGTAGTCACAGAGAGAGAGAGAGAGGCAGAGACACAGGCAGAGGGAGAAGCAGGCTCCATGCACCGGGAGCCCGACGTGGGACTCGATCCCGGGTCTCCAGGATCGCGCCCTGGGCCAAAGGCAGGCGCCAAACCGCTGCGCCACCCAGGGATCCCCAATACCCATCTCTTAAAACTAAAAAGAGAGGATTCCTGGGCAGCCCCAGTGGCTCAGCGGTTTGTGATCCTGGAGACCCGGGACTGAGTCCCACATCGGGCTCTCTGGAGCCTGCTCCTCCCTCTGCCTGTGTCTCTCTCTCTCTCTCTCATGAGTGAATACATAAAATCTTAAGATTCCTGTAAGTCCTCATTTATGTGCCTGAATGTGAATAAAAGGCCTTTCTCTAAGAACAGCTGAAGTCCAGAGGCCAGAATCATGAAGGGACAACCCTTTCAGTTCTTACCTCTTGGTGCCTGGCAGCAGGATGAGGCAGAGGGTGCCTGGGCCCAGGCTGTGGTAGAGCTTTCCTATCTTCCGGCCCCAGCGCCAGGCTGCTATCTTTGGGTGGTCCACCTTCAGAGCCTAGGATCAAAGCCATATATTGACACTCAGCCAGAGTATCATCTGCTCACCTTTGGAGGGGCTGCACCATGGGATCCCAGGAAAAGTTCTGTAAAAATCCTCTATCTGAAGCTAAAGCCCCCACCTTCAAGGTTCCCTGTCCATCCCAGCATCTCCAGGCCACAGGTCAGTTTTAGGAGTAAGTTGTTCTTTCTTTCATATGGATTGGGTCTTCCAGGGCCCCTTGGCAGAGGAACCACATTACTAATGGCCCCTGTCACTAAGTATCTTTGTGACCTGGGCAAGTCACTCAACCAGTTCTGGCCTGTATTTCTCATCTGTTAAGTGGGAGATTAGACTAGGACAGTTTCCCAAACTTCAGCCATTCACCTTCTACCTTAACCCTTCTTTGTGTATCCCTCTAATATTTTTCTTTAAAGTGAGTCAAGTTTCTTCCTTCACCTCATTGAAATATCTATGAAGTCACAGGTTCAATGTGATTGTTGTGTAAGTATTAGAACAACAAGATCTTAACCTAAAAGTCAGGGGGAAAAGTCCATCCAGGACCACTAAAAATCATCTTGTGTATGTACTAAACTTTGGGAAACACTAGATTACTGAAGGCTTGCCCAGCCCTTTAACCTCCTATGTTAGCCCCTCAACTTCCCTTGGAGAGCCACCTGGAGGATTAAAAGCCTGATGGTAGCAGGTATGGAATGGATAAAAGTATAAGATCTTGGAGAAAGAAAAAGGTGTCTAGGGCTAGAAGAAGCTGGAGTGTGAAATAAAACTAGTGCCAAGGCAGAAAAAAGATCAAAGGCTTGAGTGTCACTTGAGCTGGACTCTCCTAACTTCTATAAACATCAGAAGGAAAATCAATAGTTAGAGCCAGCCAACCAAGGTAGCTACCTCTAATGCCAGGATACACTCACTCACTCACCTGTAAGGCCTGCTGCTCAGAGGGGGGAGGTATGACACGAATCCCCGGGGGCCTTCTTGATTCAGGAGGTAAGCCCCTGAGCCAAGCATGGAGATGCCTGGGGGTTAGGGCATGTCGGCCTTTCAGCTTCCAGTCCTTGCCTTTAAGAATGTCGAGGGCCCTCTGGGCACTGCCAAAATTTTTGAATTCTGAAAGCAAGAATAGCCCCTTCTGTTATTAAGGGCCGCAAAGCCTGGTCACCGTGGTCACCATTGAGGCTGGAGGTCAGCCAAGGCCAAAGGAGGACAGAATCAGCTGTTAACCCAGTCAATCACCCCAGGTGGGCTTATGTGGTGAACATGTAGACTTACTCAGGAAACAGTATCTTTTTTGCTTTCCGCTTTTAAGATCTTTAGGCAAGATCACAGCTTCCAGGCCAAGGAAGAGGTTGGACTGCTGTAAGAGATGTTCTTTGAAGGTTTCACTCACTCCAGACAGGTATATAGTACCTCGGTTTTCAGAATCTTGTTCTAGCTCGTTCACAAGAGTGTTACAGTCAAGGGTGAGCTCTGTCACAGGTCTCTGCACCTAACCAAGGAAGATGGCATTAGTGGTAGAAAGTCACACTTAGGGGCACCTCAGTGGTGCAGTTAGTGAAGCCTTCAATTCTTGGTTTCACCTCGGTCATGATCTCAGGGTCATGAGATCAAGCCCTGCATTGGGCTCCACGCTCAGCACAGAGTCTGTTTAGGACTCTCTCCCTCTCCCCCTCTGCCCCTCCTCCTTGGTCTCCTCTTCTCTCTCAAAATAATAAATAAATCTTACAAAAGAAAAGAAGGTCACCACTTCAACCTTTAGGCCTATTATATACTAGCAAGTAATTCTGCAGTTTCTGTATAAGGGGGTTAATGACAGATGCCTCAGAGAACTATGGTAAACACTTAATAAATACTTAAATATAAATGTTTTTATGTAAGCATACTATCTCCTCCCTTTCCTCCCCACCAAAACACCCTGCAATGGAAATGAATTCCCTGATTTTTACCGCAATGAGACTGATTATTTGCAAATAAGAAACTTCAAAACACCATTTGATCCCCTTGAAAGCTAAAGGAAAGGGCTGCTACAGAAAAACACACCAAATAAACCATCTGGGGTCTAAGTAGTGATAAAGAATACAAGGAAGACCCCAATGCAGCCCAGGCTGATTCTGACAAAAATTAAAGCTGTTGTGTTTTAGGTCACTGCTAGAAGAATGCTGGGCTTGACTGAAGACTTCCCATAATACAAAGTCTTGTGCTCAAGAGTCTTGAGGGCTTTTTATTATATACTAGAGCACTATAAATACAGGCTGTGCAAGGTCAGGGCTGAAGGGTGCTGCTTTTTGCTTTCTTTGGCCACTCTACCTTGATGCAGGCACCTTCTACCAGAACGCCATCCAAGGATTCTATGGCCAGCTGAGCAGCTTCCAGGACTTCATATTGTATACAGAGATGTGGCTGCAGAAAAAAACAAGATTTTCTTATTCCTGCTTTCCAGGCTCAAACTGCTAGAGAAGGGACTGGGAAAGGGCCCTAACCTAGTGGCCAAAGCCACCAGAATAAAATGTTCTCTTTGCTGTGCTAAGCCAGACAGCAACTGCAGATCAACTTTTAAGTAATCACCAAAGTTCAAGAACTGATTTCTCAGGCAGTAAATAACCTTTGTCAATTAAAATTTAAGTCTTCTCTCCATGGGTGGTACGGGCAAAGCACTAATAAATCTTTACTAATCAACTTGCTTTTCATATTTATTATGAACCACTGAATTCATAAGTGCAAGTCATTCAGATTCTCATTTGTTGTTAGCTTAATTTCACACAGGCAACTTTCCTGTAAGTTTGGGGAGGTTAAATGCTTCCATTGGATAGGCTGCATCTTTAAACTGACTGCTTTTCTGCTTGATGATGAGAGGTGCTGCATCATCACTGAGATAAAAGTGCTCCCAGAGAAAAGCTTCATGATACTGGATTTGGCAAGGATTTCCTGAATACCAAAAGCAGGGGTAACATAAGACAAAATGGACTTTATCAGAATTAAAAAGTATTATCAAAGGACACTTTCAACAGTGTCAAAAAGCAATCCTATGAATAGGAGAAAATACTTGCAAATCACATATCTAATGAAGATTTCATATCTAAAATAAACTAAAACAACAACAAAAAAATCAAATAACCCAATTAAAAACAGGCAAAGGACCTGAATAGATATTTCTCCAAAGAAGACCTACAGTGGCCAATAAGCATACAGTAAGATGATCAGTATCACTAATCATTAGGGAGATACAAATCAAAACCATGAGCTACCACTTCACATCCATTAGGATGGCAGGAATGGAGACTGATAAGGAAAAGAAAAGGAGACAGGAAGTAGAAAAATGGGAGAAAAAAAATGTCAGAATACAGAAATTGGAACCCTTGGCATTGCAGGTGGGAGTGTAAAATGCTGTAGCCACTGCAGAAAACAGCATGGCAGTTCTTGAAATTATACATCAAATTACCATTTAACCCAGCAATGGTACTTTTAGGTATATACCCACAAGAATTAAAAAAAGAGACTCCAATGTACATTTGTATTCACAGCAGCATTTTTCAGAATAGCCAAAAAGTAGAAACAAGCCAAATGTTCATCAACAGATGAATGGATAAACAAAATGCAGTACACATCCACACTATGGAATATTATCCATCCTTGGAATAGCACGAAATTCTGACATGCTACAGCATGGAAGAAACCTGAAGACATTTCGCTAAGTGAAATAAAGACACAAAAGATTAAGTACTGTATGATTCTACTTACAGGATGTATAACAGAGTAGTCAAATTCATAAAAACAGAAAGCACAATAGTGCTTACCATGCTTGGGGGAGGAGGACTAGAGAGTTGTTGTTCAGTGGGTTCAGAGTTTCAGTTTCAGGGGATAAAAAAGTTCTAAAGTTCTGGATACATTTCAAGATCCCCAGCAGATGCCTGAAACCACGGATAGTACTGAACTCTCTAAATACTATGTCTTTTCCTATACATATATATCTATGATAAAGTTTAATTTATAAATTAGGCACAGTAAGGGATTAAAACAACAATAACTAATAATAAGGTAATTATAACAATATACTGTAATAAAGTTAGTGAATGTGGTCTCTATCTCAAAATATTCCCTTACCCTTCTTTTGATGATGTGAGACGATAACATGCCTATTTGATAAGATCAAGTAAGGTGAGTGGCATATAAAGGCATTGTGAGGTAGTGTTAGGCTATGCTGCCCTTCTGATGATATGTCAGAAAGAAGATCAACTACTTTTAGACTGTGGGTAACTGAACCCATGGAAAAGGGGGTACTACTGTTAATTAGTAACAGAACTGTATATTTTTTAAAAAGTTACAAAGGCAAATTTTATGTATATTTTACCAAAAAAAAAAAAGAGAAAAAATCCAAGAATTACAGCAAGAGATTTTAGTCCCCTGACATATCCTTTCCATCCCTTAGGTCTGTCTTCCCAGGGAATCTTTGTATTTCTATTTTTAGGTACAGTAAAGACATTAATAAAAGATTTGGAGAAAGCACATTTTAAACATCCAGGATTCTGTACTTAGATCACTTTGAAAGATGGCAGATTTCTTGATTCTCAAAAGAATCAGAGAGTCTGGCAATGCTGGGTACATATCCTTCTGAATCAAAAGCTGCTCCATCAAAAAGCATGACTCGTACTCCAGTTGGTGACAAGCTCATGTCACCAATATCTGTTATGTGAATGGCCCCAGGAGGCACCTGAATTCCCAACACTAACCTAGAGGTGAAAATCTTATCTCATTACCTGATGGGTTTCAAGAACAAGAGTCATTGACCGGATTGGACCAAAGCTCTTAAAAAGCCTCTTCAGAGCCCTGAGGTTGCAATTTTTGCTAAATGGCCCAGCATAAACAGTTGACATCTCTGTCCACTTGATCCTCATCTGTAAGAAAAACAGAATGCAGTGAGGAGGTGAATGTGGTAAGAGAATTAAGTCTAATCTAAAGAAAACATGAGTTAAAACATGGGATAATTCTGCTTTAAGTAATTTCTCAACACAAAGCCGAATGTACAAAGATTAGTATATAGATATTTCACAACCACTTTATTTGGAATAGCAAAAACTTATAAAACACATATGATGAAGATAATAGATATATAATACAATGGAGTACTATACAACCATTAAAAAAGAAGAGAAATAAGATCATGTGCTGACCTGAAAAAATGTATAAGACACACTACTAAATGAAAAAGCTGCCAAATATTATAGTTTGATTCTTTTATAAAAATGTATTTTCTAAAATATTAATACATACATAGAAAAAATGTGGAGAAATGCAGAGCAAACTTATTAAAGTATGCAATACATTCTTTAACTCAGGGAGATTATAACTTATAAATAAATCATCTAGTAGAACTCATCTACTTACCCTCTTGTTCATCTCTTCAGTGAGGCTGGGTGAAAAGGGTTCAAAAGAGAACTGGACAATGCTGAAGGGAAACAGGGGAATTTCCACTCTGGCCTGCTCAAGAACCTGCAGAGAATAGCAAAGCCTGTATGAGACAGGAACCTAATGGCTCTTGGAGGTGAGCTACAATAATATAAACAAGATTGCCTTTTTACCCATATTAAAAAGCAAAATGGGGCCGACTTTAAGGTCTGAAGAAAATGGTGACACAATACAGTCTCCTAGAAAACAGTAAGGAGGGATCCCTGGGTGGCGCAGCAGTTCGGAGCCTGCCTTTGGTCCAGGGCGCGATCCTGGAGACCCGGGATCGAATCCCACGTCGGGCTCCCAGTGCGTGGAGCCTGCTTCTCCCTCTGCCTATGTCTCTCTCTCTCTGTGACTATCATAAATAAATAAAAATTAAAAAAAAAAAAAGTAGAATTAAAAAAAAAAAACAGTAAGGAGAGTAGGTAAAATCATGTAGGACCCAGGCCTTTAGCATCATTAAGAAAAAGAGACTACTAGAACCTTTAAATTACCTCTAAGAAAGAAGTTAAATTCCAGCACAACTCCCACCATCTCATACTGTTAATGCCTGTGAGTAAAGACAGGAGAGGAGGCTTAAAAGACTCTGGAAAGAAATCAAAAGGCATAGAAGACTTAGATGAAGTACAAACAAAATCACCCCCAGAAAGAAAAAGTACAACTAAATGCCAAAATAATGAGCAAAGGTCACAACTGTAATATTTCGCAACACTTGACTAGGTAAGAGGTTGGAAGCCTCAGAAAAATGCTTCTAAGAATAAGGTATATAGAGAAGAGCTAATACCCCCTTAGAGACACTGTCGGGAAAGAAAAGAAGGAATTAAGGGGGGGAAATGAAGGATATCCTGCAGAAAGTTAATAAGAAAATGTCAACATTCCCAAGAGCATTATAAACTCCTTATTCTTTCCAGCACAGTATCATCTTCAAAATAAGCACTGTTAAAAAAAGAAGAGAGTGTAACATGAGCAATAAGGAACAGAAAGAGCTTCAGGTTCTCACTCTCCTATAGATCCCAAGTTAACAAAATACAGACCAGAATGCCTTTGTGTGTTCTGTGAGAACTCTAGAGGCCAGCTGAGAAGCTAATAGCATTTAGACCAACATAAAAACCAAGAAGAGATTCCATCAAAAGGAGGAAAGAAAGGGGATGCCTGGGTGGCTCAGTAGTTGAGTGTCTGCCTTTGGCTCAGGGCATGATCCTGGAGTCCCAGGATTGAGTCCCGCATCAGGCTTCCTGCATGGAGCCTGCTTCTCCCTCTGCCTGTGTCTCTTCCTCTCTCTCTCTCTCTCATGAATAAATAAAAAAATTCTTAAAAAAAAAAAAAGGGAGAAAGAAAATCTGTAGTGTTTTCGTTTCTTTTTTTTGGTTTTTTTTGTGTGTAGTGTTTTCCATGCCAATTCATATCTCCCCCGCATTCAACCTCATACAGTGCAACCCAAAAGAAACTTCCCAAATTGAGGATTGTCCCTTGGACAGAAACACGAATAGACCTTGCACTCAACATTTTGACTCGTCTTGAGGCTGCCTCCGGGACGAGTTTTCTGTCTCACTTGACTCAAAGCACTGATGGTACTGGCAGCATTATTTGGGAACTCCTTAGAAAGAGTGAGGTCAGCAAGGTCATGGACTAGGAAGGTTCAGGCCCTCATTCTTCCACAAACACCAAGTTAACAACAACAAAGAGACCAGAATACCTTTGCAAGAACTCTAAGGACCAATTGAGAAGCAATAGCACCAAGACCAACAAAAAACCCAAGGGATTTCAGCAAAAGGGAAAGGAAAATATGCAGAA
Source organism: Canis lupus baileyi (assembly GCF_048164855.1). Lineage (NCBI taxonomy): Eukaryota > Metazoa > Chordata > Mammalia > Carnivora > Canidae > Canis > Canis lupus. The sequence continues at coordinate 53,128,429 of NC_132845.1, read as the reverse complement.
TTTTGTGTGCCCACCTATATTCCTCCTCTATCCTTCCTATAACTAGAGGTCCTCCCTCTGGATGGAAACAAAAAAGTAGACTCTGCATCCAATATTATGGCTAGTCTGAGGCTGCCTGAGAGACTAGTTTCTATCTCACCTGACTAGAGCACTAATGGAACTGGCAGCCTTGTTTGGAAGCCACTGAAAACAAATGCAATTATCATAGCACATTAGAGCTGCAGTTCCACAGCCAAATGCCAAAGGAAGCAAGAGATTATGAGCACTGAGAAGAAACAGACAAGCTCCTTAAGGAATCTAAAAGTATACACACAGGCTCAGAGAAGATACATCCTCAAATTGGTGAGAGAGGTCCTGGAACCTCTCTAGCTAATCGGTAAAAGTCTTCTGTACCATGATGCCAGGCCTTAACAATGGGACAGGTAGTAGGTTTTTTTCCCCCAAATGACTAGGTCTTAATAAAAAAGATCACAAGGCATACAAAGAAATAGGGAAAAATGGCCCAAAGGAATAAAATAAAATTCCAGAAACCAAAACTAAAGTAACACAGAATGAACTAAAAGAGAACAAAGACAATTAATGGAATCAGGAAAATGACACATGAACAAAATGGGGTTCAACATCATATCTGATCTGGAAGAAGAAAGAGTCAGCAAACATGAAGACAGATCATTTAAATTCACCAATCAGAGTAAAATGAAAAAAGAATGAGGAAACATAAATAGATCCTAAGATGGGACAATGTCAAGACCAATATACATATAATGGGATCCTAGAAGAAGAGAGAAAGGGGAAGAGAGCTTATTTGAAGTAACAATGACTAAAAACTTCTCAAATCTGTGGAAAGAAATGAACATGGAAATTCAAGAAGCTCAAAGAACTTGAACCAGGATAAATACAGTAAATCTAAAGAAGCTCACATAAAGAAGACACATTACAACCAAACTGTCAAAAGTCAAAATCAAGAATAGAATCGTGAGAGCATCAAGAGAAAAGCAACTCATTACATACAAGGGAACTTCCTTAAAATTATCAGTGGACTTCTCAGCAGAAATCTTTGCAGGCCAGAAGAGTGGTGTGATATATTCAAAGTGTTAAAGAGAAAAACAAAACAGAACAAAATAACATCAAGAATACTGTAACTTGCAGAACTCTGCTTCAAAAATGAAAGAGAAATTAAGATTTTCCCAGATTAAAAAAAAAAAAAAAAGCTGACAAAATTCATTACAATTAGAACTTATCTGCAGGAAATGCTAACAGGAGTTCAAGAGGAAAGAACAGTAGATAGCAACATGAAGCCACATGAAAAAAGTTTTCAGTCAAGGCAAACACATGAACCAATGTTGTAACCTCTATTAAGGTAATTTTGGTGTATAAATTCACTTTTAATTCTTCAAAATTTAAATGACAAAACCAAATATTTCCCATGTTAATGAATATACATCTATATAGATGTGATTGAGTATTAAATATTTATTCACTATCAAAATCTAATTTACTAGTAACTTAAATTTTTTTTAACATTTTGAGTATAGCTGTCACACACAATGTTAATTTCAGGTATACAACACAGTGATTCAACATCTCTATACATTATACTATGCTCACCACTACAAGCATAGCTACCCATCTGTCACCATACAATGCTATTACAGTATCACTGGCTCTATTTCCTGTGCTGTACCTCTTTTTTTTTTTTTTTAAGATTTTATTTATTCATTAGAGACAGAGAGAGAGAGAGAGAGGCAGAGACATAGGCAGAGGGTGAAGTAGGCTCCACGCAGGAGCCCAATGTGGGACTCGATCCCAGGACTCCAGGATCACGCCCTGAGCCAAAGTCAGATGCTCAGCCACTGAGCCACCCAGGCATCTCTGCTGTACCTTTTATATAAAGGTGCAATTTATGACATCAGTAACAAAGTGTGTGTGTTGGAGCTTATAAAAGCAGTTTCTGTATGCAATTGAAATTAAGTTGTTATCAGCTTAAAACAGAATGTTATAACTTTATGTAATTGCAATGATAACTATAAAGAAAATATTTATAGAATGTAATACACAGGGCAGCCCCGATGGCCCAGCGGTTTAGTGCCGCCTACAGCCCAGGCTGTGATCCTGGAGACCCAGGATCGAGTCCCACGTCAGGCTCGGCTCCCTGCATGGAGCCTGCTTCTCCTTCTGCCTGTGTCTCTGCCTCTCTGTTTGTCTGTCATGAATACATAAATAAAATCTTAAAAAAAAAAAAAGAATACACAAAAGGAAATGAGAAGTATAAAATTATGTCATTACAAAAAAAATCAATGAAACACAAAGGATAGTAGAGAGAAAAAGAGGAACAAAAGCTACATGATATACAGAAAACAAAAGATAAATAGTAAGCCCTTCTAATTTAGTAATCACTTTTAAAAAAGTACCAACAAACTGAATTCAACAGCATTTTAAAAGGATTATACATCATGATCAGTGGGATTTATTTCTGGAATGCAAGAACGGTTCAACATATGAAACATCATCCCATGGGGGCACCTGGGTGGTTCAGTTGGTTTAAGCATCTGCCTTTGGCTCAGGTTGTGATCCCAGGGTCCTGGAGTTGAGCCCCACATCAGGCTCCCAGCTCAGCGGGTTACCTGCTTCTCCCTCTCCCTCTGCCACCTCCTTGCTTGTGCTCTCTCTCTCAAATAAATAAATAAATTCTTTTAAAAAAGAAAAAAAGAGAAAAAGAAAAAAGAAAATCATCCCATGTAATATACCACCTTAATGGAAAGGACAAAACCCACAAAATCAGGGCACTGGGTGGCTTGGTCAGTTTAAACATCTGTCTTCAGCTCGAGTCATCATCCCGGGGTCCTGGGATCAAGCCCCACATGGGCTCCCTGCTCAGTAAGGAGCCTGCTTCTCTGCCCCTCCCCCAACTTGTGCTTGCTCTAACAAATCTTAAAAACAAAAACACAGGGCAGCCCGGGTGGCTCAGCGGTTCAGCCTTCAGCCCAGGGCATGATCCTGGAGCTCCAGGATCGAGTCCCATGTCAGGCTCCCTGAATGGAGCCTGCTTCTCCCTCTGTTGTGGCTCTTCCTCTGTTTGTCTGTCATGAATAAATAAATAAAATCTTTAAACAAAACGCAGAATCATCTGAATTGATGCAGAAAAAGCATCTGACATGATTCAACACTCTTTCATGATAAAAACAATCAACAAACCAGGAACAGAAGGAACCACCTAACAGAATAAAGGCCATATATGAAAAGCCCACAGCTAATTTTTCAAAGGTGAAGGGTTGAAAGCCTTTTCTTTCTCTAAGACAAGAAACAACGATGCCTGCTCTTGCCACATCTATTCAACATAGTACTGGGATTCCTAGCCAGAGCAATTAGACAAGAAAAAGAAATAAAAAGCATCCAAATTGGAAAGAAAAAAGTAAAATTATCTCTGTTCACATATGACACGTAGAAGACTCAAAAGAATCCGCAGAAACATTGTTAGAACTAATAAATGAATTCATCAAAGCTGAAGATACAAAATCAGCTGTGTTTCTATATACTAACAATGATCAGAAAAGTAAAGTAAGTGGGGGAAAATCTCATTTACAAAAGCATCACAAAAGAATAAAATTCTTAGGAATTAACTTAACCAAGGAAACACTTGTATGCTAAAAAACTACAAAACATTGCTGAAAGAAATTAGAGAATAAGTAAATAGAAACATTCCCATGTTTACAGATAAGAACACAATACCATTAAGATGTCAACAGTACTGAAAGCAACCTCCAGATTCTATGCAATCCCTATTAAAATTCTAATGTCATTTTTTTCTAGTATCATTTTTTTTTTTTTTTTGTAGAAATAGAAAAAATCACCATAAAATCCTTACGGAATCTCAATTCTAAAAGAACAAAGTTGCGGGACACAAGTTTCCTGATTTCAAAATGTATTACAAAGTTACACTAATCAAAACAGTATGGCACTGGCATAAAGACAGACATACAGACCACGGAACAGAACACATTTCAAAAATAAAACTTTGTGTATATAGTCAAATGATCTTTGACAAAAGTATCAAGACCATTCAATGAAAAAGGATAGTCTCTTCAACAAAGAGGTACTGGAAAAGAGGGAAAGTTGGAACCTTTTCTTACATATATATATAAATTAGCTTAAAATGGATTAAACACCTGAAAGTAAGATCTAGAACTAGAAAACTCCTAGAAGAAAACATAGAGGAAAAGCTTCATAATGTATTTGGCTATGATTTCTTGGGTATGACATCAAAAACAGAGGCAACAAAAGCAAAGACAAGGGGGAGTATATCAGTTCATCAAAACACACAATCAATATGGTGAAAAGGCAACCTGTGGAATGAGAAAATGTTTACATATCATATATTTGATAGGGAATTAAAATCCAGGATATATAAAGAATATGTGTGTGTGTGTGTGTGTGTGCACTTATTTGTAGTTATATAAAGAACTCCTAAAACTTTAACAAAAAACCCAATTCAAAAAGGGGACTTGAAAAGACACTTCTTAAAAGATTATATACAATGGCTAACAAACACAAGGAGAAAAAAAAAAAGAGGTTCAACATTGCTAATTACCAGATGACAATGAGATATCCCCTCATACACATTAGGATGGCTACTATCAAAAGAGAGAGAGAGAGAAAATTAAGTGTCAGCAGAGATGGGGAAAAGTTGGAATTCATAAGCTACGCACTATTGGTAGGAGTGTAAAATGCTGCAACCACTATGGTGAACACCACAGTAGTTTCTCAAAAAAAATTAAAATCTCTTTTAAAAATAACAATTTAGGGACACCTGGGTGGCTCAGTGGTTGAGTGCCTGCCTTCAGCTCAGAGTATGATCCCGGGGTCCTGAGATGGAGTCCTACATTGGGCTCCCCGTGGGGAGCCTGCTTCTCCCTCTGCCTGTGTCTTTGCCTCTCTGTGTTTCTCCTGAATAAATAAAATCTTAAAAAATATATAAAAAATAAAAATTAAAAATAACTGTTTAGGGGTGCTTAGATGGCACTGTCAGCTGAGCATCTGACTGTTGGTTTCAGCTCAAATCATGATCTGTGAAATCAAGCCCTGTATCAAACTCTGCAGTTAGTGTGGAACTTAAGACTCTCCCTGTGCCCTCTCCCTCACTAAAATAAATAAATCTTTAAAAAAACTAGAGCAAAATAATAATATGCAGAAGTAAAATGAATGATGACAGCACCAACCACCAAGGATGGGAGGGGAAAAATGCAAACATATAGTTAAAGGTTCTTATATGTGAAATGGTATAATATCACCTAAGGTAAACTATGTTAAATTAGATATGCTATAAATCCTAAAGCAACTACTAAAATAGCACAACAAAGAATCACAGTTAAGGCACTGCCAAAAGAGATAAAATAAGATCATAAAAAATACCCCAGTAACTCAAAAGAAAAAAAAAATAGGAAAAAAATAAAAAAAGATGGTACAAATAGAAATAATAGCAAGATAAGAGACTTAAACCTAACAGTGTCAACAATCATTAAATGTAAATAGCCTAAACACTATTCTTAAAAGGCAATGATTGTTGGAATGAATAAAAAAGCAAATCCTAACTGGTCACAAGAAACCCACTTTAAATATAAAGATATAAATAGACTAAATGTAAATTAAAAATATATACCATTGTCAACAATAAACAAAAGGAAGCAGGAGGGGCTATATCAGTATCAGACAAAGTAAAAGAACAGAAAATGCTTCAAGGTGGGGATACCTGGGTGGTTTAGCAGTTGAGTATCTGCCTTTGGCTCAGGGGGTACCCCTGGGTCTAGGGATCGAGTTATGCATCGGGCTCCTTGCAGGAAGGCTGCTTCTCCCTCTGTTTATGTCTGTCTCTCATGAATAAATAAAATCTTTTAAAAAAAAGAAAGCTTCCAGGGATAAAGAAGGCCCTATTTTTAATGACAAAGGGGCCAATTCATTGGGAAGACATAATGCATAATGTTTATGTATCTAATAGGAAAGCTGCATTAAACATAAAGCAAAAATCATGGAGCCCAGGTGGCTCAGCAGTTTAGCGCCACCTTCAGCCCAGGGCCTGATCCTGGAGTCCCGGGATGGAGTCTCACGTCGGGCTCCCTGCATGGAGCCTGCTTCTCCCTCTGCCTGTGTCTCTGCCTCTCTCTGTGTGTCTCTCATGAATAAATAAATAAAACCTTTAAAAAAAAAAAGCAAAAATTAATGAAACTCCTCAAAGAAATAGACAAATCTACAATTATAATGGGAAATTCCACCTCTCAATAAATTTAAAAGGATTCAGGTAATTCAAAGTACATTCTTTGGATGATAGAGAACTTAAGAAATTGGAATAGATTTCAGGAAAATCCCTAACTTTTTGGAAAACAAATAGCATACTTCTTAAAAGCTATGAGCCAAAAAAGAAATCAAAAGGAAAATTAAAAAGAATCCGGAACTGAATGAAAACACTTTGCAGTATTTATTGAAACATCAATATTTCTAAGATGCAGCTAAAGTAGTATTTAGAGAGTAATTTAAAGCTCTAAACCTGTAGTAAAAAAGAATGACCTCAGCTAACAGTATTCTGGATGCATTAGCCAAAGCATCCACTGGAAAAAAGACAGTCTCTTCAATAAATGGTGCTGGGAAACTTGGACATCCACATGCAGAAGAATGAAACTAGACCATTCTCTTATACCATACACAAAGATAAACTCAAAATGGATGAAAGATCTAAATGTGAGACAAGATTCCATCAAAATCCTGGAGGAGAACACAGGCAACACCCTTTTTGAACTTGGCCACAGCAACTTCTTGCAAGATACATCCATGAAGGCAAGAGAAACAAAAGCAAAAATGAATTACTGGGACTTCATCAAGATAAAAAGCTTCTGCACAGCAAAAGAAACAGTCAACAAAACTAAGAGACAACCTACAGAATGGGAGAAGATATTTGCAAATGACCTATCAGATAAAGGGCTAGTATGCAAGATCTATAAAGAACTTATTAAACTCAACAGCAAAGGAACAAACAATCCAATCATGAAATGGACAAAAGACTTGAACAGAAATTTCACAGAGGAAGACACAGACATGGCCAACAAGCACATAAGAAAATGCTCCGCATCACTTGCCATCAGGGAAATACAAATCAAAACCACAATGAGATACCACCTCACACCAGTGAGTATGGTGGAAATGAACAAGACAGGAAACAACAAATGTTGGAGAGGATGTGGAGAAAGGGGAACCCTGTTGCTGTTGGTGGGAATGTGAACTGGTATAGCCACTCTAGAAAACTGTGTGGAGGTTCCTCAAAGAGTGAAAAATAGATCTGCCCTACGACCCAGCAATTGCACTGTTGGGGATTCATCCCAAAGATACAGATGCAGTGAAACACCGGGACACCTGCACCCCAATGTTTATAGCAACAATGTCCACAATAGCCAAACAGTGGAAGGAGCCTAGGTGTCCATCGAAAGATGAATGGATAAAGAAGATGTGGTATATGTATACAATGGAATATTACTCAGCCATTAGAAATGACAAATACCCACCATTTGCTTGGATGTGGAGGGACCTGGAGGGTATTATGCTGAGTGAAATAAGTCAATTAGAAAAGGACAAACATTATATGATCTCATTCATTTGGGGAATATAAAAATTAGTGAAAGGGAATAAAGGGAAAGGAGAGAAAATGAGTGAAAGTGTCAGTGAGGGTGACAAAACATGAGAGACACCTAACTCTGGGAAATGAATAAGGGGTAGTATAAGGGGAAGTGGGCAGGGGGTTGGAGTGACTTGGTGATGGGTAATGACAGGGGGCACTTGGCAGGATGAGCACTGGGTGTTATGCTGTATGTTGGCAAATTGAACTCCAATAAAAAAAATTAAAAAAAAAAAAGGAAAAGAAGGAATACAACTATACTATATAAGCACACTGGAGTACTATGCAGCTAATGATAAAAAAAATTAAGACAATCCTTAGTAAACTGATATAATTTCCCAGATACATTGTTATGGGAAAAAAGCCACTGCAAAAGAGCTTATATAATATGTTAACTTCTGTGTAATAAAGAAAGAAATAAGAAAGCATATATGCATCTGCTTTTTTTTTTTTTTTAAAGATTTTTATTTATTTATTCATGAGAAACACACAGAGAGAGGCAGAGACATAGAGGGAGAAGCAGGTTCTCCAGGAGAAGCCTGATGTGGGACTCAATCCCAGGACCGATCAGGACTCAAGCCACAGGCAGATGCTCAACCAGTGAGCCACCCAGGTGCTCTATATCTGCTTTTTTTTTTTTTTAACCAAGAAGAACAAAGAATAAATCAGGTAGTGAAAAGGATTGGGTAAAAGGGATAATAGGCGAGAGAACCGCATTTATCTGAGTACAGAGTTTACAGGGTTTTGGTAATTTGGAAGCACATTAAGGTTCTACAGATCCCAAAAATAAATCAACAAAGATTCCAGGGGGGAAGAAAACCCTAAAACCGAAAGCACAATGAAACAAATGAACACAACTATATATTCAATACAAAACACAGCTAATCTGAAGGGGAGAAAAAAACCAATACAAATTATAAATGAAACATTCACATACCCAATACTCAGTTATAGACAGGGTGGGGACAGGGAGGAGAGTGAACTGCAAACCAATACTTAACTCATTCTATAGTGATTTGGGTGCATCAAATCTAAAACGATTTTGGATATAGTTCAGGTTTGTGTGAATGAGTTAATTGTTGATGTTGTTGGGAGCCAATGTTCCCACACTAGATAGAGAGCGTTACAAATAAAGAATGAAGAAAAGCAAGGAAGAATCTTGTATGAAAAGGCTGAAATCAAAGGTATTCATATAAACACATGATTTCTAAAATATGTATATCTCTGTACTGCGTGTGCATGTATGTATGTATCAACATGCATATATTTCCTCTGTCTGCTTTACTGGTCTAGAAGCAAAGACACCCTAGTAGCAATATGCATACCCAGTGCCCAGATCTTGGTTTCCAGTATCAAGATGTAACTGAATTATCTTGTGCCAAAAAGGAAAAAAAGATATTCCAAAAAATTATGGGTGCATGTCATAAGGACAAAGGTGACAACCTGAAGGGGCTACCACTAGCCAAATTTGGGAAGTTTGAAAACTAAAACAATTTAGTACAATCATAAATTATAAACCACTGAAATAAACAGAAATCTATGAGTCCACACTGAATGAATGAATGAATGAATGAATGAATACAAAGCTAAAGGAAGGACTTTTGCTTACAGATTGCTGAGTAACAACTAATAAATACGAAGGAAGTGCTAGAGCTAGAAATCATCATTGTGCAACCATCAGGTAGGAATCAACAGTTTTTGCTAAATATGAGGGGAAGTTCTGATAAAAAGCTGGATATCTGCTTTTCTTAAATTATCTCTTCATATTACTTATTAGAAGGGACAAAAGTAGTAAATCTACAGTGGAGAAAGCAGACAACATCTTGTGAAGGTTATCAAAATAGACAGCACAAAATAAAGGACACATGGACATGTGCCTCTGAGTGTGATACCCTGAAAAGGAAACATGACTTATAAGTAGTTAGGTAAAGAATGCATAACCTGTGTCTAATCATGGGGAAATGAACCCATAATGAGGAACATTCTGTTCAGGGTAACATGTATTACTTAAAAACTACCATTGTCATGAAACACAAAGAAAGGTCGAGGGATGTATCCAGATTAAAGGAAACTAAAAAGATAGGACAACCAACTGCAATATTTGATCCTAGTTTAGATACTGTTCTGAAGGAAAAAGAAATGCTACAGGACATTATTGGGTCAACTAAGAAAACTAGAATACAGATGAAATTTGAAAAAGATACTGTATCAATATTAACTTTACTGAAGTTTATTATGGTTATGTAAGAGGATATTTCTATTCTCAGGAGATATATATTGAGGTATCAGGGGAAAAGAGCCATGATATAAGAAGCTGATAATCAAATGGTTTTGAAAATAAAAGGTCATATAGAAACAGGAATATAGAAAGAAATAGCAAGAGAGCATAAACATGCCAGAATATACATAAACAAATGGGGCAGAGCATTAACAGATGAACAATCTGGATAGAAGGTTTATGTCACCACTCATGCAAGTCTTCTATAAGTCTGAAATCCTTTCCAGATAAAATAAAAAAATATATAGAGAGATCTTCTGAACAAGATGACCTAATAAATGCATGCTGCAATACATCCCTTCAACTTTATGCATACAGGAATAATATGTAAAATTTAAGAAAACTAAAAAAAACCAATCATATAAACCAAGATAAATATCTCACTATGCCAGATAATGAACAGAAATCCAAAGTAGTGTGCAATGCCAAAGGTAGGCTCTGCAAGCAGACACTGGCAGCTGACAGTTCTGCTCCTGTGAAATAACTGGGACTAAAAGTGCTCCATATAAGATGGGAGACAAAAACCAGACTTCATAATGGTAGCTAGGATTATTGATGTAAAAAAAGCTTGACACTTAGTGTGAATTGCAAGGGATACATTCCCCTGTTTTGAGCACAACGTTCAAACAGACAAGTTACTCACCTCTTTATTTGAAAGGCACTTAACAGTTTCACAGTTTCTAGCAGAAGAAAGTTCACTAGTTTCTGGTTCCCGGGTCAAGAAAAGGAGCTTCTGACCCATTAAGTCCAAGCATTCTAAAACACTGCAAAAAAAGTAGAAGAGATCAAGAGAAGAACAATAGTTTTTCCTAACCTAAGAGTTACTTCTCTATACTTGCACTGTCTAAATAAGGTAGCCACTAACAACATGTGTCCATTTAAATTAAAATTAATATTAAATTATGGTTCAGTTTCTCAATACACATTAGTCACACATCATCCTGTACTGTGTGGACCTTACTGGAAAACACAGATCTAAAACAATTCCATCACTGGAGAAGTCATATTGGACAGTACTGTTTTATATTTAGGGGAAGTAAGGATAAACATGAAAAATACTCAAAGCTCTAACAAATTTATATTCTAAGGATCTGACACATTTATTATGGTGTGTAGATGAACTCCTTCCAAGACTGTTTTTTGTTTTTCCCTAATCTGGGCTAATACATCAAAGGTGACTTGTCTAATCAAAACATCCACTAGTTTATCATCTCCCCTAATGCTACTTAGGTTCACTGTATTTCAATGTCCTCCTTTTTGGTAAAAGAGTTTAGACCAGTTACTATATTTAGAAAATAAGAAAAATAAATACATACGATTTAGAGTGGAAGGTGCTATTTTTCTCTCCATGGTTTTTGTGATAGTAGAATGTTACTCATACTATTGGTAAACATTTCTCAATAGACTCAAAAAAGGAAAAAAAGAATCCCCAGGTTTTGTAAATAAGAAACTAAATACTCTTATTTTTGTTCTTATTTAGAAATAAAAATATTACCTTGTGTTTGGCTGCTGAACTACTTCTGCTGTATTTCTTAGCTCTTGGCCTGTTGCTAGCAATTCTTGGTGACTAGCTAGTGCCTCCAGATTTAGTTCTGCAATCTTAAGAAAATCAAGTGGTAAAAATCATCTCATTTCCTGCAAAGCATCTGAGGTTTAAAACAAACAAAACGGATGCCTGGGTGGCTCAGCGGTTGAGCGTCTGCCTTCAGCTCAAGGCATAATCCTGGAGTCCCAGGATCAAGTCCCTTATCAGGCTTCCTATGAGGAGCCTGCATCTCCCTCTGCCTATGTCTCTGCCTCTCTCTCTGTGTCTCTCATGAATAAATAAATAAAAATTTTTTTTTAAATTTTTATTTATTTATGATAGTCACAGATGTAGAAACTGAAATTCTTCAGAGAAATTGACCCAGATCATATAGTTAAACATAGTACTATCTTTCTTCTTACTTTAAAATTTTAAAATAACCTCTACACCCAACGTGGGGTTCAAACTTACAACCCCGAGATCAAGTCACATGCTCCTCTGATTGAATAAGCCAGGTGTACCTGTACCATCTTTATTTAAAAACAGGAAGTCCAATTTCAGAGACTACATACTTTGCTACATTATGCTACTCATACAGGTCTTAATTCCGAATGCTCACCTTGAATTACACTTCCTATTTTATAAGAAAGGTAAGAATAGGAAATGGTGGTCTGTGATTATCCGTTCTAGTTCCATAATTTTAAGAAATGCAAACATACAGGTCAAAGATACTAACCTTCCTTGGGCCATACTTAAGGAAATACCGAGCCAATTCAAGGGTTGTTCTAGCATCTTCTGTGGCATCATGACCAAGTCTATTTGGACACTGTATATCCTTCCTGGAAAGTCAAGATAAAACTGATACACTCAACAGTATTTTCAATGATAGGTTCTTTCAACCACTTCAAATACTCTGGTCACATGTAAAATTTCAGCAATCTGATCAGATTTTATCACAACAATCAAGATTCCTTACTCCTAAGAGCCAGGAGAGTACCTGGAGTGAGAGGCACTGACAATATACAAGGATTAGAAATGGCTTTGTCTACAGCAAGCATATCATCTGGACAAAAAGCTACCCAATAAAATCTCTGGTCACTCCCCAGCCAAACCCTTGCCTCATTCTTTTACATGTAGCTACTATTTAAAGTTACAGAAATTTTATATTTGCATGCAAGTATCTATAGGTACTTAACTCTTTTCTTGGCCATTTTCAAAAACCTTAAAAAAGTACATATGTTTGTGTCTATAAATTTATCTAAATGTAATCTATGTCATATGGATATCTAGGTATATACAGATCTTGTTCTGCATCTCCATTTTATTCTCAGTAGTACCTTAAGAGTTTCCATATTAGCACATACAGCTCCATCACATTCTTTTAATAACAAAGTATTATGTAAAATATTTGCAGTTTGGGGCTGTTTTAAAACCGTATTATAATGAACATTTTTGTGCATGTGTTTGTACATAATAGGATACATTCTACAGGATTATTGTTTTCAAATTCTGGTTAACTTTTCTGTCCCTCCCTGTCTAGTTCTATCCATCAACTCTCAGTTGTGAATGTAAATTTAATTTTGTATTTCCATAATTTCATTTGTATTTCCATAATTTTGTATTTCCATAATTTCATTTCTGAGTCATACTTCTCTGGAATTAGGATCCCAGGATTTGTAAGAAATGAAAGGAATAATATTTACAGACTAAGGAGAGCAGAGACAATGAATTTTGCAATATGCATTAAATAATATATGCTAACTTATATGCAACTTGTCAGGACAGTATTGTAATATGCAAACAACCTACCCCAAAATAGCTTTGGCTAAGAACTTTAGCTTAAATCTTCTGCCCTGCTCTCTGACATAAAGCAATGATGTATCAATAACATACGGATGTATCATCTGAGGAGGAAAGAGAATAGAATAAGTAGCATTCTATGCTAAAGGAAAAAACAAGTGGGTTGGGGGAACAGAAGAACCCAAGACTTTAGATTTGAAATAAATGGAAAAGGCATATATTCTGAAAACACTAAGTCAGATACTCACTTTCAGTGCTCTGAGATCCAAGTCTAAGGAATGGCCCACTAACACAGCGTCAGGAGGAAGCAGTGATTTTAACTGTCTCTGTACATCTTTGAGTCTGGTTGTCACTGGGTTAAGAATCTTCTTTGTGATTCCTGAAAAGCTTTAATAAAAAAAGAGAAATGGACAGGCGAGGATGTTATTAATAGGTTTACCTCCCTGAAAAGTCATTTCACAAAGAATATTTTTATTTTATTTTTTTTAAAGATTTATTTATTTATGATAGACACACACAGAGAGAGAGAGAGGCAGAGACACAGGAGGAGGGAGAAGCAGGCTCCATGCCGGAAGCCCGACGTGGGACTTGATCCCAGGACTCTAGGATCACGCCCCGGGCCAAAGGAAAGCACTAAACCGCTGAGCCACCCAGGGATCCCCACAAAGAATATTTTTAAAAATTAATATATGCTCATTATAAAAAGGTTGAAAATACAGATCAGCAAATAGGAAAAATTTTTTTAAAGTTTTATTTATTTATTCATGAGAGACACACAGGGAGAGAGAGAGGGGCAGAAATACAGGCAGAGCGAGAAGCAGGCTCCATGCAGGGAGCCAGATGTGGGACTGGATCCTGGGTCTCCAGGATCAGGTCCTGAGCCACTTGGGCTGCCCTGCAAAGAGGAAATTTAAAATAACCTCAAATCCCACAACCCAGAGATTACTTTTTACATTTTAGTAAATAGCCTCTCATATTTTTTGATATATATCATGCATATGTATGTATATATATTTTAAAGATTTATTTTAGAAAGAGAGAGCAAGAGAGAGAGAGAAAAAATCCTCAAGCAGACTCCCGGCTGAGCATGGCACCTGATTCAAGGCTCAATCCCAGGAACCTGAGATCAGGACCTGAGCCGAAATCGAGTCGGATGCTTACCCGAATGAGCCACCCAGGTGCTCCCATGTACATATTTTATTTTTATAAAAATACAGTCATAATGCATGTTACTTTATAACATGATTTTATCATTTGCCATACATCATAAACAAGCTTTCACATCGTAACTCTACTTCAACACATCCATTTAAATGGCTAGAGTATTTTGTTATATGGATTTCATATACTTTAACCAATCCTCTACTTTCAGCTGTTTATGCTCCTGTTTTTTTTTTTTCTATTATTTGAGTTCAATTTGCCAACATATAGAATAACACCCAGTGCTCATCCCATCAAGTGCCCCCCTCAGTGCCCGTCACCCAGTCACCCCCACCCCCCGCCCACCTCCCTTTCTACCACCCCTTGTTCGTTTCCCAGAGTTAGGAGTCTCATGTTCTGTCTCCCTCTCTGATATTTCCCACTCATTTTCTCTCCTTTCCCCTTTATTCCCTTTCACTATTTTTTGTATTCCCCAAATGAATGAGACCATACAATGTTTGTCCTTCTCTGATTGACTTATTTCATTCAGCATAATACCCTCCAGTTCCATCCACATCGAAGCAAATGGTGGGTATTTGTCATTTCTAATGGCTGAGTAATATTCCACTGTATACATAAACCACATCTTCTTTATCCATTCATCTTTCGATGGACACCAAGGCTCCTTCCACTGTTTGGCTATTGTGGACATTGCTGCTATAAACATCGTGGTGTAGGTGTCCTGGCGTTTCACTGCATCTGTATCTTTATACTCCCATGTTTTTTGAAATATTGTGATAAACATGTTTATACATACATCTTTCCCACAAATGACTGTTCCCTAAGAATACTAATTATGCCTGCTAATAGGACAATGTTTATCACTATCATGGCCTCTCTGTGCATAAGTAAGCTTGAATCTATAGATACAACTTCAAGAGTAGTGTTATACCAGGTTTTCTTTGCCTAATCACTATAATATGTACATTCTGAAATTACATGATAATCTTTAAAAAGACAGACTAAAATTTTTGAGCTTCAAATTTCTATTATGGAAAAACTTTGTTTTGTTTGGTTTTTGAAGTCAAGGCAGCTTAACCTCTAAATTATTTGACTGCCAAATGATGATTTGCAGATTTTTCAAATGTGGTCTTCTCAGAGAGCAAAGCTCCAGGTCTCTGGCAGTTGCTAGATAATGATTACAGCTGGCAGACTCTAATCAAGGAAGATAGGGATGCCTGGGTAGCTCAGTGGTTGAGCATCTGCCTTTGGCTCAGTGCGTGATCCTGGGATCCCGGGATCCCAGGATCGAGTCCTGCATTGGGTTCCTTGCAGGGACCCTGCCTCTACCTGTATCTCTGCCTTTTTCTGTGTCTCTCATGAATAAATAAAATCTTAAAAAAAATAAATAAACAAGGAAGATAACATTCTGCTTACTTAAGGTCATAGGAAGACTAGAGAACAAGAAGGGTTAAAGAGCTTTATATACTGACATTGTGCAATTTCAGTTTTAAAATTTACAGTTGTGCTCCCCAGCCTTGTCTTTGATAATATAGAAATAGATAATACCTAACTACACAGAAACTACAAACTATTCCTGTTGACACATCCCATTCTAGTCTACTAGTGCTAGGGAGGGCAGAAGGCAAGT
The DNA here is from genome assembly GCF_048164855.1 of Canis lupus baileyi. Classification (NCBI taxonomy): domain Eukaryota; kingdom Metazoa; phylum Chordata; class Mammalia; order Carnivora; family Canidae; genus Canis; species Canis lupus. The sequence goes on along the minus strand of NC_132845.1, from coordinate 53,112,378 downwards.
TGCAAAATACCTGGTAAGGTAATCCAGAATCTTGTTGTCAGGTTTAACGAGTTCATCCATAACACAGCTGCCTCCTTCAGCAACCAGTGAGATGCGTGTTAGCTCTCTCCCCTTGGATGTGACACACTGAAAGACCAGGCCATCGTCAGACTGCTAAACTGAGGAAGACTGCTTCCTCCCATTATTCACACCTCAACTGCCATTGACTGTAACCTACTGGGGGCCCAGTAACACAATGGCCTTTGCTAACTAAAGTCCAGTATGAATGAAATTAAAGCTAGGAAGACTCCTGGACATTTCATCTAATTGCTCTGAAAAGGATGTGCACAAGAAGATGGATGGAAATGATATCAACCATTATTTTACCACTTATTAGTGTGTATACGACATCGCACTATTAGCTAAGTACTACTAGAAACTAATTTTTTTATTAGTGCACTCTATTATCTAATGCAATACTAAGCATTCTACATATACTAATTCAGTAACGTGATGAGGTACCTCTGTTATTATCCCCACTTCAAAGAGAAAGGTTAGGGAATTTGTCCAACGTGACAAAGCCATTAACAGGGAAGGCCAGGATACATATCCTGATATGTGACTCTAAAACTTTAGCTCTTAGCCACTCTATTAAGAAATGAGGGACTGGTACCTGAGTACTGATATGGGATGCCCTGTCTTTGAAAGGATTAGACAAAGTAAAACCCATAAGGAGCTTGAGGGAAATTCTTCTGATCTTAAATGTGTAAAACTAAGCCAAACCAATGGTCATTGAGTTAGAGTCTTTAGGGGTACAATAACAAAACACCTATTCAAAAGACAGAAGGGGTAAACTTATACTAATTGACAGAGATTTGGTTAAATATAACAACTAGTTAAAAAAGTTGTGATATTTACTCTTCATCCTGGAGTATATATCTAAGTTTTCTAAAATGTGAGTAAAAGGGTATACTTTCAGTTCTTTAAACCAAAATACTGGAACTAAATGCACTGGTTCACTGATGCATTAGACTCAAGAAATCATCTACTACTAACCCTCCAGTTGAAACATCAAAAGTAGTACTTACCATTTCACAGTCAAGTCCAAAGAGAGGACTGTTGTCTGTTATAGAACCATTACATTTGGTAGGTACAAAGTTTGCACAGTCAGGACACCCTAGGAGGAAAATAAATAAATAAAATATAAATATAAATAAAATATTTTCCTTTAGGGATGCCTGGGTGGCTCAATGGTTGAGCATCTGCCTTCGGCTCAGGGCATGATCCCTGGGTCCTGGAATTGAGTCCCGCATCAGGCTCCCCACAGAGAACCTGCTTCTTCCTCTGCCTATGTCTCTGCCTCTCTCTGTTTCTCATGAATAAATACATAAAACCTTTAAAAAGTATATTTGCCTTTAAAACTAGAGATGATAAATATCACTCTTAGATTCATTCACCAAGAGAAAACTGAAATACCGCATTTGCTGGACACCTTCTCTATTAGACGCTTGAAATATAAAAACTAAAAAAGAAACAATGTCTGTCCTCAAGTTTTGTTCCATCTGCTCATTTTTATATTCTGGGATAATACTACAGGCTGCTGTTAAAAGAGATACTAGGGCCTGGACTTCTTGGCAGTTCCCAAATAACAGTATTTCCTCCTTAGTAGAAAAAATTATAACTTAGTTGTAGCTGGGGCACCTGGGTGGCTCAGTCAGTTAAGCATCCAACTTGATTCTGGTTCAGGTCATGATCTCAGGATTGTGAGATCAAGCCCTGCATTGGGCTCCACGCTGGATGTGGAGCCTGCTTAAGATTCACTCTCCCCCCCATCCCCCACCCCTTCCCCTTGTGTGCATGCACACACTCACTCAAAAAAAAAAAAAAAATCTGGTTAGATCCTACATCATTGGACCTTTCCATTGTAGGCACTAAAGGAGGATGAATACAATAATGCAAAAACTGCATATAGCATCTTTCTTTCCTAAATAAAGAAAAAGGAGGAATGAGATTCCACCATAGTAGAGATCTAAAAGGACTTCAGTGTAGGCAGAAAGTTAAGTAACATTCATCACATGTATCCCTGCACCCAATTCTACCCTTCAGACTTCTCTGAGATCTCTGTTCAGAAACATGCCTGTAATTTTCTGGACTTCATGGCCTGAAAATTCCCTACAGGAGCCCATCTAGAAGCTAGGTACCCCCTCCATTGTGTCCCTTTAGTCAATAACTAGGCACATTTAGCTCAGGGCCCCCAAAGTGTCTGAACCACTGAAAAGATTCCTACCTTCACACAAAGGCTCAAACAGTAAAAATACCTACATCTTGTATGACAAGAAACAAATTGGAGTTTGAGAAACTTTGACCAGTTTCTTTGTCATGGTACCTTGATACTGCCACTCATTACAAGAATCAAAACACGGTCTAGACCAGAAAAGAAGACATCCCTAAATCTGGGAGACTGACTTTCTTTCTTTTTCTTTCTTTCTTTCTTTTTCTTTCTTTCTTTCTTTCTCTCTCTCTCTCTCTCTCTCTGTCTCTCTCTCTCTTTCTTTTACAAAGAAAGAAAACCTTTTCAAAAGCACTGTGAGTCAGGTACCATGCTAAGCACTTTTGTATCCATTAACTCTTAATCCCCATGGCAATCCAAGATATATTAACTATTATCCCCATTTTACAGATAGCAAATAAAAAGATGTACAATATCATCAGCCATCAGAGAAATGCAAGTCAAAATAATAAGATACTGCTTCATACAACTATAAGGGATTTAATAAAAAAGAATAACAATTGTTGGTTAAAATGTACAGAAACTAAAACCCTTATACATTGCTGGAAGGAATATAAATGGTGCAGCTGCTTTGAAAAAACTGTCTGATAGTTCTTCAAAAGGTTAAACAGGTACCTTATGACCCAACAATTCTACTCCTAGGTACATACCTCCCCAAAATGGAAGCATATATCCAGACAAAAACTTGTACCTCGATGTTCATAGCAGTATCATTTATTCATAATAGAAAAAATGTGGAAACAACCTAAATATCCATCAACTAATGAATACATAAAATATTGTATGTCCATATAGATAATATCATTTGAATGAAAATGAAGGTGATAGAGGGCAGCTACACTTAATGAGCACAGCATCAACTGCAGAGCTGTCAAATCACAATACTATATACCTAAAACTAATGTAACATTGTATGTCGATGACTATACTTCAATAAAAAAATAATTGCTTGTTAAATCTTTTAAAAATTAAAATATAAGGCTATAATAAGTAGAATAAGCTGAAAGATATGAGTTCTCATATATGGATGGTGCAACACAGTATTTTCAAACTAAGTTTTATATATGTATAAAATTCTTTTCTTTTACATATATATGTATTTTAATAATCATTATTTAATCTCTACACTCAATATGGGGCTTGAACTCACAATCCTGAGATCCAAGTCTCATGCTTTTCTGACTGAGCCCACCCAGACACCCCCTAAAACTAAATTATATTTAATCTTACTAAAATTAAACTTAAAATAAAAGGAAAAGGGACACCGGGGTATCTCAACAGTTGAGCATCTGCCTTTGGCTCAGGGCATGATCCCAGAATTGAGTCCCACACTTGGGCTCCCTGCAGGGAGCCTGCTTCTCCCTCTGCCTATGTCTCTGCCACTCTCTTGGTGTCTCTCATGAATAAATAAATAAAATCTTTAAAAAATAAAAGGAAAAGAAATTAAAAAAAAATGAATTACTGACACATGCTACAACATGGATGAACCTTGAAAACTTTATGTTAAGCGAAAAAAGCCAGTTACAAAAGACCATATATTGTTTGATTCTATTAATATGAAATATCTACAATAGGTAAATCCACAGACAGAAACTAGAGATTGCCTGGGGGTGGTAAGGCTGTCGTGTGAAAAATAATAGTATACAGTTTCTTCTGAAGTGATGAAAGTATCCTAAAATTGACTATGGTGATGGTTGTAAACCTATGTAAAAGAACTACTGAATCGTGTTATATTAAAAGGGTGAATTATATGGTTAATTATATATCTCAATAAGAGTGGTTTCTTTTTTTAAAGAAATTTAACATTACTGTGATTAAAAGGTATAAAGAAAATAAAATGAAATTAAAGCATTTTCGTTAAATTCTTGCTACATAACTGACCAAGGCTCTGAGCGCAGACCTGTTCTATTCACTGAGGTAAATGAAGACAGGGTATGGTGGGGTAAGAGGAAGACTGGAAGTATTAGAGAAGCGTTAAAAACATACTGACTTTAATATACTAAGAAGAAATAAAAGAAAACTGAAAAAGGAATAACTTTCTCACAGAAGATTTCAATGATATTTAAGGTCATGTTTATGTATTAACTGAAATCATCACTTTACCAAACAAGGTACACATCTACACTTAGGAAACACTGCACTTAGTGTTTCCTTATTAAGTAAAATATGGATTAAGTCATTTGGAAAGCAGTCAAAAAAAAAAAAAAAAAAACTTCCAATAGTAATACTTACAAATAAACTTACATATTCTGATATTGTTACCAATATCAGATTAAATCTAAACCAACCTTGTAATGGAAAGTGAAATGTTTTCATTTCCTCCTTTGTGAGAAGGCATCTGGTTAAGCACACTTTCTTAGAGCCATACTTTTGAATAATAGGGTCATTCTGCAGGTTGACTCTGACTTTTGAACTGGTAGAAGGTAAAGACCCTGAAACAAAAAGGACCATTAAAAGTCAGGATGTGTGTTTAAGAAGTGGCACCTGGGGTGGGCTCAGTCAGTTAACCATCCCAACTCTTGATTCTGACTCAGGTTGTTACCTCAGAGTCAAGATCAAGCCCAGCATCAGGCTCTATGCTCAGCACAGAGCCTGCTTGTCCCTCTACCTCTGCTCCTCTACATTCCTCTCCCCACCACCCTGTGCTCATGCTCTCTCTCTGCCGCTAGATCTTAAAATAAATAAATAAAATAGAATTTTAAAAAATAAAAGGAATGTGTGTTTAAGAAACTTCACAGGAAAGGATGCCTGGGTGGCTTAGGGGTTGAGCGTCTGCCTTAGGCTTGGGACATGATCCTGGGATCTGGGATTGAATCCCACACTGGGCTCCTCGCATGGAGCCTGCTTCTCCCTCTATGTCTTCTGCTTCTGTGTCTCTCATGAATAAATAAACTCTTAAAAAAAAAAAAGAAACCTCAGAGGACATATTTCTAAACCTTGTGTCAGGTAAACACAGTGAAGATGCCTGAGGACATTTTTTTTTAAAGATTTTATTTATTCATGAGAGAGAGAGAGAGAGAGGCACAGACACAAGAAGAAACAGGCTCCATGCAGAGAGCCTAACGTGGGACTTGATCCCGGGTCTCCAGGATCACATCCTAGGCTTGAAAACAGCGCTAAGCCGCTGTCCACCTAGGCTGCCCAGAGGACATATTTCTAAACCTTGTGTCAGGTAAGCACAGTGAAAATCAAAAGATGTGCAAAACCCAGCCTCAACTAAGGAGTTTGTATGTAATTAGGGACACAAAGAGAATATAAGTGTCAAATGGGTTATAATAATAAAAGCTATAGAATGGAAAGGAGGAATAATATACTGGGGTGGTGAAAGATGGTTCAACAGAGGAAAAGGTCAGCTGCTGAGTCTTAAAGAAAAAGCAGAATTTAGAAGGTTGGTATATTAGACCTGTCCATTACAGTGCCTGCCACTCCTAATAGCCCATTCCAGCTAAATCTATTCCAACCCTAGCCACTTAAGCATCAGCCTACTCTTTAAGCAGGAGTGGTTACCACTTAAAAGAGACCCATCTAGGGGTGCCTGGGTGGCTGTTGGTTGAGTGTCCGACTCTTATTTTGGCTTATGTCATGATCTCATGGTCCTAGGACTGAGCCCTGTATCTGGCTCAGTGCTCAGCATGGAGTCTGCTTGTCCCTCTCCCTCTGCTCCTCCCCCTGCTCATGCTCTCTCTCTAAAATAAATAAATCTTTGAGAAAATAAGAGAGAGAGAGAAAGACCCATATATAAGCAGACCAATAAGTTGATATTCCTGGTTAAGAGATGCTCAAAAAGAACAATGGTAATTAGCTGAACTGATCAGATTACTTGCTTCCAGAATCAAACTAAGGAATACAGAGAACTGACAAGTTAAAAACGAACAGAAAGCAGAGATGTCATGAGAGGGCTTTCTAGTCTACATGCATCCTTTAATATCCCTCTCAAATATTTAAGATGATTGGAGTATCTATCTGGTCCTTGTAACTAAAAAAGTCAAAATACTAAACAGAGGTGATTCCAGGTAAAACAGAAATGCACAAAGCAAACTTGGTATGGATGGCAGTGCCTAAACCAACTGAGGGGAAAAAAAAAGGTTTGTGTAGGAGAACAGTGTAGGAAACAAGGTTGAGGTGTATAAAAATGAATTGTAGACCACTGCAAATGCCAGGATCAAGAGTTTGGATTCCAGTCCATCATTCAATACATAATGGAGAACAACAGAAAGTTCCTAAGATGGGAAATGGCATAACGAAAAAGTATTTAAGAAAGATCAACCTCAAAGGTAATGTGGAAAATGGAGTAGAGAAAGAAATGAGAAGGTTCTGCAGAAATTCTGGACCAAAAAAAAGAAAAAAGAGATTACAGTCTGAATCAAGATGGTGGAAAGGATGAAGGAAAAGGGATATAGGAAAGAAACAGTACCCAAGAAAAACAGAACACAGTGATAGAATAATTCAATTCAGTCAACAAAATATTTACTAAGTACTTCTATGTCTGGCAATGTTCTAGCCACTAGAGATTTCTCAATGAACAAAGTCAACAAAATTCTCCACGGAACTAAAATTCTAGTTGGGAAGATGGACAATAAACAAATATATGTCAGGTAAGGATAAGGACTACGGAAAAAAATAAAGGAGGGTAAAGAGGAGAGAGAATACTGGGGCAGGAAAGCGGTTGTCATATATTTTATAATTAGGGAAGGTCTCTCTGATAAAGTGACATATGAATAGATATTCATGGAAGCAAAAGGAATGAGCAATACAGATTGGTATGAGGAGCCAAAAGAAAAGTAATC